>NC_057713.1:45517699-45561769 GCF_004010195.1 Chiloscyllium plagiosum
AGGTCTTTGGACTCTTCCATCGTCAGACCACAGCGAAACGATGGTTGGAGGAAGAACGCCTCATCTTCCGGCTAGGAATCCTCCAACCACAAGGGATGAACTCGGGTTTCACCAGTTTCCTCATTTCCCCTCTCCCCAGCCTGTCTCAGTCAAATCCATCAAATTCAGCACCGCCTTCCTAACCTGCAATCTTCTTCCCGACCTCTCCGCCCCCACCCCAGTCTGACCTATCACCCTCACCTTGACCTCTTTCCACCTATCACATTTCTGACGCCCCTCCCCCAAGTCCCTCCTCCCTACCTTTTATCTTAGCTTGCTGGACAAACTTTCCTCATTCCTGAAGAAGGGCTTATGCCCGAAACGTCGATTCTCCTGTTCCCTGGATGCTGCCTGACCTGCTGCGCTTTTCCAGCAACACATTTTCAGCTCTTTCAGAGAAGTGGATCATAGTGAAGGAGCAGAAAGAAGGCAAATAGCTAATCACAAAAAAAAGTCAATGAAGTTTAATAAAACGCAATAGAAGAAAGCACAAGCATATTCCTGGAAAAAAAAATGTGATCTAGACATAGATATCAGCATGAAGCTAATTCTGTCAATGGACAGCTCACTAATTTTAAGCTGATATAAGGGTAGATGCAAACCTGATTTAAATAAATGTATATGATTGTGTACGATGGTCAAAGAGACATGTTTTCAGCCTCTACTCATTAGACTACCAAATTATTTTTCCTCTACCCATACTGGACCAAGCAGGCCCTGTAGATCTCTACCAGTGAAGACAACGATGGCAATGAAACTAGAACAATTAATTTACACCATGATAAACTGTGTTGGGGATTCATCTAACAACAGTTTTTCCTAGGCTTGTATGTCTAGTTAATGCATTTTGCTTGTCTTCTTAACTTTCTTTAGTTTGTTGAAAAGTTGTTTCAGCTTTCTGGCCATTCTTGTTACTGATGTGGATGCTGTTCATTTCCGTGTTGATGTGGATTGGAAAAAGGCATGCTGTTATCATAAACATTGTCACCATGACAATGCCAACTTCAGTTTCAAGTATTGCTTGATATCTGATTTTTGGTGCTTTTCTGTGCTGACCTACTAACTTTTACATCTAGATAATCACTTCAATGATGTATTACTAGGTAAGGAGACTAATTTCCATTTTGTTCAGACACTAAATTGCAATTATCATGGCTGACTCTAATGGGTGGATTAACTTGCCACCAACTGGAAATTCAAAACTTATGAATTGGATAATATCACATTTTCATGGGAATGGCAGTTCATTGTTTCATATGCCTTCAGAGTTTTAATGATCATGTGCTCAAAAATCACTTCCTATGTTTCAATACAATCTAATCCTTTTAAGCTTTAATCTTGTTAGCCATAATAAAATGCCACTATATTAGGCAGTTGATCAAGCCTCTCTGGTTAGCAATTTGATCGGCGATTCAGTTACAGTAAACAGACTTGTCTCAGGATCACAACCTTGATGAAGTACTCTGTCAGTTTTTGAGCCAAGATCAATAAGGCGTTCGTGCTCTACGAGAAATATGTTAATCCATTCCACCTTAAAAACTCAACCAGAAGTTGCTGTAAAAGCTCAGCAGGTCTAGCAGCATCTGTCGAGACAAAGCACAGTTAACATGTTGGGTCCAGTGACCTTTCTTCAGAACTGATTGTACCTAGGAAAATATCAGTATATATGCTGAAGGTGGGGGGGGGGGGGGGGGTTGGACGAGGGGAAGGGAGAGTAAATGATAGGTGGAGATGGAGCCCAGACAGAGAGAAAAACAATGGGTAGACAAAAGAATGTGTGAAGGCCAGCTTGGGAGAATTAATAGCTGTTCATATGGACTGTTAGTGGCTGACAGTGGGTTGTTTCTGGAAGCAGCCCATGTAATGACAAGGCCTGGTGTGTAGGGGTATGAGTTTGGGTAAAGACTCGGGAGAAGGTGCAGTGGTCCTAAAATTATTGAACTCAATATCAAATCCTGAAGGCTGCACGGTCCCCAATGAGGTTCTATTCTTCCAGATTGCACTGAGCTTCGCTAGAGCACTGCATCAAGCCTGAGACAGAAATGTTGGCAAAGGAACAGGATGGTGTATTGAAGTGGCAGGTGTTTGGAAATTCAGGATCATTTTTGCAGACAGAACGTGGGTGTTTCTGCAAAACAGTCAACCAGTGTGCATTGCATCTCCCCACTGTACAGCAGACTACATTGTGAGTAGACTAGATTGAGTGAAGTGCAGGTAAATCACTGCTTCACCTGGAAAAGTGTACCAGGGGCCTTGAATAGTGAAGAGGGAGGAAGTAAATGGGCAGGGGTTACACCTTCTGCGATTGTTTGGGAAGGTTCCATAGGAGTATGGGAAGGTGTTGGCAGTGGAGAATGAATGGACCAGGGTGCCGCGGAAGGAATAGTCTCTGCAGAAGGCTGACAAGGGAGGAGAGGGGAATATATTTCTGGTGGTGGCATCTCACTGGAAGTAGCAGAAATGGCAGCTGATGATCGCCTGGATGGGGATGCTGGTGGGATGGTAATCAACCCATTATAATACAACTCCAGTGAAATTCAAGGTTAAAAAATATAACCAGCTTTATAACAGGCTTCACTGTTCCCAATGATCTGATAAGCACAATGTGTTACTTCCTAGACTCTTAAATTCATCATAACTGGATAGCAATTTCATTTGAAAATCAGGGTTATTCCATGCTGACAGTTTTTGAATGGAGATTTGTAAATCATTCTTTTTATAACAAATGTAGATCTTCTATATCCCGGCTCCTAGTACTGTAATGAAACCGTATAGCTCAGACAGACAAAATTTGAAAATAAAGCACTTTGTTTATTATCTAATACAATATTGTATGTAACAACAGGTTCTGATGATTTGCAATTGTACTTAGGGGTCTCAAAACACAACTAATTTATGAAACCTACAGCTAGTTTACAGGAACATAATAACAGAAATAGGCCATTCAGCCCACTGAACATAACCTCAGATAAACCAGTTATCCTGTGGTGAAGAGAAATCACTTCTCTCAGAGGCAGTGAGTCTGTGAAATTCTTTACTGTAGGAGTCTCTACAGGCTGTGACACTAATTATATTCAGGGCTGAGATGGACAGATTTTTAAGCAGTAAGGGATTCAAAGATTTTGTGGAAAAGGGAGGAAAGTGGAGTGAGGATTATCAGATCAGCCATGATCTCATTGAATAGAGAAGCTGCTCTGGTGACCTAAATGGCTGCTTTCTGCTCCTTTGTCTTGTGGTCTATTTTTGGAAGTTCCATTGTTATTTTTCAGCAATATACAATTTGCCTGCGATTTAATCAACTTCAGAATGAAAATATTCTTAATCGATCAGAAGCTCAGTTTCTATGACGCAATAAGATTATAGTGCAAACATGGCAGACATGAAGTTAAAAATAATCAATTGATATGGCTTGGGTTAATGAGCAGCATTCAACAGATACAAGCATTTAAACATGTTGAATGATTTAGGGACATTATCCAGAGCACTAAGTTACTCTATGAAACATATTAGTAAATATTAGTAACACGAAACATGATTATGTATCTATCATCATTCAGAAATAACAACTAATTTCAGATTATTGTTAATTGATGCATCAGTTGGCTATTGGGACTGAACTTTCACCATGTAGTAAGGAAACAAGTGTAGCGTTAAGAACTTTCCTCCAATAGAAAACTGTTTAAGGTCTCAACTTTCAATGAATTTAGCCCTTAATTTATATGCAAATGGGTTCCCTGTGCAATTAATAAGCTGGAATTGAGAGATAGAAATGGAGGTGGTGGTTACAAGAAGTTGGCACTCAATGCAACTCTAAACAGCTTCAATCACTGTGTCTGTTGAATGGACTGAAAGAGAGATCTGTGGCTTGTGTCAAAAGCCTTCCATTGCCCAGTAAGATGTTGCAGGGGAAATAGAGGGCAGGGCTGCACCTTGGTTAACTGTCAGCACCTGAACTGAAAGCTTGAAGCTGTCAGGCAGAGGCTGGCTAAGGGCAGCAAGAGAAAACTGTTATCTCGAACTAAAGAGGCCTGATTTGAGTCTGCTGCCCTTTTTAACAGCAGATGTGAGGCTGGAAGATCCTGAATTTAATGTTATGAAAATATCAGAGAGTTTATTCATTTGGGAAAGGAGTGTGAAATACTCAATAATTATAGAAGTCTTGGAGCTTTCACTTTCTTGCAGATACACAATCTCAGGAGCAGTTTGCTCCTGACCACAGGAGCTGAGGATGCCTGGGTCACTTATTGACTCCTCAGAATGGCCTAAGCCATGGTGCTGCTGGGATCAGTTATCACAGAAACCCAGAACTCCTGGTGGATACAGGCATAAGACATTAAGCTTAGATTGTCATTTTATTGTTTAACCTTGCAGTAGAACTGGCACAGAGTTTTGTTTTTAATCATTCATGGGACATAGGCATCACTGGCTGGGCCTGCATTCATTGCTTACCCTAGTTACACTTGGGAATGTGCTTCAGTCCATGTTCTGTACAGAGACTCGTAATGTCATTAGGGAGGGTAGTTCAGGATTTTGACCCAACAACAGTGAAGACACAGTGATAGTTTTTCAAGTCAGGACGGAGAGTGACTTGGAGGGAAATTTACAGGTGATGCTCCCATTAATCTACTGCCATTGTCCTTCTAGGTGGTCGTGGTCATGAGTTTGGAAGGTGATGTCAAAGTACCTTTGATGAAATTCTGCAGTACATCTTGTAGAAAGCACACATTGCTGCTACTGAGCATCAGTTGTGGTGGGAATGGATATTTATGGTGCTTTGTCCTGGATGGTGTCAAGTTTCTTGAGTGTGGTTGGAGCTGCACTCATTTTGGCAAATTAGGAGTATTCTATAACACTTCTAACTTGTGACTTGCAGATTATGGGCAGACTTTGGAAATCAAAAGGTCAGTTACTTGCCACAGCATTCCTAGTTGCTGACCAGCTCTAGTAGCCACAGTATTTATGTAGCTGGTCCAGTTCAGTTTTTGGTTAATGGTAGCCACTAAGAGATTCAGTGATGGTAACACCATTGAATGTCAAAGGACGATGGCTAGATTATCTCTGATTAGAGATGACCATTGACTGACTTGAGCGAGACATGAATGTTACTTGCTACTTTTCACTGCAAACCCAGACATTTTCCAGGTCTTCCTCCATGGACTGTTTCATTATCTGAGGAGTCACAAATGATGCTAAACACTGTGTAATCATCAAACTTCTGACCATACGACGGAGAAAAGGTCATGATGAAGCAACTGAAGATAGTTGGGCCTAGAACACTACTCTGAAGAGCTCCTGCAGAGATGTTCTTGAGCTAAGACTACTGACCTCCAACACAACAACTATCTTCCTAATGTAAGGCTGTCTGTGCTGTTAGTAGTCCTGGTGATTACAGAGGACAATGTGGTTTTTAACAAGGTGCAGTGCATTCCACCCTATCCAATAGTAGATGGGCACTGAGTAATTTTAGGTATCCTAAGCATATTTTTGGCCTTTACGTTCCTAGAGATACAGGTACCCAACCTGGGGCTTTCTCTCTGTCTTGTTCCATGGGTTCAAAACATCAAGATGGGAATGAAGAAACACCAACATTCATTGCAAGTGTACTGTTCACCAGTGTGGATACTTCCACTTCAGGTGGTCTTAGTACATATATAATATAGTAGAAAAGGTGATGATCATGGCACTTGTGTACAAAAATGTTCAAAAAGTTTGAGTACTGCATGTGCTGAACATACCAGGAGACTCTTTGTGCAACCTGGGTTCCTCAGTGTTCAGCATAATCACTTATTATTTCCACTTTCTTGTCCTTCATCACATCTAGTTCCTGCTTTTTTGGCCCCAATAAACTATTTCCTTCCAGGGACTTATTGTCCTTAAGAATGCAACAGACTACCATAATGCCAATAACACATGAGGAGAATATCGACACCTAATTGATCCAGACATCATAATTGTACCTTCAAAAGCTCAATGGTGTATTATGTTGTGGTCCCACTGAGTAGGCAGCATTTTTGGCAATATATCTGTCACTATGTAAAAGGGATGAATGGATGTTTTTTAGAGGAATATCCCTTCTTTCCTAGAATCCATTCACAGACTTTGGGACTTGGAGAGAAGACCTCTGGCAAGAATTCCGTCAGAGTACACACATGGAAGAGGTTCTTGTCGAGGCTGCAAGTGAGTTAAACATTGAGGGAGTATTAGTCCTTCCTGTGATGAGTCTGACTAGCTGGTTACTGGGTGCCTCAATGAACGTATAGATGACAAGCAATGAGCCTGCATGAGTCCAGCAATGGCAGCAAAACTCAATGCCCTCCCTCCCTGCAAAGCTATAGTTGGCATTAAAGGGATGCACTGTCCAGCTCTGGGAAAGATGGCATCAATGAACTTTGCAAAACTCTACTAAGATTCATAGCTGAATCTTGAAAGTAGCAAAAAGTGTAGAAGTTCGAGGCTACTATGGTTTTGGAGATAGCTATTAAAAGAGCATGATGAGTGCACTATGAGGTGTGAGGTCTTAAACAACAAGGGCACAGAAATTTGTGACTATCTGCCTGGAGAACCACAGTCTCCTGTGACACACCAGTTCTGACTCATCTTCAGATAGCTTAATGTTCTGTGACTGCACTGTCTTGCTGGCTCTCATTCCTCTCTTATGTCCTCCTGTAGCTCAAACTTTGCCCTTCCTTTGGAGAGTGTTCTATTCATCACCAAGTTCTGGAAGTCATGCCTGAGTTGTCAAATGGAGCCTTCCTTTAGCATATATGGCTGACATATTGTGATTAGCAACCCTGCCCTGCTCATTGCTCACATAACTCCAGTGGACGACAACCCTATTCATAATTCAAGCAAAAATGCCACCTTTGCCTATGTGATGAAATTGACTCTTACAAAGAACAAAGACCAATACAGTAGGAACAGGCCCGTCGGCCCTCCAAGCCTGCACCGACATATTTTGCCCTTCCATATTAAAGCTGTCTTCACTTACAGGATCCAAATCCCTTCATTCTCATCCTGCTTCCACCACCTCCCCTGGCAGAGCGCCAGGCTCTCAGCACCTTTTGTGTGAAAAACCTGCCTCACGCATCTCTTTTAAACTTCCTGCCTAACACCTTGAATCTGCGTCCCCTCGTAATTGACCCCTCCACCCTGGGAAAAAGTTTCTTACTTTCCACTCTAACCATGGCATTCACAATTTTCTAAACATCTATCAGGTCACCCCAACCCACCCCCTTAACCTCCTGCATTCCAGTGAAAACAAATCCAGTCTATCCAACTTTTCTTCCTAGCTAAAATCCCCAATACCAGGCAACATTCAGGTAAATCTTTTTTGTATCCTCTCCAAAGCATCCACATCCTTCTGGTAGTATGGTGACCAGAACTGCATGCAATATTACAAGTGTATCCTAACTAAAGTGCTATAAAGCTACAGCATAACTTGTCTATTCTTATATTCAGTGCCCCTTTCAATGAAGGCAAGCATGCCATAGCCCTTTTTTACTACATTATCTACCTGCACTGACACCTTCAGTGATCTATGGACTTGCACACCCAGATCCCTCTGCATATCAATGCTCCTTAGGGTTCTGCCATTCACTGCAATAATTTCCACCTGTAGTTGACATTCCAAAATCTATCACCCCCCATGTTTGTCCAGATTAACCTCCATCTGCCATTTTTATGCCTATGCCTCCAACTGATCTATATCCTGCTGTATCCTCTGACAATCCTCCTCAATATCCATAACTCCACCAATCTTTGTATCTTTCACAAACTTACTAATTAGACCAGCTAACTTTCCTCCAAATAATTTATATAGATCACAAACAACAGAGGTCACAACACTGATCTCTGTGGAACACCACTAGTCACAACCTCCATTTCAAAAAACATCCTTCCACCGCTATCCTCTGTCTCCAATGACTAAGCCAGTTCTGTATTCATCTTGCCAGCTCACCCCGATACCATGTGACTTCACATTTTGTACCAGTCTGTCATGAGGGATCTTGTCAAAGGTTTAACTGAAGTCCATATAACCAAAATCAACCCTTTTCCCTCATCAATCATCTTTGTCACCTCCCCAAAAAACTCGATCAAGTTAGTGAGGCATGACCTCACCCACACTAAACCATGCTGTTTATTGCTAATCAGTCCATTTGCTTTCGAAATACTAAGCCTTTTTTGTCCTGCTGCCTCTTATGGGTCTAGGGCAATGACTAGCTTTCCACTCTGCACCTACCTCCCTTCAGCTGATCTGCAACAGGCAGTGTATGAAACCCATTCACTGTTATTACTGAGCTCTTTTTTCTCAAAGTCAAGTTAAAGTTGGTCGGGTTGTGGTGGTGATGGCGGGGCAGTGAGGAGACAAGGGGAGGTGAAAATTAAGCACTTCTTAAATAAGAGCTGCAAATATACAACATTAATGTATGTTCTATTTTTACTTTTTTAAAGGGGAAATTTGGTTAATGTACATAGATTCTACCGTTCCCTCCTGATAGCACCACCCCACACATTTCCTGCTAATGAAAACGAACAAAGAGACAGAATTAGTTACTCAGGTACATGGCACAGTTATTATGGTAAACCTTTCAGCAGAAGAAGCTATATCTAACATGATTAATGTAGTCTGTAAATATCATCCATTTATCAGGACCCTTTCCTCTGCCCTAAAGTAACTCAGCAATTTATGTGTCTGCCTCTGAAAAATTGATATTTTAGCTGTTTGCTTTCAATGTGTGTAATGGAAATGAACAAGCACAGCTATTTGTATCATTGTATTTTTTGAACTTATAAAAACTGACGTTTGAAAAGATGTGCTTAATATCTGTGTAAAATAAATCTGCTGCTTTCAGTATCAGCAAGAAAATGCATTTTCATCAAATTTCTACTTTACTCCAAAAGGACAGAAAAAAAAGTACTGTGCTGCTCAACGATATTACATATGAGGCAAGATGGACAGAACTATTCATCTACATATATTCAGGGCCCATTTACACTTCTGGCAGTGAATGGACATTTGATAGATGCAGTGTTCATTTGTTGTTGCTGTCCTGAAGCTTGAGCCATTGTGAGGTCTGAGCCTTATTTGCAAGGATCTGGTGAACTCCACAAATCAAACCAGTGCTCCACTGACTGGGGAGGTCTGAAAAATACTAGTTTCCTACAGTATACTGGTTGACAATGCAGTCCAGATCTCTCCAATCTTTCATCATAACTAAAACCCTGAAACCATCAAATAGCATTTAAGTGTCATCAATACACTGTCATTAATGATCAAGTACTTCCCTTTTGTTTCGTTAGCCTATTGCTTGATGTAGAAATCAAACTATAATGCACACCATGATGAAGTATTCTGCCTAATATTCAACTGACTAGCTATGAAGTTTCACATTCTCCTCACTCTGTTGAATAGTGGTTTGTACTGTTGGACACACTTAATGTCAGTTTAGAGTGGACAGAATCAAAGTGGTTGAAGGGAAAGTCATGCTTGTCAAATCTGCAGGAATTGTTTGAGGATGTAACTAGTAGAGTGAACAAGGACTTACTTAGATTTTCGGAGGGCTTTTGATAAGGTCCCACATGAGACGCTAGCATAATAAATTAAAGCAAATTGGAAGTCATGTTACAAAATGGATCAAGAACTCAGTGGATCAAGGCAGACAGGAAATAAAGAGTAGGAATAAATGGGTCTTTTTCCAAGTGGTGGGCAGTGACAAGTGGGGTACTGCAGGGATCGTGCTAGGACCTCAGCCATTTACAATACATATTCATGATTTAGTTGAGAAAACGATGTGACATATCACCAAATTTGTCAGTTGAAGCAAAATTGGGTGGGAGGACATTCTGTGTGGAGAAGCTTTAGTGCAATTTGGACAAGTTGAGTCAGTGGACAAATACATGGCAGATGCGATATGATGTGATAAACATGAGGTTATTCATTTTGGTAGCAAAACAGACAGGATTGAGGAAAGAGATTGCAATGAGACCTGGGTATCTTTGTACACCTGTTACTGAAAGTAGGCACAGGAGCAGCAGGTAGTGAGGGAGACAAACATAGTGAGAGGATTCAAGTTTAGGAGCAGGATTGCCTTGCTGCTGAAAATTCCATCCATAGGATCACACCTGGAGTATTATGTACAATTTTGGTTTCCTTATCTGAGGATGGATGTTCTGGCTGTTGAGGGAGACTCGTGAAGTTCTACCAGATTGATTTCTGGGCTGGTAGGACTTACGTATGGGGGGGAAACTAGATCTGTTAGTATTATCTTCTCTGGAGTTTCGAAGAATGAAAGGGGAATCTAATTGAAACTAATAAAATTCTAAGAGGATTAGACAAGGTAGATGCAGAAAGGATATTCTCGATGACTAGGAAGTCCAGAACCAGCTTTAGGATAAGGAAGTTTAGGGCTAAAATGAGGAGCAATTTCTTCCCCCCAAAAGGTGGTGAACCTGTGTCCTTGCCACAGGAAACTGGTGAGATCAAAACGTTAAAGGTTTTCAAGAAAAATCCTTAAGACTAAAGGATCTGGGGAAAAAAACGGGAACAAAATACCATTTTGGATGATCAGCCATGATCATATTGAATGGGGAAGAAGACTCAAAGGGTCAAATGATTTATTCCTGCTGCTATATTCTACGTTTCTAGGTTTCTATTTCAAATAAGATTCAATAGTCTATTGAAGCACAAAAGCAGCATGTTGTTGGAATGGAAATCTAAAATGAAAACAGAAATGACTGAACATGTTAAACAGATTTGATAGCAGTGGCAAGACAAGTAGTCTCTCTCTCCGCTAATGTTTTCATACCTACTGAATAGTTCCAACAATTTCTGTACTCATTTCATCCTCGGTATTTCTACTCAGTGCTTGTTATCACTTCTGATTTTGCTTCCAATCATTTATCTATGGTAAATTGTAAATATCACCAGTCTGGCCATTCTAAAAACTATTCTATGGCTTCCTCAGTTTTTCTTTACAGGGCCTTGCTGTCTGAGAAGCTTATCATTAAATACTGTAGTGTCCAAGTAGGCATGCTTTTTGACACTAAGCAAAATAAAACATGTAACGCAACCTGTAAAATTGACCATGCACATGTAGTTATCCTGGATGTACAGCCAGTACATGATTGTCCACGTATCCCACTCAATTGTGATCTCTGAGGAGAAAGTGAGGACTGCAGATGCTGGAGATCAGAGCTGAAAATGTGTTGCTGGAAAAGCGCAGCAGGTCAGGCAGCATCTAAGGAACAGGAGAATCGACGTTTTGGGCAGGGCTTATGCCCGAAACGTCGATTCTCCTGTTCCTTGGATGCTGCCTGACCTGCTGCGCTTTTCCAGCAACACATTTTCAGCTCAATTGTGATCACTGCCTTGCATTGTGATAATTGCCCAGGTTGAATATGTAGGAAGAATGTAAGGACTGTATGTTTTTATATCGTGTTTTTAAAAACTGAAATGAGATAGAACTGTTTCAAAATGTGTTCAAAAGAGTGGCTGCCATTTTGAAAAGCAAGTAACCTAACATGATTGTAGGCATCATGTAAACAAGCAGTAATTGAAAGTTGAGTTGCAGTTTCTATCAATGATAGAAACCTTTTTTGTTTGAGAACAATTGGTTCACAAATAACTAAACACATTGGAGCTGAGATCAAGTTATAGACAGAGAGAAATGTTCTTCCCAGCTCATGTACAGTCTTTCTGTTCTGTGCAGTCAAAACTCATTCTAAACCTGAAGGAAACAAGTTTCTCTTTCCTGCAACAGTGTTGTAAGCTATGACTTTTAAATACTAAGTCAGTGACTTTTTATAAGGGAGCCAGCCGCTTTGTGCCGCTCACCAATCAATGGAAACATTGAGAGGAAGCTAAGTGAAACCAGTCCTGATGAAGGGTCCTGCCCGAAACGTCGATTTTCCTGCTCCTCCGATGCTGACTGATCTGCTGTGTCTTTCCAGTGCCACATTTTATCAAAATGAACCAATATACTGTTTAGCAGAAGAGACATAAAGATCATCTCAACAACATACCTGAGAACAAAGACTTTTGAACTGTCTTTCCAGTTTTTCTCCTGTGTCCATACTTTTTACCATGTCTGTACGTGCAGTTTTGTGTGTGAGTGTGTCTGTGTGTGTAGGGCAGATTCTTCACATTAGCTAGGTGGACAGGTGTACTAACATCAGTGCTCCTGAAGCAGCTAACAGCACCAGCATCAAGTCCATAACCTTCTGAAAACAACTCCACTGACCAGCCGCATATTTATGATGCCTGAGTTCCAACTGTCCAAGCAAATCTTCTTCGCCCAGCTCAAGGAAGGAACTGGAATGAGATGAGGACAAAGAAAGCATTGCAAAAACTCCCCGATGGCTTCTATTGAGAAATGCAACTTAAATGTCAACACTTGGGAGATCCTTGTTCAGAAGAAAATGAAATGGAGGAAACTTCTGTCTGAAGGGCCATAATTCTTTGAGAATGTCTGTCGGCAAGAGGATGGAGGGAACATGAACCAGAGAAACTGATCCCAAGGCCAAGGATCACTTCCACCTTCCAGAAACACAGGCCAATTGTATGGTTGGGGAAATGGCTCAAGAATCAGGTTCATCAACCAGAAAAAATCTACAAAACCATGTCCAGTAAGGTGGGATTTCCTCAGTGGACAATGATACTTGTCAGTGAGTGATGATGACGACCTATGGAAGGACTATCTGTATGTAGCACCTAACTGTTTCTAATAAATAGCGGCTCTTATTCAATATAGGAAGCTAGTCCATGCTTTTGTCAACCTGAGTCTGAAAGTCATATAAATTGGGAATGTTGCATAGTTTGTAAAATCTTTAACTTTTGTGACAACTCCAGGAACATTTTGGCTTGATTTCCAGTGTGCTACCTCAGTGAGTCATAACAATATTCTGAGCTTTAACTATTGCTAATGCAAAACTATAAGGCTTGAATTCTGCCTAGATCATACAAAATGTTAATAATGGAGAAAAAAAGAGTTTTACTACCGAGTCCAAGAGCTGCAACTTCGAGACCAAAAATCTTTCAGTGCTGCCTTCTGAACCCGGCAGAATCCTCTCCTTTAAAGTTCATACATTGTCCTTCACAAAAAGTGAAAGGCTACTACTTTTTAATAACATGTGATAGGGAACAGTTGGAAAGGGTGATGAGGATGGGGGAGCTGCGTGTGGTGAACAAAGTTGAATGAATCATTGTTGAAGTTTCAAGGTGGCTTTCTTGTGCAAATTATTCAAATGAACTACAGATTTTCTTTTCGGTAAGTATGGAATTGGATTGAGATTCAGAATAAATTTGTCCAAATTAATTACGAATTTCTCACATCCTGCACCATTCATCAATATATTTTCTGAGTAAAATTATCATTTTACCGTTAAATTGTGGATAGCTTCATTCTTGATCTGTGTCTACTCACAACTGGATCCCAACTATCCGAAATTACTTCAAGTGGGATTGTTATGGATGAAATTAGTAGACTTTCCTTCCAATATACCAGATTGGTTTCAAGAACAGAGCTGCAAGGAATAAAGGACGCTAGAACTATTTCATCCTATACGCTTCCCTATCCAGCTTCATACTTGAAAATTTACATACAAATGTCTTTCTGATTGAGAATTTCCACATAGGGATCAGCAATTAAATTTCTTTATTTTACTTGATGAAACTGAGTTCACAAGAATATTTTTGTTCCTATATCTGAGGAAACAATTCTAGTTTGATGTTGCGGTTAATACTCCATTTTATTTTAGAGAAAAATATATTTGACCTATTTAGCACTCTCCACTATCAACATTGACTAGAAACTGAACTGAGCTAGCCAAATAAAACATTGGCTACAAGAGCAGGTTAGGGCTAAGAATTCTTCAATGACCAATACACCTCCTGATTCCCCAAAACTATCTACAAGGCCAAACTATTTGTAACCGCCTTCAGCCAGAAGTGCTGAATTGCTGAACCATCTCAGTATCCACTTGAGATCTTCAGAATCAGAGCTGACAGTCTTCAGCCAAGTTGATTCACTCCATGTCATATGAAGAATGGCTAAGCGCAATGGATGCTGCAAAAGTTATGGGATCCATCAGTATCCTAGTTGTACTGCTGAAGCAAAGTTGCTCCAGTATAATAATAGCACTGACACCTGCCTAACAATGTGGAAAATTGCACAGGCATGTCCTGCCTGCAAAAATAGGACAGATTCAATACAGCCGATCTTGAGTCTACTCCTAAACATCAGCAAAATGATGGAAGGTAACATCAACAGTGTCGACGAGTGGTACTTATTCACTGATGCTTATTTTGGATCTGCTAGGTCCATTCTGCTTAATGTCTTGAAAATATCATGGTCAAAAGCTGAAATCTAGAGTTGAGGTGAGTGTGACTGCCCTTGATATCAAGCAAACAATCATCCACTTGTGGCATCAAGGCCTAAATGAATGTACCTCCACCAACACACAGGATGCTTTACAGCAATTTGTGACATTCACTATGTGGCTGCAGGTAATATCATATCTGAGGTGAACTGAAGCAACTCGCCAAGCCGTCTTTGGCAGCATATGGAGAGGTAAGGGCATCCAGTATATTGGAACACTACAAACTCCAATCTCCAACCCCTATTCCAACTCCCAGAATGAGCACATGATCCTGACTTGGAATTATATTTCACTGTTGGTAGGTCACAATCCTGGAATGTCCTCTCCAATTCGATTGTGGAGAATATCTTCACCACATGGACTGAGGTTGCTTAGGAAGGCACCTCTTTACAATCTTCTCAAGGGAAATTAAGAATGAGCAATAAATGCGAGCCTTGACAACAGCACACACACATCTAGTGAACAAACCCATGAAAAGAGCTGTAGGGATGTGTATACTTCACAGCAAATCTGTTTTCATTGGACTACAAATGGAAAATAATCCAGGAATTTATTTCAATTGTTTGCTACATATAAATGCATGCAGTCAAGAGAAATCTGTAGTATCGATTTCCTGCTGCTATATATGTTTTATTTTTAAAATACCTAAATTGTAGCTTATATCTTAATTTGCATAGCCTGAGAGAATACTTACTTTTTCTGCTAAACAGGAGTAAGTCCATATCAATTCCAGAAAGCAAATTATACTATCAAACCCTTAAGCGATACTCTATAACTGCACATTACTGTGAATATAATCAAACACTGGTCCACAAGGAATGAGAGGTCAATTATAGGAGAGCTCTCTGCAACTGAATGTGTTTGGTGAAAGTGTAAAGAAATAACAGGAGCTATTAGAGGTAATAAAACAAAAAATTCTGGAAATCCCACAAGGTCAGGCAGTATATACAAAGACTGAAACAGAGTTTCAGATTTCCAGCACATGAAGCACTTTGGATTTGTCATGGAAGATAGTGTCAGATAAGGCAAAAAATGTTTGAAAAGGCAATAAATATTTTTGTGGTAAAGTTTAACCTCCTTGGGTGACAATCCAGAGTGGATCGCAAAATATATATGAAGAAGAGACAGGAGCCCCTGTTTCACTGATGGAGAAATCAACAATTAAACCTTCCATTCCGTAGATCATGGAGTAGAAATATTGCTATATGCAGTGATATCCCTGTTCACCAAGAACAGATGTGGGAGTCAGCAACGCAGTCTGGCAGAGTTTCTAAAATAAGTTTAATTTCCTCGGTACAATATTCATTCTACATTGTGCTTCCAGGTGAGATGTTTCATATTTGCTGCTGGTCCATGCTATGTATTCACTTGTCACAAATCTATTATCACCTTTTATTCATACTGATTAACATGGAACTTGCCTATGAACTGAATGGGTGGTGAAAGTGGTAACAATTAAGAAGTATTTAGATGAATGCTTGAAATACTACTGCATGCAAGGGCATGGTCCAAATGCTGTCAAATGGGATTAAGAGTAGATGGGTGCTTGATGATCAGTACAGACATGATGGGTCAAAGTGCCTGTTCCCATGCTCTGATACACTATGACTCTGGGTGTTGAACTATGAATAATTTCTGATGTCATCACATGCAAATATATTTCATCACAGCCATGATGCTGTTGCAGTATCTGTCACTGTACATAGGTAAATGTTTCAAGTCTCCTTGAGCTAGAAATTTGATCAGACCCACGGTCAAGCACAGAGAGTCTGCACGCTGTCCAGTGTGCAAATTGTGTGTTACCCACTCATTTCAATGATGTGACAAGCATTGCTACCTAGTGTGACAGAGACTGATGAATGGTTGCATGATCTGCAAGTGTTCAGAAACCTACTTGGCCTAGCATGGTACTTAGCTAACTTGCATTTCTTAAAGATCATCTATTCCTTATGGAGGTGCACTCATGTTTCAACAGTTGCTAGAACTGTTTCAGAATGTGTATGAGTGCAGTAATAAGGCTGAGTGAGGGTTTCCGACTCTCGATGTGGTCATGGAGACATGTTGCAGATGGCCTTCAAGGTAATCCCTTGAAAGATAATGGAAGCAGGCAAACATGGAGGTTAGTTCCTACAGTCTGGCAACAGTGGTAAAAAAACATTCAATGACCTCACACAGGTTTTCAATGTCAATGAATTCATTTTTCAAAGAACATCTTCTAACCACCATTCCATCAATTTCATTCCCATTGCAAACCAATTAACAATCAGGAATCATGCCTAATATTTACCAAATCCAGCCTACCCTCAACTACTTAAGAGCACCTGAAATTGGTACAAGAAAATATAAACTTCCTTAAGCCTGTTCTATTACTCAACTTGATCATGGCTATTTTTCTACCTCAACTCCATTTTCCAACTCACTCCCCTTATTCTATTTCTGATATGATCATGAGTGTGTGGGTATTTTTGGCTAAGCCAATATTTATTGCCCATCCCAGAGAAGATGATAGTGTGCTGCCTCCTTTGGATGTAAGGACCCACAAGGCTGCCAGGAAGAGAGTTACATAAATTTAACCCAGTGACAGTGAAAGAACAGAGATGTACTTTCAAGTCTAGTAGATAGTACACACTCCTGTCATGTATATCATTAGGAAAGGGGTGGAATGTTGAAAGTGGTGATGAAGTGCCTATCAAGTGGTCTAGGTTGGCTTGGTTGGCGTCGACTTTCCTAAATACTGTTCGAGATATACTCATCCAGGCAAATAGAGAGTATTCTATCACACTCCTCTCTAATGTTTTGTGGCAGGTAGATTAACATTGCAGAGACAGTAGTTCAGTTATTTGCTGCAGAATTCTTAGTTCCCGTCTTATTCTTAAAGCTAGTTCAGTTTCTGGTCAGTAGTAACTTCCAGGGTTTTGATGGGGGCACGTGGATTCAGCAATTGTAATGCCATTGAACTTCAAGGGACAATACATAGGTTCTTTTCCATTGAAGATAGTCATTGCTTGATAATTGTATGGCATTAACATACCTTTCCTCTCATCAGGCCATACCTGGAAGCCATCTAGGCCTTGTTACTTTTGAACATCAACAGTTTCTGTATCCTCACTTCTGAATTTATGAAGGAGGGAGGATCATTGATGAAGCTGCTGAAGATGATTGGGCTTTGGACACTACACTAAGGAACTCTTGAAGTGAAGTCCTGGGGCTGAGCCAATTGACCACTACCGACCACAACCACCTTCCCTTGTGATATTATGGCTCACATAAGTACAGAATATTTTTACTAAATTCCACTGATTCCAGTTTTGGTCCTGTTCCTTGATATCTTACTTGATCACATACAGGCTTGATGTCAAGTGCAGTTACTCTCACCTCCCATGAGCAAGTAAAATTACTTGATTTAACTACAAATGGAAGCTCAATGATGCTTCTTTGTTTGAAACCTTAAAGTGTTAATTAAGACACAATAAATATGGTGGAGCAGGCATTATGCTGTCGTGGTAGCATAGATGGTGTGTTGGACACCACACTGACCCACAGTAACCACATCTACAGAAACTGTATGTATCTCAAGGAACATTGGTTTAAATGAGCCAGAATTTAAGCTTCAGGCAGCACGGTGGCTCAGTGGTTAGTACTGCCGCCTCATCGTGCCAAGGACCCGGGTTCAATCCCATCCTTGGGCGATTTGTGTGAAGTCTACATGTTCTCCCTGTATCTGTGTGAGTTTCTTCTGGTTTCCTTCCACAGTCCAAAGATGTGCAGGTTAGGTGGATTGGCCATTTTAAATTACCTATAGTGTTCAGGGATGTGTAGGTTAGGTCTGTTAGCCATGGGAAATGCAGGGTCACAGGGATAGGGGAGGGGTCTGGGTGGGATGTTCCATATGGGATTGGTGTGGACTTGCTGGGCTGAATGGCCTGTTTCCACACTGTAGGGATTCTGAGAACAATGTGATGCATCAGGTGGGGGAAGGTTACTTGGACACTTTGTTCCAGGAAGCAATTGTGCTTCTTAGGTATTTCTGATTTAGCCCTGGTCAGCCACGTGAGGGTATGACTCTGAGTGGGCTGGCTTGTTTTTTTAATTCATTCACAGGATGTGGACATCGTTGGCTTGGCCAGCAGTTATTGCCCAGAGGGCAGCTAAGAGTGAACCACATTGCAATAAGTCTGGAGTCACATGTAGACCAGACCAGGTGAGGATGACAGTTTCCTTCCCTAATGGGCATTAGTGAACCAGATGGGTTTTTCCAACAATTGACACTGGATTCATGGTTAAAATTGGAATTTAAATTCCACCACTTGCTGTGACAGGATTCGAACAGGATTCCCAGAACATCATCTGGGTCTCTAGATTAACAGTCCAATGATAATGCCACGAGGGATCCAGAAGGTGGGATTGGAGGATCTGCCAGTTTTGCTGAGGTAGTTGCAGCCTGTGGATGCTTGCTTGGATAGATGAGCAAACTGACTTCGGTACCATGATCTCCAAACAGAGGTGTTTATCTGAAATACTGCTTTCTTCTGAGTTAAGGGAGGACCTGTAGTCATAAATTAGAATTATTTGCTGGCTAATGAGGCCAGGAAAGAGATAGGTAGATAAATAGAATAAAGTGGGAAGTGAATTCCCAACATTAGTAGTGAATACATGTTAATCCACAAGTTCTTTCATTAAATGGTACCTTTGTGATTAAATTGGAGACCTGTGGTAAACAGGGACCTTCACTTTCATGCCCCTTTAAAGCTGGTCTGGAATAAATAAGGCAGTCTTCAAAGTGGGAAGTGAGCCAGGTTGAACTGTTTGTCATTATAGAATGCTGAAAGACAGAGTAGAGGCTGAGGATTATCATGGGACAGGGCAAGGATGACTGCGGGAAGGTCAAGAGAAGGTTAAGAGTGATTGAGAGAAAATTGATGGACATTGACTGGAGGTTTAAGGTCATTGAGAACAGAACAAGGTGTGGTCAAAAAACACAGGAGTGAGCATTGTTTATCAATAGATGCAGGACAGCAGTGGTGGCTACACCCTCTGGCCTTTGTTGAATTTCTAGAGGTAAAATGAGTTTTACTCACACAGTGTTCCAGAGCTCAGACAGAGCAGATGTGGCACAGAGCAAGAATAATGTTGGGTTCTGTACAACACTGACCCAACATAAGGTGACACCAGACAGTGAGGCTGGTCAGGATGGAGACAAGGTGATGATAAACAATGCTGTATGCTTGTGTCTGCTGCATCGTCCACCAGCAGCTGATTGACAGGTAATATCAGAGATGTCTAGGAAGGCAGTAACTCTCTTTCAGGGTGACATGTGGACCCTGGGACTGAGAGGAAACCCAATTCCAGTGACTTTAAAAGTCACAGCCACATTAAAGCTCTATACCAGCACTTCCTTCCAGAGCTCCACAGTGGACATGTGTAACATCTCTCAGGCAGCCACACATCATTGATTAGATTCCCTACAGTGTGGAAACAGGCCCTCCAGCCCAATCAATCCACACCGATCCTCCGAAGAGTAACCCAGTCAGACACATTTCCCTCTAACTAATGCGCCTAACAGAATAGGCAATTTAGCATGGCCAATTCACCTAACCTGCACATGCTTGGACTGCGGGAGGAAATCGGAGCACCCGGAGGAAATCCACGTAGACATGGGGAGAATGTGCAAACTCCACACAGACAGTCACCTGAGGCTGGATTCGAACCTGGGACTCTGGTGCTGTGAGGCAGCAGTGCTAACCACTGAGCCACCATGCATCAGAAGGGTCATCAACACACTACTTAAAAAGGCCGGAGAAGTGATGCACTTCAGCAGAGATTCAAGCAATAAGGTGAGTGAGCTTCAGTGCTATTGCAGCACTACCAGAGGAGGAGAGAGATCTAGACACATTGCCCCTCAACCCCCACACTTGTCAGCCACTGCTGAATGGCAATGAATATTATCATTCTATCAGGACATTGCCAGGGACATTTAAAGAATGTCATTCTAACTGGAATGGCAGCAAAGGAATAATATTGAAACATAGACCCATAACATTGACTTTTAGCTCATGCACAATAAAGTAATTTGGTAAAACAAACTGATTTTTTTTACTTCTTTTATTCTGAAGTGACACCACTCTGCATGTCTTAAACTGTAAACATCTTTAAAATTACAGAAGATGTCCAGATGTTATATTTCACATCAACCAGATCAATACATGTCCCATCACATTCAATTCTCAAATTAACAATCTCAAAGTAATTTCTTCAATTAAGTTAAACACCAGTAACAGTATTTCACTCATGCATTGGTTCCAAATTATGGTAACAAATATATTAAAACTAAGAGTAAGTAAAGTAAGTTAATATTATGCTGAGGAATATCCTGCTGCTGAGTGTTAGCTGTAACTCTGTGGTAAAGCTCTTAATTGAGTCAAAGGTGATGGTGGGTTCATGTCCTGCTGCGAGAATGGCGCATGATTATTAGAAAATGCTTCAACAGAACAGAGCACTGAGGAAGTGCAAGAGACATCACCCCATTCCTCTCACTGTGTAGCTGGGCATGGCAGCCTTTCCACTGGCCTGGCCAACATTTTATTTCTCAACAACTGCCACAAAACAGATTGATTGATCATTTGATTACTTTGTGTGGGATCTTGTTCTGAACAAATTGAAACTGGTACTTGTTTGCATCATGATAATGACTGTACTACAGAAGTAGCACGTTGGTTGTGGAATCTTTCAGAATGGCCTAGGAGAGTGAAACATTGAAAACAGTAGGGAGATAGGAAGAGGATTTTTTTTATCCTCCATGAACAAAGCCATGGCAGATTGCTCAATTTAAATAAATATATAATGCATTGAATATGATCAAAATATTCTGGGAAATATTTACCAATTAATGCTCCATGAACACAATTCTTTGAATTCATATACCACAACGCTAACTTAATACAAACAATTAATCTCTATTGTTGAAACCATTAAAGGAACTTGCACTCCAACATAATTGTAAAATGTTCACATCAGAAACTGATTAGGTGATACTCAATTAGAAATGGAGACATTCCATTTAAAAATCCCTTCAGACAGTCATTTCAAATATAATCTCAAACTCAGTTTGTGTGCTTTCGAATAATCAGACTACATTTCAGATTGGAACTTTACCTTATTTTTAAGCAATCAATGGAAGTCAGTTGAGTCACTGTATCATTTGTGCTTTGTGCTGTATGATAGCTTGGATTATTGGATCATTTGTCTAATATTGAAGAAAGTTTGGAAAGTTAATGTAGTTAATCAAAAATTTTAATTAGGTTGCAGTGATTGTAACAAGGTCAGCCAGGTTCATCTCATGGAATATGAGTTCCTTGATTGGGGCTGTTAATCTGGTCCAATCAGGGAGCCCTTGCTGACAGATATGAACAGAAGTGTCAGAGGTTCTGTTCAGTCTGAAAGCTGGCTCTGAGGGAGCTGAATCAGTGTCAAGGACTCTCCATGTGTAAATAAAGGGTGTCTTGATGACAGGATATTGGCCTTTGTGGAATTGTTTCAGTGGTGATGAAATAAAAGCATGCTCCTGAAAACATTCACTCGCAGTAGTTGTCTTTGAGCTGGGGTAAGCATTTCTGGCATCATGCTATTGATTGGGAAGCTTGATTCTCTCAATCCTGCTGGCAAAGACTGGGCCCAATGTGTGGGAATAATGTGGATTTTTTTTTCCCCAGGCAAATTACATTGGGACAGATCAAAAGCTATGAGTAATTTTTCTGACAGTTTGTGGACTTGCAACTTTTATGGTTATTAGGAGCCTAAATTTCTGTGACGCACCAGATACTAAAATCTTTCAAGAGTTGACAGATTTAGCTAAGGAAAAGCACAATCCCAGGCCTCCTCTAATTCTGAGATGCTGTCGGTTGTACTCAGCAATTCAAGAACCAAAGCGATCCATATCAGGATTTTTTGGTTAGATTAAGATGACCGGCAGAGACATGTGATTTTGGTTCAACCCTTAGTGAGATGCTGAGACACAGTTTGGCATGTGGGATTAAAGATGCAGCCATGCAAAGACACCTATCAGCTGGCACTACAACTGGCTTTACCATTGGAAAATGCAGCAAATGGAACGTATGAGTTGCAAGGCAATCCAATGGAATTGAACATTTTTGCCAGTCTGACTGAGTGAAGTAACATCACTTAGAGTCATAGAGTCATAGAGATGTACAGCACGGAAACAGACCCTTCGGTCCAACCCACCCATGCCGACCAGATATCCCAACCCAACCTAGTCCCACCTGCCAGCACCTGGCACATATCCCTCCAAATCCTCCCTATTCATATACCCATCCAAATGCCTCTTAAATGTTGCAATTGTACCAGCCTCCACCACTTCCTCTGGCAGCTCATTCCATACACGTACCACCCTCTGTGTGAAAAAGTTGCCCCTTAGGTCTCTTTTATATCTTTCCCCTCACACCCTAAACCTATGCCTTCTAGTTCTGGACTCCCCGACCCCAGGGAAATGATTTTGTCTACCACTTGAGTGAAAGCAATTGAATAAACTCTCACTCAGGACACATCCTGAACAAAGCAACTCTACTAGTAGAAAGTGAGGACTGCAGATGCTGGAAATCAGAGTCGAAAATGTGTTGCTGGAAAAGCACAGCAGGTCAGGCAGCATCCAAGGATCAGGAGAGTCAATGTTTCAGGCATAAGCCCTTCATCAGGAGGGGCAGAGCAACTTAACATCAGCCCAAAACAAAATCAGGCCTCAGCCAAACAGTTAAAACTTTCTTTCGGATCCAAACCCGGCAAGCCATTATAATTGCTGCCAGTATGCAGACTTGACACGGCCAAAGAGTCCCACTTGACTGAAAGTGGGTAAGAGAAGTCATAGGGAAACATCTGGTTAAATGGTAACTCAGTTCTAATAGAGGTTGATGCCGTGCAGCTGTTTCAGTGATCACATAACCAATCTTTAATAAAATTCGCTCTGGAGTCCAACCTTTCAGTTTACGCAAGACCTCAGCTAGACTGAGGATCTTTACCAGGAACCTTTACAGATTAAGGATACCTTATGGGAAGCAGCTGGTTCAGTCACCATTGATTGTAATAAAATGTTCGCTCCCAAGCTTAATGGTTGAGAAAGATTTACCTACATTAGCTCAACGATTTTCAATTTTAAAATAGTTCCCTCAATGATGGCCTAATTATATACTCGGACCACCTTGTACATTGACCAGGAAGCAATTCCACAATTCTGTAAGTCCAACCCAGTGTCATGTGCCTGAAGTGCAAAAGTAAAGGCAGAAATCAGAAGGCTGGAAAGCGAAGGAATCATCAAAACAGGCCAGTTGCAGAATGGGTAGCACCGGTCATACTGATTGTGAAGCCCAATGGGTATTGGTGGGGATTTTAAACAAATGGTAAATGGCTTTTTGCAGTTGGACAAATTCCCAATCCCTCGCATCGAGGAGTTATAAGCAAAGCTGGTGGGAGGCTGTCCTTCACAAAGCTGGACATGAGCCATGCGTACCTGTAATTGCAAATTCCCAAAGGAATGCTACAATTAATACCTATAAGGGTTTGTACCGAGACACGAGACTTCCATATGGGGTATTGTCAGCCTGTGTGATTTTTCAGCGGATGATGGAAAGCATTTTACAGGGTCTACGCCGGGTTGCCAGGTATCTAGATGATGCGCTAATAACAGGGAAGATCAATAAAGAGCACTTACAGAAATTGGACATAGTCCTTAGATGTTTCTCCCAGATGCATGTAAGCCTTAGAAGGGAAAATTATGTGTTCCAGACACCACGAGCGAACTACTTGGGCTTCAGAGTCGATAAGATTGAGTTAAGTCCATTGGAAGAAAAAAAGTGAGGGTAATCAAAGATGCTCGGCTCCCACGTCACTACCAGAGCTCAGGTCTTTCCTTGGGCTGGTGAACTATAACAGAAAGTTCATCCACAACCTGGCCTCCATCCTGGCATCTTTGTATCAACTCTCCAAAAAAGGGTCAGCCTTGGAGATGGTCACAAATCCAAGCCATAGCCTTCAGAGAAATAAAGAAAATCCTCAGAGGCATTGGCATACTATGATCTCAAGCGAGATTTAGTATTAACGTATGATGCCTCCCCATATGGCACTGGGGTACTATTAACTCATTGGCAGCCCTGTAGAGAGGAATGCCCAATAGCATATGCATCTAAGACTTTGGCTGATGCAGAGTGTTAATTATCCCAGATAAAGAGGGAAGGCTTGGTGGTCATATTTGTTGTCAGGAAGTTCCACTGATACTTTAACAGATGTAAATTTGAATTAATAATGACCCACAAACCCCTGCTATATCTACTTAAAGAGGACAAGGCAGTGCTGCCTATAACTTCAAGTCAAATTCAGCCAATACTCAGTGCATATAGTTACAAGATGGAACACCGTCTGGGAGGCCAAGTAGCATTGAGCTGCCTCCCATTGGCAAATATACCTCCTGCCATACCACCACTGAAAGAGTTTATAATGATTTTAAATTTTCAAGACACACTTCCAGTCACAGCTGACATAATCAGACTTTGGACGCAGAAAGATCCGGTTCTGGCAAAACAGAAACGGCTAGTGGTGATGGGGCAAACTAAAGGCCCATCACAACCAGAAATGAAACCTTTTGTCCCTGGAGAGACAAGATGACAGCAGAGGACAGCATATTATTATAGGCAGCAAGAGTGATTGTCCCAAGCTGAACTCCACCAGGGTCATCCAGGGGTGTCCAAAATGAAGGCATTGGTGAGAAGTTATGCCTGGTAGCCAGTATTGGATGTGGACATGGCAGCATTGGTGAGACAGTGCCCAGAGTGCCAACAAGAATAAAAATTTCCCCTGGCAGCTCCCCATTTGTGGGAATGGCTGGGTAACCCTGGACTTAGTTACACGTCGACGATGCATATTCTTTCATGGACTCAACATTCTTAGTTATTGTGGACACCCACTCAAAATGGCAGGGCATGACAGAATTCATTTGTCAAACATGGAGACATCGGTAAGAAAACTGTGGTCACCTTTTGCAATATATGGACTCCTGAAAGTGTGGGTCACAGATAACAGGCCATCGTTTACTAGCAGGGAATTTGAGTATTTCCTAAAATTGCATGGTATTTGTCATATAAAAGGGCCACTCCACATCTTTCATCATCCAATGGTCTGGCAGAAAGGGCAGACCAAACATTGAAAGCGGGCTTAAAGGAAAAGCCTCTAACTTCACTCGATACCAAACTGTCCCAGTTCCTATTTGATTATTGGACCACCCCTCATGCAACCACAGGGATAGCACCAGCAGAGATGCTAGTGGGGAGAAGACTCCACACTATGTTAAATCTGATCTTCTAGACCTAGAGGAGGGGATGAAACAGCATCAGGAACGACACAAAATTCCACTAAGCAAGAGAGATGGTTTATTTCAGGGGACGAAGCTTGGTGTAGGAACTATGGGGATGGCCTTGTGTGGGTGAGAGGCATGGTCAACAGGAAATCAGGTCTCAAGATGTATAAAGTTTGGGTGGGTGGGGTGGTCCTGAACTAGCATGTGAATCATATGAAAGCTGCAAACTTGCAAACAGTGTGGGAGCAAAATGTGCCCAGCTCCTCAACTGCCTTTTGAACAGTTCCAGAACCTGTGGTTTCTTCCTCTTCATCAAGTGTTATAATACCTCCGAATCTGAGATGGACACAACAGTATCGCAGCCTTGACACCTTTCCTGACTGAAGAGGAGAATGAATTTCTTCCGAGATGCTCCAGGGGCAAGAAGTGAACTACTGTGCATTACACACTGCCCATATCAGAGGCAGAGTTGGAGGAACCTGGTCTGGTGCTAAAACGCCTGAGGAGGAGCTATATAAAAAAAAGAACTGGCCTATGTTCTCACTCTCAGAGGGGGAGGGATGGAGTGATTGTAACAAGGTCAGCCAGGTGGACCACATAGAATATGAGTTCTCCGACTAGGGCTGATAACCTAGTCCAATCAGGAAGCCCTGGCTGACAGGATATAAACATCCTGTTCACTCTGAGAGCTGGCTCTGAGGGAGCCGGATTAGTGTCTAGGACTCTTCATGAATAAGTATAAGATACTGGTCTCTATCGAGTTATTGCATAGGTATTTGCAGGAATGCTGAATCCTGCTTTCACCAAACCATTGTTTTTGGCATTTTGAGCCGCTAAAATTGTAATATGTCTGATTTCAAGACATTTTGCTTCTGATGAAAATGAATAATTGCTTTAGCTACTTTATTGTGCTGAATGCCCATTTGTGGCAAAAGTATAATTCTTATCAAAGAACAAAATGCAGTAAAGGTGTTAGTAAATATGCAAATAAAAAACAGCAAAATGAAAAGATAATTTGTTTTTTGTAAATAATCATCACTTATACCAGTAAGTATTGCTCAGACAGCTGTAACATTTAACACATGCACCAAGAATTTCAAATTCTCCAAAAATTGTTTCAATTTTTAAAAATCTGTTTATGCTCAGGATTCCACATAAGCTGATAAGGAGCTTGCTGAATTTAAAATCTGTGAACTATTACAATTGGGCAGTCTTCAGAACAATATTTCGTTTTAAATATTGCATTAAGTTGTTGATCATATTAGTATAGTCTATTGCTTAGTAAATTTGTAAAGAAAACATTAACACTTTTGAATCATGCTTATTGGTACACTTTCACCTTAAAAACACTTTCACCTTATCCATATGGGAGGTGGGGCAGGCAATGAATTATATATTTAAAGATGAAATCTAATTGGATGTCAGTGCCTGTAATTCAGCAATGGTGACCTCATTTGTAATTTGATACTGTTTTAATTCACTATTTCTTTTTTTAATATCCCATCCACCACGTCCCCGTTACCTGATGTATTTTTGTGTCAGTCACATGTTACATGTTTTCATGTTTTCTAACTTTAAATATTTAGTCCATAAAAGATTTTCATAAATTTCTGGATATAAGTTATGCTTGAATTCAATTTGGTCTACTGAAGTGTTTCATAAATAAAATATTAGAATTATTAGTAGAAACTTATAATGACAATTACTTTTTGGTAATTTGCTTCTTGTGTGACATTTATAAAATAACACAAGATATTGAGAAAACCTATTTTATAGAGGTTGTAATTTGCTCTTGAAATACCTTAATCCTTTGTCTTGACTTTAACAATTTTGAGATTTAAATGGTCAGCAGACCATGTGTATTTTGACGCCCTCTAGTGGATGATGGTAAATGGATGCTTACGGTAATCAAACTGCTCATTCAGTAGAGTCCTGAACATACATTGCTCTTTCAACAGGCGACTGGCCAAATGGTTTTAGCTTTCTCTTCTGTGTCATAAATAACTCAGAAATCCACAATCTCAAACTCATAATTTTACTTGCAATACATTCAAATCTAATATCTGAGTCCACTCAGATTCTTATCTTTACACAAAGGTTCTCGCTTAAAAATGAAAATAGACTCACTGAAGTGAATGACAGCTTCACAACCTAATATCATTTTGGATATATTGGAATTTATATGCTGCTTCTGGTAATAGTCACTTGGTGAAGTGTTTTATGGCATTACTATAATTTTTCAATGCAAAGTCTTCAACATGAGTGAATGGAACAACAGTTTTTTTTATTACTCATTTAATATAACAAAATAGTGCAAGGTCCTTGACAGGAGCATAATAAAACAAAATAGGTCACTGAGCATGCAAGAGGCATATGAGGTCAGCTGATCAAAAATTTGGTCAACGAGATAACTTTTAAAAACTGCCTAATAGTTCATTTCTACTTGCTAAAAACGACATGCAAACAAAAGGGATATGTTCAAGTCTAGTGCCTTCCTAAATTACCAGGAACTTAGGAAGTCTGTAGTTTCTTCTCGATTTATCCATGGCAGTACATTGAGCAATTAGAGTTGACTGTCAATCAATCAGCATTGTTTATTTCTAAAACAACAAGATTTATGTTGCCACTTGGTCTATTGAGTCTGCTCCACCATTCAATGAAATCATAGCTGATCCAATAATCCTCAATTCTGCTTTCCTCTCTATCCTCACAACTCTATGATTACATCCCTGATTAAAAATCTGTCTATCTTGGTTCAGAATGTACTGAATGCCCCAACTCAACAACCCTCTGTAGTAAAAAATTCCACAGATTCACCATTATCTGAGAGAAAAAGATCCAGTCATCTTTATATTAAATGGGCAACTCCTTACTCTGAGATTATACCTTCTGGTCCTTGACTCTCCTATATGGGGAAACAATCTCTCTGCATTAACCCTGTCTAACCTCCTTGAGGATGATTCACTGTAGTCATTTGAAATTTGGTCTCCTTGCATTGTCCTGATGAGGCAAGGTGAAGTTTCTTCAGCATGATTTTCATTTTTGGAATGTTCAAGTTCTGTACCATCTGATAATATTATCTGATAATGACTAACCAATGTGAGCTTTCGTGTGAGGACTCTGAGTTAGATTGTTCTTTGCAGTTAAGTAAGCTGCCAATGCACTGTAGCAGAAATGAGCACTTGGGTGAGGTGCCTGAGATACGGCTGGACCCATGGAAAACTGTAACTTTATGTAGCTACATGCCTGTGGAGATGTACCCATGTAGAATTGTACCTGTATAAAACTGTAACTCTGGTAAAGATGTATTTACATAACATTATACTGGCTTAGAGTAGTTTTATGTCGAACTGTAAACTTTATAAAGTTGTACCATGTCAAACTGTATTTCTGTGGAGCTGTACTCTCATAGAATTGTAATCATGTAGAATTGTTCCTCTGTGAAGCTGTAACCCCATAGAGCCACTTTTTTCGAATCACAGTTCAGACATATTATGGTACACCTCTATGACAGATGGGATTTGAACCCAAATCTTCTGGCTCAGAGGTATGGACACTACCCACTCTGCCTCAAGACACAACCTACTCCTGAAAAGCTGTACCCTGTAGAACCATATCAATGTAGAGTTGAACTCTTGTGCAGTTGTACCCAAAAAGAAGTAAAAGTCTTTGGGAGAGAAAATTGACATAAATGTGGAGAAAAAGAAAGTGATAACTGACAATGTGACAATTATTGAATGTAGCTCGTAAGTCAATGTGGCATTTTATAAATTTCTACTGCAGAAGTAAAACCAGTCTGACTCCAGGTTAAGACACAAGGCCTCATTCAAGGCCCAGATCAAGGCCTTCCACCTAAAACGCATTGTCTGACCTGAGATGTCATCTCTTTCATACTGATAAAACCTTAAATTATCTCAGGGCAGTGACTTGAAAGAAATTCTGGGATTTACATATTAATCATTTGAAACTTGCACCTGCATTCTAATTGTTTGAAGACTTAACAGCCATGTAGGTTTGTTCAATACATTTGCATTAGTTGTATGACCCTTTGATCTTTTGTTATAAACCTGTATGTGATGAATTCTGTATCACTAGCTGCCTGAGGAAGGAGCGGGGGCTCCGAAAGCTTGTGGTTTCAGATAAACCTGTTGTATTGTAACCCAGTGTTGTGTGATTTTTGACTTTGTTCACCCCAATCCAACACCAGCACCTCCACATCACAGTGATTGTTGTTTAAGATAATCAATATCAAAGGGTTAATCTGAACTAGCCCGGAGCTCCACTCACATATATAACACAGCCACTGTGTGGAACATCAGACGCTTTGGGCAGCCAGTATTTGAAGTCTGGTCCAGTCTCCTGAAGAGACCAACAATGAAAAGAAGCCTGAAGAAGCTGATGAGAAAGAAGCTCAGAAGATTCTGCAAAAAAGAATCACTATTTAAAGTGAAAAGCAGCCAGTCAAAAGCTGGAAGCATTTAGACATACAGCAGTCAGCAAAGGTCCAGGAAGCTGTAACTGTATCGAGGCACAAGACAGAGCTGGGAATGGGGAAAAGTGCAGACAAAGTCAGTATGAAAGTCATAGAGATAGCCACGGAGCAGATATCAGGAATCAGATAAGAAGCAGGCAGATAGCAAAGCTCCAACAGTAAATTGGACCTGTAAGGATGAAAGGTAAAAATATTTTCTGAATGCACTAATCTCAAGCTGAGAGCCTGAGAGAATAACACAGGAGAACTTACTATTAAAATGAGCATTGCTTTCGTTGCAAATGGGCACGAGAAGATATAGCTGCAAAACATAAAATAGAACCATAACTTTATCTCAAAGTTGGCAACATAAGAAACAAATTTAAACATTTTAAGCCCATTGTAGCAGAAGTCTAAGACCAGTAAAGGGCATTTCTGAGGCAAGAAAAATATTACTAATAAACATTTAGTAATAGAAACTGTTAGTATTGTTGCAAAAATCACATTTTATCAGAGTTTTTCATCTTATACTCTTCAGGACAATCCTCCAGCAATACCAATATAGAAAATACATTTATACTTTGAGAGGAGAGTGCTGATTGATTAGCAAGTAAATTCTAATTGATAGAGGCATTGCCATGGAGAATTTACCAGTTGATGGTGACTCAGTTAACTGCTAAACTTTGTTGAATATTTAATCAAGGAGAAAGTGAGGTCTGCAGATGGCAAGTAAATTCTAATTGATAGAGGCATTGCCATGGAGAATTTACCAGTTGATGGTGACTCAGTTAACTGCTAAACTTTGTTGAATATTTAATCAAGACAGGTTTAATCTGATTGGTGAAAGCACTGAGAAATGATCCAGTCATCTATATTGATACAGAGCCAAATGTGATAGCTCATGATCTTGCACAATATATAGTGAGACAGCGTCTGATGAGGGAAGCCATTATACCTTAGGATGGCTTTGATGTGCCCTATTCCATTATCAGTTGTACACAATGAACAAATGGCTTGGGCTCTGCTTGAGATTGCCAATAGAACTAATCTTCTAGCACATTAAACTGAAGGAATCCCAATGCAGATATTGGCCAGTGAGTGTAGGTGTACAGTAGATAGCAATACAGAACCACTAACTAGAAAGTCAAGGAAAGGGAGCTCATTTGACAGCTCCATTTCAAAGGTGAATTCAAAACCAGAATAACCCATTAAGGCAATTATTGCTTGTTTGGGGTAAGGATTTATGTGACTTTTTTTGGTCTCCCTAATTTGAACACTTTTTTCGAAAGTAATATCTTTTTTTGGCTGGGATAGATCTGGTAAAGACTGATCAAAAATGCCAACAAGTAATCTGTTCCTTATGAATTCTGATTCAAATAAAGCAAGCATATCATCAACCTATTGAAAATATACAAGGAGTAGGATGTTAGGTGCCCTGACAGCTATTCACTAATTCATTTCTCAGACCAATGCCTGAACTAATTATAATCAACCTGCCTTGTTTAAAATTTAGCTTGACAGTTAACTGTCGGCAGTCTAGATTAGAGTGGTGCTGGAAAAGCACAGCAGGTCAGGCAGCATCCGAGGAGCAGGAAAATTGACGATTTGGGCAAAAGCCCTTCATCAAGAATGAGCTCGTTGGATGCTGCCTGACCTGCTGTGCTTTTCCAGCACCGCTCTAATCTAAACTCTGATCTCCAGCATCTGCAGTTCTTACTTTCGCCTAGTTAACTGTCAGCAGTCATTAACTGAAGTATTCGCCATAGCAACACTTCCTCCAATCAGTGTTCACTTGCCAATTAATCAGTGTTCTTCTCTCTTGCAGTATGAATGTTACTCACTTTCAGCATTTCTTGGAAGTAGTGTTGATGGGTACAAGCTTTAAGAAAATTTATTTTTCATCAATACTTAAAACTTGTATTTTTTAAAAAAGTCAGAATATTTTAAGTATGGAAAAAGCAGAAGTATGCAATTTTGTTGAATAAAAGAAGTTGTAAATCATCCCGACAGCCTGTCAATTTTAGTCATAGTGGCATGCAATGTCTCAAGAGGGTAAGTGAAGGCTTAGCAGTATTATCGCTAGGCTATTAACCTGGAGGCACGGGTAATGTTCAGGGTTCAGATCCTACCCTGGTCAATGGTGGAATGTGCATCCATTAAACAAACGGAATTAAAAGTTTGTCAATTGTCAGAATACCCATCTGGTTTCCTAATGGCCTTTAGGGAAGGAAGCTACCACTTTTACCTGGTCTGGTCTGCATGTGACTCCAGACTCCAGACACTTTTCAACTGTCCATTGGGCAATTAGGGATGCGTAATAAATGCTGCCCGAACCAGTGTTACCTGCATCCTGTGAATGAATAAATAAATTTTAAAAAGTAAGAATCCTGCATTAATACTTCAGAGCTAATTATTTAATAGAATTTACAAATTTTGAAAAATGTAAAGAACTTGAAACCCTAACCAGACTTGACAATAAAAAGTTTCTAGAGATGCAGAATAACTAATAATACAATTTAAAGTTTTATAAGAAGAATTTGACATTGTTATACAGTGATACAGAACAAATAAAGACAGGCAAATGAAGAAAAAGCTGCAAAGACATTAGTAAGCTTAACCATAACTTGAATAAAGGTGTATCTCTGAATACAAAAAGACAAATTTCCTGAACATCAGATCAAAGCAAATTGACAATTTAAAGATTATACTTTCCCAGTAATAAACTTAGTCAACATATCAAGGAGAAGTGTATATAACACTTTTGGGCAGATTCAATATCAGAGGTAATCCAAACAGAACACAATATTAGAATTTATGAAAATAATAGTTCTTAAGTTACAGAATTGCTTTAAAATTAAACACCAAATCAGAAAAAGAACAAGTTAATATGCTATTACATTTAGTAAGTCCTAAAGCTGATAACGTAATCTATCACCAAAACAAAACTGAAATAGAGACTTTTAATGACATTATAAAAGCTTTTGATAATTACTTTAATGAAACAACAAGTAGAAGTGTTGAATAGGCAAGATGTAACATAAGAGCTCAACTTCCGGGAGAATCTGTATTTTTTTTTGTTATTAACTCAAGGATTATGCATGTTACTGGCTGGCCATTTTTATTGTCCATCCCTAGTTTCCTTTTAGAAGATGATGGAATGCTGTGTGGAATGCTCTGCCCCAGAGGGCAGTGGAGGCCCAGTCTCTGGATTCATTTAAGAAAGAGTTGGATAGAGCTCTCAAGGATTGTGGAATCAAGGATTATGGAGATAAGGCAAGAACAGGATACTGATTAAGGATGATCAGCCATGATCATATTGAATGGTAGTGCAGGCTCGAAGGGCAGAATGGCCTACTCCTGCACCTATTGTCATGATAGTGAACTGCCTTATTATAGTCTTTGTGCTCTAAGTAGATAATTTTATTAATGACTCACACAGACTATCTGAAACCTGTGAATGTGGAGCCTTGGAATCAGAATCATAAGGACAATTTCTTTTGAGATTTATTGGTCAATCTTTATCAGATCTTTTATTGTTCAAGGAAGATTTAACTTTGGAAAAAGTAATCGAAATCGTCTTGGTAATAGAGACCAGGAAGCACCATAGACAAATCTTGACAGGAGGAGAGAAATCTTACCACAGAAATGTAACTGAACCAATTTACTACATAAAAGCAAATGCAAATGTGGGTAAAATATTGGATACTAAAGTTCATGGTCAATGCTATGAAATAAAATAAAAAGCCTCACAGGCAATGACAGTGTCCAGCTATGACAAATGTGTGTTACATCTGAAAGAAAATGGGTCAGTTCTAGAAGTATGAAAGAATTCCAGAACAGTGGAAGCATTGATAGGTGCACAATGAATAGCTCTACTTAGTAGATCACCCACATTCATTAGAGGAGATACTTGCATTTGAAGATGTAAGCCCATTGTACAACATACCCATGGCACACTTCATGGAGTTCCATTAAAACTAAATATGAATTAAATTATTTGTTCATAGACAATCTAATAAATTTAAGCTTCTTACAGGGCAAGTGTCAGTGTTCTATCTCATTGTGTTCCTCAGCTAAAATATCTGAATTCATAGCCTAAAGATCTGGAGTTAAGTGGTGCAGGTGGAATGACTCCTAAGATAAAAGGAATATTACATATCTCACTTACAACATAAAGCATTTAAAATACTCAAGGACATGCATGTCATCCATAGTCAACAAAGCTTACTCTTGGGTAAGAAAAGAGTTTTCCTCTCAGAATACTGCAATTTGTTGATTCTAGTTCAACCACTTCGTAAGACAATTACCACTATACAAGTTTGTAAAAAACAAGCAATGGATGATCTCATCAATCTTCTGATGTAAATCCAAGAAGTTTTCTCCAACAGAAATTGCTTAGTGAGTTTTGAGAAGACTTGTAGCTCAGGTTGAAGTTTTGAATGTAGGTTTGCTCACTAAGCTGATAGGTTCATTTCCAGATGTTTCATTACCTTACTAGGTAACATCTTCAGTGGACCTCATGCGAAACAATGCTGAAAATTCCTGCTTTCTATTTATATGTTTGGGTTTCTTTGGGTTGGTGGTGTTATTTCCTGTGGTGATGTTTTTTCCTGTGGTGAAGTCACTTCCTGTTTCTTTTCTCAGGGGGTGGTAGATAGGGTCTAACTCAATGTGATAGAGTTCCAGTTGGAATGCCATGCTTCTAGGAATTCTCGTGGGTCTTTGTTTGGCTTGTCCTAGGTCAAGATTCAATTTCAGCAAGATTGAAGACAACAAACAAATATTGCTGCTAAAATTAAACAATACAGTCCACCAAAAAGTAGTCAGCACGGTCGCTCAGTGGTTAGCACTGCTACCTTACAGTGCCAGGAACCAGGATTCAATTCCAGCTTGTGTGGAGCTTACACATTCTCTGTGTCTGTGTGGGTTTCCTCCAGGTGCTCCAGTTTCCTCCCACAATCCAAAGATGTGCAGGTTAGGTGAATTGGCCATGCTAAATTGCCCATAGTGTTAGGTGCATTAGTCAGGGTTGAATACAGGGTAGGGGTCTAGGTGGGTTACACTTCAGAGGGACAGTGTGGACTTGTTGGGCCGAAGGGCCTGTTTCCATACTGTAGGGAATCTAATCTAAACATCATTAGTCAACTTTAAATCAAACCAATACTGAGATCACAGCAGTTTGCTAAACATGCTGTTGAGGGAAATTTTAACTTAGGAAAGAAAAAAAGAGTATTTCAGAAACCAAGTACTGTTCTCTTGAAGGGAAGTCAGGCAGCATTAAGGAGTTGAAACATCAGAACCACTGAAGATCAAAGAACCTTCTCTCTCTCTGTTCCAAAATCTGCTGTCCTCAGAACAGTACCTATTCATGTTCAGAAGCCATTATAACTGTTGTTCGCATGTTATACTCTTTGCTTCAGTAACAAGGAACTCGAGCAATGGGCCCTAAAATATACTACAGACTTATTTCATTTATGTTCTCCTAAGTATTGTTTTGTCTTATTGGTACTTATTTTAATCTTGCTATCAGTCAGTTTTAGTTAATAACATAATCTCTTTATTCATAAGAAACCTTCACTAATACTTTGTAATACACTAATATTGAAATCTGTTTTAATAAAAAAGCTTGACTGTTTGTGTAATTTAACCTAAATTCTTACAAATTAAAAAGTGAGTCAATGAGCTACGTTAATTCAGTTCATTGACTACATTGTGGACGCATCTGGCAGTTGAGGCAATATTACCATAAATATTACTACTTCATGCTAATTAAAAAGTATTATCGTGCTATTTATATAATATGCTTTTCTTCTTAGTAAAGAGATGGTTTGGAGTTTTTTCTTGTATACAGATGTTTTGGAGATTTTCTTTTGCTGGAATTTATTCATTGTTTTGAATGGGCAACATCAACTGGACTAAACAGAGAAAGACAAAATGGCTGTGCTTAGGAATTGTGGGAGTTTCTGAAGAGTACAACAAAAAAAACAAAATACTCAAACTAAAGAAAAAGTGCAAATTCTAATGAGAAAGAAAATCAAAAGAAAATGGAGAAATGTTAAAGTATTTTTTTCACCCAACTCAATTGGAAGCAAAACCAAAAAAAAAGCAATTGTGACAGTGTAGCTATCACATTCTGAAACTACAATGAAACATTACTGAAACAGGAACAGAACAAACTCAATAAATTGAATAAAATCCAGGGCAAACATTCTCATGATGATATGTAATAGAGTGTGGTGTTACAGAAGTTCAAGTAGTGAGAGTGGTTCTGATTATTTGAATCCGCGCATTAAGCAATATAAAAACATTTTTAAAAAGCTGAAAATATTCACTTGGCAAGTGTGGAGAGAAAAGCAGAAAACATCTGATTTTGGAGGTAATTCTTCATTTTTCTCCATTCAGTCAATGATTTTCTATCAGAACTCGAAGTTGGAATTATTGCACATTTTAAGTCAAGTACAGAGGCAGAGAGAAAGAAAATGAATAGAACTAAAATGAAGAATACTGATAGGGCACAAGGTAAGAAAGATTAATTAATAAAACATCTGATGGGCAAGCCAAATGGGTAGTGAACTTCATTGGGACAGCATAGGAGGCGGGATTGTTTATCAGTCTGGAAGGATGTGAAAAGATTAATACTTGATTGCATGCAGGAAGCGTCATACACTGCTGATGTCATGCAGACTTAGTTAATGAGGATGGTAGACTTAGTAGCTAGGTTCTCCCAACAAACAATCTTTTTAGTAATGTAAAGCCTATTCTTATAAACTGTCAATTGTTGCAGAGAAAAAACTAAACTACAATGTTTAATTTATAAGATCCTTCTTGTTGAACGAGAAGGTGGCTATGCTCACATGTAGTAGACCAGAGAAGCTCCTTACAGACTCACACACTGAGAAAATATGGATGGCAGCACAAAATACATGGTAACCAAACTGAAGATTCAGATGAGCAATTCCAGATCTAATGAACACTGGAAACACAGAAGACTTCAAGTAATACCACATGCTGCTGCTGGCTCAGGACAGCGAATCCATAGAAAAAAACTTCATGGCATCATTCAACATTGAATACTTCAATGAATGACAGATGTCATTACAAACATGAGTGCTGGAACAAAATTAATCTGCAGCTCCAAGGGGGAGATATAGGCTGCATCATGCTCTATGGAAGCAGTCCCAAGTGAGTCAGTGAGTGAAAAAACATCAGAGATTACATGTAAGTCAAAACTAAAACTTCCTTGTCCAAAGCAGAAATATTAAACCATGCAATGATTCATACTGAAAGGGTAAGAATCTAAAACACTTTTGCAGCTTAGTTTCAATGTCATGCCACAGTGCATGGATACCACAAGCATGGTCAGGAAAAAAATGAATCTAATAGGTCCAAAAGAGGAATTTGCACAATCTGGGAGCAGAAAGCCAGAGAAATCACAAACCTAGTCATTTAAAGCTGATAAATATTTGGACAACTTGAAGTAAACAATTCTATTTTAATGTGGATACATTTTGGGGAGAGTCAAAAAGTGTAGTGCTGGAAAAGCACAGCCAAGGAGCAAGAGAGTCAATGTTTCAACCATAAGCTCTTCATGCTTATTCATGATGAAGACTCTTCTGCTCTGACTCTGGTCTCCAGCATCTGTGGTCCTCAATTTCTCCTACATTTTGGGGAGATGCCATTAAAGCCACATAAGACAGAAAAATGTCCAAAACAATCTCCAATCGTTGGGAATTCTGCATTAAAATCACATAAAGTCAGAAAACTCTTTAGTACAGTAGAAAAATCTAAGAAAAATGCTATTATTGCCACAAAAACATTTGTAAAGATAAAATATCTCATCATATTAGGAAACCATGACATCAGAAATAATATTGCCAGGGAGGTTTAATTTCAGAACTTTGTTTCCTTTATCCTTTCACAGAATGTGGGCAACTCTGCTAAATACAATCTTTTTTGCCCATTCTTAATGGACCATGAATTGATTGACATTCCAGGCTATTTTCAAAAGAAGTTTTGAATCCCCCACATTGCTGTGATTCTGGTGTAACATGTAGGTCAGACCAGGTAAGGATGGCAGATTTCTTTCCTAACATACGTTAGTCAATCAGATGAGTGTTTACACCAATTGATGTTAGTTTCATGGTCACCATTACTGAGAATAGTTTTCAAATCCAGGATTATTATTCAATTTAAATTCCAACAGCTACTATTCTGGGATTTGAGCCCATGTTCCCAAAACATTAATGTGGACCTCTGGATAACTAGACCAGTAACATTTACCACTGAATTACCATTTCTCCCAAAATGGCTCACGTAGAACACAAAATTGAACAACCTGAAAAACAATTCTTGAGGTATCATATAGCTTTTACATGGAATACTAAGTCAAATGCTGAACATCTAAATATACTTCTGTACACAATTTATCATGTAGCAGATGATATTATTGCTTGCCACAGGGTTAAAAAAATGCAACAGCTACATTTGACAAAGCACTGAAAGCCTTTGACAACTATTTAACCTCAGACCTAATAAAATTCTCAAAAGTGAAATATTTAATAAAATGCTGAGAATCCTTAATGATGAAGAGATGCAATTATAGTGACTTCAAGTCCAAATACATAACTGACTGAATTGTTCTAAGTATTAATGATGTGTCTGTCTCAGGCTTATAGGTACAAAGAAGAACTGATTTCTACAGAATGCCATTGATGAGCTCCAGAAACAACATACATAATCATTACCAAACTTGGTACTGGACATGTTCATAATCCATTCAAATCTCAAGATAGAAACCACAAAAGGGACAAGTGATAAGCCAACACAGCAGGCAGGACAAACACCAGATACTAAAAGACCAATGCCATGGGATAAAGATACTTCACAGTCATGAACTATTAAAACCAAATGTTAAGATTGTAAAATAATAGGTAATAAGGAGATAACAAATTCTGAAAAAAATCTATATGTACTTCACAATCAGAAATTCCTAAAGCTGAAAAGAAAGATATATATTGACCTCATTCTAATCCAAATGCTGGGAAAAAGTTTTTTAAAATGGTTGTGAATCAGCTGACTAAGCTGGTCCAGGAACAGCCAGTAGAAGATTTTTATAGGTTTGTTTCAGCTCATGGAAGAATCAAAAGGAAGAGCAAACTCCTCTGAGATAAATTATGCTCGAATAAAACAAATTTTCATATTGTAAATGAGATGGAAATCTGTGATTGTGCCAATTTGATGAAAATATTTATCACTGCTATAAACACTGTGAGAAAATTCAAATTCCAAATATCAATAAACATCGAAAGGCTAAAATAAGAAACAGCAACTGCACAGTAGATTCCACGCAACTGAAGTTTCTAGAGATGAATTGAGTCGGATTGTAACATGGTACAATGAACAACTAGTTATGACAAATCCAAGTCATGCATTAGATGAGAATGTGACTAAGAAGGACCAAGTTCACAACAGACGTGTGAGAACATTTAGAGCTCATGGGTTAAAAGAACAGTATCAACATGGATAGAAAATTGGCTGAGTGATAGGAACACACAGCAATGTTTAGCAGGTATTTTTAAGGTTGGAGGAAAGCTTTGTTATGAAGACATGGGTGTACTGTATCTTTAAGCGAGTTAAATGCTAGCAAAATGACCTAACAGCACCAAGTGTTCTCAATAAGGTAACAATGTAACACTTGATTGAAAGCTAGATTAGCTGGGTTGCCTGGAAATGACAAAATAGATTCAAATTAGGCCAATCAGGTTAAACTATACCCCCAAAAATACCAAACTCCAATTAAGCTTGAATTTAGTATTTTGACAATCTTAAAAGCCAATGACACGATCCGATGCTTCGAGTTTATAAGACTGGGGATAATTGAACAATTGGGAGGAGAACTGCCATGCTGCCAGCATGTGGAGACTGCCCAAAAAAAGCTCTCTTAAAGTTCCTTTATCGATCTATGACCTGTGAAGCATAATGCCTAAGACGAAGAAAAGAAGACACAGGAAAATCCAAATAGAAGATTCGACAGTTGGCTGGTTTTGAAAACTTGAGTTTCTGATAAATCTAAATCAGGGGCTTTTATTGGACTTGTATTGTAGAAGGGGAAGGTAAAAGATAGGTTAGAGGAAGGAGTCATAAATAATTGTTTGCTAATTATTCCTGTTATGCTTGAAGAAAAAAGTTGTTACTTTTATTTTAACTAGTTTTTGGCCACTCAAATTTTCACACCTTACTGCACGGGATAAATCTTTTCTGTGTTTAAATTGAGCAGGAGGGTTTACCCCATGTCGTAACAGTTTGCAGTGGGGCTCCTCAAGATTCATTATTGTGACTTCTGTTTTTCTTAGTATATGTTCACGGCCAAAACCACAGTGTACAGAGGACAAGTTCACAGTTAGTGGATAATACAAACTGAAAGGTTTTGTAAGATGTGAAGAGGACAGTGTTGAACATTAATGGGGTATTTGCAAATTGGTGGAGTACACGTATGTGGCAGATGAAGTTCGATGTGGAGACGTGTGATGTGATATATTTTGGTGGAAAGAATATTGTCAAGCAGTATAAAATAGAGGATATTACTCCAAAGTCTGCGCAGAAGCAGAGAAGCCTGACAGTATATATGCATAAATCAATAAAGGTATCAGAAAAGTTGGAGAGAGCAGTTAGTAAAGCATACAGTATCTTAGGCTTTGTTACTGGGGCGAATAGAATTCAGAAGCAAGGAGCTAATGCTGAACTTGTTTAAGTTAGACTATTGTGGACACTACTGCATGCAGTGTGAATGTAAAGGAGAAAGTAGAGAAGAAGTTTATAATGATGGCTCCGGGGATGAGAAACGTCGATTATGAAGATAGAGTCAAAGTTGGAAAGGACAAAATTAAGAGGAGACTTGACAGAGGTTTTAAGAATCAGGATTGGTGCTGGGTCCACTGCTTTTTGTCATTTATATAAATGATTTGGATGTGAACACAGGAGGTGTAGTTGAATTGAATTGAATTGAATTTATTGTCACGTGGCACTGTGAAAGGCTTTGTCTTGCGAGCAATATAGACAGATCACAGAGTTAATTAGCATAGATAAGTAAATAATAGGCAAACAGTGGCAAAAACAAAAACACAGGTACAGGCGACTGTTAAGAGTTTGTGAGTCCATTCAGTATTCTAACAGCAGTAGGGTAGTAACTCTTTCGAAACCGGCAGGTGCATGTGTTCAGGCTTCTGTACCTTCTCCCCGATGGGAGAGGTTGTAGAAAAACTTTGCCAGGGTGGGATGGATCTTTGAGAATGCTGGCGGCCTTTCCTTGACAGTGGGCCTGGTAGATGGATTCCAAAATTGGAGGTTGGCCTTTGTGATTGTCCTGGCTGAGTTCACCACTCTCTGTAACCATCTCCGATCTTGAATGGTACAGTTGCCATACCAGGTAGTGATACATCCAGACAGAATACTCTTGATGGCACACCTGTAAAAGTTGGCAAGGGTATTCGCCATCATGCCAAATTTCCTCAGCTGCCTGAGAATGAAGAGACGTTGTTGGGCCTTTGTAACCAGTGCATCCACATGAAGAGTCCAAGAAAGCTCGTTGTGGATGACCACTCCCAGGAGCTTGACACTCTCCACTTGTTCCACCTCTATGTTGTTAACATGTAGGGGGACATGAGTAAAATCCCACCAAAAGTCAGTAATGAGTTCCTTGGTTTTGTTGGCATTGAGAGCTCGGTTGTTCTCAGTGCACATTTTTCCAGGTCTTCCATCTCCTGTCTGTAGTCTGTTCCGTCGCCATCTGAGATTTGACCGACTATGGTGGTGTTATCAGCGAACTTGTAAATGGCATGTAAATAGTTAGTAAGTTTGCAGATGACACCAAGCTTAGAGGTTAGTGGACAGTGAAGAAGGTTACCTCAGAGTACAATGGAATCTTGATCAGATGGGCCAATGCGACAATGAGTGATGGATGGAGTTGAATTTAGATAAATGTAAGGTGCTGCTTTTTGGAAAGGCAAATCAGGGCAGGACTTATACTTAAGGGTAAGGTCCTGGGGAGTGTTGCTGAACAAAGAGACCATGGAGTGCAGGCTCACAAGATAGGATAGTGAAGAAGGCATTTGGCATGCTTTCCTTTATTGGTCAGAGCATTGAGTACAGGAGTTGCAAGGTCATGTAGCAGCTGTACAAAACATTGGTTAGGCCACTTTTGGAATATTGTGTGCAATCCTGGTCTCCCTCCTATTGGAAGAATGTTGTGAAACTTGAAAGGGTTCAGAAAAGATTTACAAGGATGTTGCCAGGATTGGCGAGTTTGAGTTATAGGGAGCAGCTGAATCAGCTGGGGCTGTTTTCCCTGGAGTGTTGGTGGCTGAGGGGTGACCTTATAGAGGTTTATAAAATCATGAGGAACCTGGTTCGAGTTAATAGACAAAGTCTTTTCTCTGGTGCGGTGGAGTCCAGAAGACAGGGCATAGAATTAGGGTGAGGGGAAAATTTTTAAAAAAAAATAAGGGACAAATTTTTCACGCAGAGGGTGGTGTGTGGACTGAGCTGCCAGAGGAAGTAGTGGAGGCTAGTACAATTACATTTGAAAGGCATTTGCATGGGTATATGAATAGGAAGGGTTTAGATGGATATAGGCCAAATGCTGGCAAATGGGACTAGATTAATTTAGGATATCGGGACGGCATGGACATGCTGAACCAAAGGGTCTGTTTCCATGCTGTCCTTCTCTATGACTCTAATCATGAAGGACCTGATCACTGTGGATTGGGAGAAATTGTTTCCACTCATAAAAACAATCGAGAATAGAAGGGCACAGATTTAAAGTAATTTGAAAAAAAAAGCCAATGCATTTGAAGAAAAATCTTTTTCATGCAATGAATAGTTGAAGTCTGAAATGCACCACATGGAAGTGTGATGCAGGCGGGGTCAGTTGAAGCATTCAAGAGGCATGGGATGATTAGTTAAGCAGAAACAATGTGCAGGTTGTGGGGAAAATGCATGAGAGTGGCATAATGCTCGCAGTGCCAGTGCAGACACAATGGACCAAATGGTCTTATTCCACATAGTAACGATTCTATAATGTGCAATTACATTAAAAAGGTATCTCATAAATGAGTGTTGAATCCTCAATCCATTGAGGACATAGAGTCACAGAGATGTACAGCATGGAAACAGACCCTTCGGTCCAACCCGTCCATGCCAACCAGATATCCCAACCCAATCTAGTCCCACCTGCCAGTGCTCGGCCCATATCCCTCCAAACCCATCCTATTCATATACCCATCCAAATGCCTCTTAAATGTTGCAATTGTCCCAGCCTCCATCACTTCCTCTGGCAGCTCATTCCATACACATACAACCCTCTGCGTGAAAAGGTTGCCCCTTAGGTCTCTTTTATATCTTTCCTCGCTCACCCTAAACCTATGTCCTCCAGTTCTGGACTCCCCCACCCCAGGGAAAAGACTTTGTCTATTTATCCTATCCATGCCCCTCATAATTTTGTAAACCTCTATAAGGTCACTCCTCAGCCTTTCCAGGGAAAACAGCCCCAGCCTGTTCAGCCTCTCCTCTAGCTCAGATCCTCCAACCCTGGCAACATCCTTGTAAATCCTTTCTGAACCCTTTCAAGTTTCACAACATCTTTCCGATAGGAAGGAGACCAGAATTGCACGCAATATTCCAACAGTGGCCTAACCAATGTCCTGTACAGCTGCAAAATGACCTTCCAACTACTGTACTCAATGCTCTGACCAATAAAGGACAGCATACCAAAACGCCTTCTTTACTATCCTATCTACCTGCCACCCCACTTTCAAGGAACTATGAACCTGCA
>NC_057713.1:45562053-45612281 GCF_004010195.1 Chiloscyllium plagiosum
ATATAGATCACATCTACTGCTCTGCCCTCATCAATCTTCTTTGTTACTTCCTCAAAAAACTCAATCAAGTTTATGAGACATGATTCCCCACACACAAAGCCATGTTGACTATCCTTAATCAGTCCTTGCCTTTCCAAATACATGTACATCCTGTCCCTCAGGATTCCCTCCAACAACTTGCCCACCGCCGAGGTCAGGCTCACCGGTCTACAGTTCCCTGACTTGTCCTTACCGCCCTTCTTAAACAGTAGCATCACATTTGCCAGCCTCCAGTCTTCCGGCACCTCACCTGTGACTATCGATGATACAAATATCACTTCTCTAACTTCCCACAGAGTTCTCGGGTGCACCTGATCAGGTCCTGGGGATTTATCCACCTTTAACCGTTTCAAGACATCCAGCACTTGCTTCTCTGTAACCTGGATATTTTGCAAGATGTCACCATTTATTTCCCTACAGTCTATATCTTCCATGTCCTTTTCCACTGTAAAGAATAATGCAAAATATTCATTTAGTATCTCCCCCATTTTCTGCGGCTCCACAAAAAGGCTGCCTTGCTGATCTTTGAGGGGCCCTATTCTGTCCCTAGTTACCCTTTTTTCCTTAATATATTTGTAAAACCCCTTTGGATTCTCCTTAATTCTATTTGCCAAATCTATCTCATGTCCCCTTTTTGCCCTCCTGATTTCCCTCTTAAGTATACTCCTACTTTCTTTATACTCTTCTAAAGGTTCACTCGATCTATCCTGTCTATACCTGACATATGCTTCCTTCTTTTTCTTAACCAAACCCTCAATTTCTTTAGTCATCCAGCAGTCCCTACACCTACCAGCCTTCTCTTTCACCCTGACAGGAATATACTTTCTTTGGATTCTTGTTATGTCATTTCTGAAGGCTTCCCATTTTCCAGCCACCCCTTTACCTGAGAACATTTGCCTCCAATCAGCTTTCGAAAGTTCTTGCCTAATACCGTCAAAATTGACCTTTCTCCAATTTATAACTTCAACTTTTAGATTTGGTCTATCCTTTTCCATCACTATTTTAATGTAAGGAGATATGTTGAGAAATTAAATGACATGTGGAATTTTCCCACATGTTTGCAATCCTAGTGTGGCAGTCAGTTTTGCTCCCAGATTCAGGAAAACCATAAGAACATTTAGCCATTTGTATTCGGAATTTACACGTGCCAGGGAAACAATGGGAGGTCCAATAGCTTGTTCCCAACATAGTTTAAAGGCACATGAAGGCATTGATATGCACAAGGAACTCCAGCAGGTGGAGAATGGCTAAATGCAGCAATTTTTGCCAGTACTCTCAATGATAGGAGCTATTCTGGCTGCACCAGAGAGAAAGGAACACAACACTGGCTGATCAAGAATGAAATAGGTCAAGCTTGAGCATAAATATCTGAATATTGTGACACAAACTACTTGCAAAATCACAAGTTCAAGGTAACTGCATCTGGAAAGAAAGAACCTTGTATATATGTAATGCTTTTCTTATCCCTGAGACTTCCTAAGGCAGTTTGCAGCAAGTGAGAACTTTTAACAGATAGACCTTGTTATAATTTTTAACAAACCTCTTTTGACATGTCATATTGGGGGTAAGTGGGATTTGAATCTAGACTGATGCAGATTTTGGGACAATAACCTAAGACCCCTATTATCCTCATTGTTGTAATTAAAGCAAACATAGCAAAGTATTTTCACATGGAGTGTATCCATAATCTGCAGTGAGATGCTGTCCAGGTTATCTGTTTTTGTTGAAATGGAATCCTGACCAGAAGGTCACTCCTGAGCCTCTTCACATAGTGTTATGAATACTTTTTCTCAGTTGAACAAACAGCCAGATGCATTTAGTCTGTCATTGGAAGACCAGTACCTTCAATAATGCTGTGGCTGTTCAGGACTCCACTGAATTGTCATCATGAATTATATGCCCAAGTCTCTGGAGTGAGACCATAATGTTCTGATGGCAGTGAGTGTTTTACCAATGGCATATATAGATAGGTGGGCAGATATATGACTGAATGGATGGATAAGTATTATTGTTAGAATTTTAATTTTCTACTCCACCGATTTCCAATAGATCTGGGTTGGGTGGCAATATAACTGTTGTTGAGATATGCTCTGTCATACTTTCAACTGGGTGAATCTCCTCATTCCAAGAACATGCCAAACAACTAGTGGGCAGCTATGAGTTAAATGTATCTTTTTTTAACTAATAACACTGTATGAATGTGGGATGTAACATCATCTCTTTGGCTCAGGCATTCATTGTTCACAGCTCAGTGGAATGGAAAATAAAGTTCCCCTTGCAGCCAGGAAAAGAATTCAGGGAATTCCATCTTTTACAAGCCCAATTTGGGAGTCAGCGTTTTGAGTTCACAAAATGCTGCTTTCTGTGCAGTATGCAGACTGGTTTCAACTATCTCTGTAACTAGGCTCCAGAGCTGGCTGTACTGGAATACCCCTCTCTTTTCAGAATGGCAAGGGAGCCCACCTCCTATAATCCTGAAACTAGAATGTCAGCTGGGGCAGGGGTCTACAGAATGGTCTCCCACTCCATTTGAAAGGGACTGACAAAGTATGGAAGAAGGGTATATTATTTGAGTACAATTGTTCTGCATGAGCAGGTTTTTTGAATCTCAGAAAGGCAACAGAATAATAGAGGTTTACCACTTCCTATGCTGCTTTCCCATTTATTCGATACTTTGTAAATTTCCAATTAATTCCTTTCTTGGGACGAGACTGATCAAATGATAGAAGGAAACAATCTGCAGGAATGAAATAATTATTCCATATTTTCAAATAATTCTAAAGTATTTTCTATTAGAAATAAGACAAATTTTGAACTGAAAAATGAAATAATATTACTTGCGCAGTTGTTTTAATTTGAACTCATTTATCATATTCTGTTAATTTTGTTCACATAGAGTTATGACAGCATTTGAATTATTTTGTTAATCTATTTCCTGGATACAGTTCTTGCCAAGAGGTTAAGCAGGTGCTGTAAAAAATATACAGCTGTAAATACTGAGATGAAAGAACACTTGGAAAGCAGTGAAGCTAATGCTTGTTATTTTCATTAGCTACATCTCAATTGTTTATCTATATGCAAACATTTATAATTAGACAATGTAATCCAGCAAATGTCAAAACTGTTTACAGGCATTGGAGATCTCATGCACTGCTGTCTAATTTGCCATGCATATGGGTGATATACGAAGATTTTATTACAAAATGACCTCTGTTTGGTCACAGACAGTTAAACTCTGTTCATGGTGAACAAATTGTATAGGTAATACTGGAAAGCAAATGTTAATTATATTCTAGACAGAGAAAAGTTGGATTTACCTTTTAAAAATATAAACCAAAAGGTGATGTTCATGGGGACAGAATCTCTGCAGGAGGTACTGACTGCATGAATTACACCCACTCATTTCAATCCTCAATTTCAGAACCGGCAAGGAGCAGTTGCATTGTTAGTTGCATCACTGCTGTTCAGTTGGTTCAAAATCATAACATAATATTAGTGGTAAAGGATTTGTATGAAATTGTTTGTTATTGAAGGCATTAGGCTGATTAAAGGAAATTGGCTACCAACTTTATAAATACGCAAAGGAATATTGCCAGATTTCAACTCATGCAAATCTCCTCCCTATTTCCAGCAATTACCCACTTCCTTGTAACAGATGCACATTCTGCACTTTGTCTCTTTAATATTTTATTTTGTATACTGCATGTACTTCTTGTAAATGGAATTTAAAATTAAATGGAACACTATCCATTTCCTTCTTTCTTTCATCACACTATTTCTTTTAATATGATTGAACTGACCAATTCTGCTGTGGTTACAGTGACCAACATCTTAAAGTTTCCTCTGAGTTTTGGAGCCACTTTCCTAGTGACACTGGTTTATATGATGACATCGCCCTGGTGCACATCAATAACGAGTTTTTTTACTCAAGGTAAACTCTTGTAGTCTCTTCCCACTTCCTCTTGCTGCTTCTTTTAGACCCAAACCTCCCCCACCCAAGCCCTCCCCTGTAATTTCCCATTTATCTTATGAATAACTTTCCTTTCCCTCCTGCTGGCCCTCACCAGTCCCTTCCCTTGCACCGGAAACTATACCTCTAAAAGCATGTTGCAAGTTTCTTTGGAAGATATAAAGCCACACTGTGTCTCCAGGAAGATTTCTTGTGTCACTGGAAGTAGGAAATTTAGGAGAATGTTTGTCAGGATTTTCTCTGCTATGGACAATTTTATAGCTATTTGGTAATACGGTCAGAAATTCAGCTTTGAACCTTTTTTTGCCTGTAGAATTAAGATTCTTGAAATGCTCTGCCCATTACTGAGTGGGGAAGCCTGTCTGCTTTGTGTTTGTTGATTTATGACGGGTAATTGCATTATCGGCAGACCAAGCGCTTTATTTAACTTAGAAAGCTTCCCACAGAAGACACTGTTGTAAAACATTTGGGTGGAAGAAATATATTTAGCCTTACACCTTTGTTCTTCTTTGTTCCACTCCTCCCAAACATAATACCAGATGTCAACCTCCTTGACCTTTTCAAATCCCTCCAGATAGTTCGTGATTCAGCGTTCCCTCTCTCAATCTTTCAAGGAGTCAGTTATGACTCAGTGATAGTACTCTTGCTTCTGAATCAGAAGATTATAGGTTTCAAGTCCTACTGCAGAGAATTGACCACATAAACTAAGCTGGCACTTCAGAGCTGAGGGACTGCTGTTCTAGAAAGTTGTCATCTTTCAGATGTGATGTTAAACTGAAGCCCTATCAAGTGCAGATAAAAAAAAATTGTATGGCATGAACTATAGAAGAGTAGGGAGATCCCCTCAAAGGATCCTGACCAACATTTCTTCCTCACCTAATAAAATGCATAGCACATTGACTGACTTAATTATCTCTTTGTTGATTACGGGACATTGTGTGTTAAATGTCTGCTGCATTTTTCTTTATTAATAGCCATAAAAATATTTAACGAATTACAAAAGTAATTATTGGGACATTCTGAGGAAAAGAAAAGTGTCATACACATGTAGGATGTTTCTTCTTCTTTCTAAATACTACTCTCCTCAGTCATCGCAGATCTTTGCATCTCTTTAACTTTGCTTCTGCAACATACAATGACATATCTAATCCAACATTCAGTGATTTACCCTTGCCAGTAATCCTAGGTTACACAATGCATCCTATTAAATTTCACACCTTGTCAATTTTCCCAATATCTAGCTCATAAGCAGCTGTCTTAAGACCGTAAGACCGTAAGAATAGGAACAGGAGTAGACCATTCAGTTCATCTAGCCTGCTCTACAATTCACTAGGATTATGGGTGATCCAATATTCATGTCCACCTTTGTGCCCTTTTCCCATAAACTTTGCTCAAAAATCTATCTATCTTAGCCTTAAATATTCCCAAGGACTCTGCTCCCACAGCTCTCTGTAGAAAGGAGTTCCAAAGACACACCACCCTCTGAGAAGAAATCCCTCCTAAATTCAATTGTAAAATCTCATCCTTTGATGTCCTGAGTCTATGCCTTCTGGGTCTAGACTCTCTTATGAGGGGAAACATCCTCTCAACATTTACCCTGACAAGCCTCTTAAGAATTCTGTTGCTCCTTGATTGAAATATCTACTTCTATTGTGAATAAGCCCCACTGCTTCAAAGTTCCCAGGATATCACCCATGTATTTCTGCCTGCTACTCTGATGTCTCTAGGACACACAAATAATGAATAAAAAATACTTTCCCCCCATCACCCCATCTTTCTCCTTTATTTGTACAGCCTTCTAATCTTCATACTGTTTAAAACATTCCCCTACCATATTCAGAGCTTTCAAAAATGAAATAAAACTGGTATATTATCTGAACAATAATATTTAAATTCAATGGATTTTCAATCTACCCCAAAAAAAAAGTGGAGATAGTATGTGTATAATACCATATGTTCTGTAAGGAAAGCTAATCTGTCCTTAAATCAAATACAAAGAATCTTACAAAATGTCTACCCGAAGTCATCTGACTATCTTTGTGGATGTAGCTGATTTATTGTTTCCTGATGAAAAACTTTTGAGTTTTCTGCTCCTCAGATGCTGCCTGACCTGCTGTGCTTTTCCAGCACCACTCTAATCTTGATGGCTGATTTCTGACTAGAGTGCACTTCTCTCTTGAAGAAATCACAAAAGATGTTTGGAAATTCATTAAAGATTTCCAAGGGTAAACAGAAACCCTTTCACAATGGTTATGATGGAAGTGTGCACAGCTCCTCCTATCTCACTAACAAGCTGACAGGATGAATGCAAGCTAAACTAGTGGCTGAGACAGTTAAGTGGTTAATTGCCTCACCGAAAGGACAAAGGATGGATCAGAGCCTTGGATCTAGGTTTACTCAATGCCTATTATGGAAGTATGATTCAACAGTTTTGGAACAGCTGGTCTTTAATGTTTTGATCTGTACAAAAAGCTGGCTGTGAGCAATCATCTTAGTGTAGAGGTATGAGGGAAACATCTTGAAACAGTCACTGCTTCTCAACAGGAGACTCAAGGAGGGTAGCCAGGATTGCTGTACTGAACTGAACTCCCAAAAGCCACAACCTGCTGTGTTTCAAAAGCAAAACAAAGGAGCCTTTATTCACTTGATCAGTTATGTTCAGTCCACCTGTGGGGGCAACCTCCAACTATTAAACTATAGCAGCCATCACATCTGCTGAATTCTGACATCAGGTTTTCAAAATCTTCATTCTAGAATGACCAGCTTCAGGAAGTAATTGGCCTACCCTCATCATGGTATCATCTCTGCATGTAACCTTTTTCCTATTTACTTTAAATCTTTGTGTCTGTATTTTAGATAATAGTATTATTAATTTTTACTTAAATAACTTTCAATAATTGTTTTGTAATAAACTAAGCATTTACGTTGTTAAAAGCATAGTTGTTACGTTGTGCTGCTGGTTATTTTTCAAATTGAATCACTCAAAAAATATAAAAAGGATACAATAAATTGATATAAATTTGTAATTATTGGACTACCCTAAGAACATGTGGCTGTAACACTTAATGAATCTTAAATCATAACATTATTAAAAATCTGTGTCAGGCAGGCACTTCCTGCCCAAAATCCCAACTTCCTGTTGCCGTGTTTTTGATTATAATTTTCTGTTAGCAGTTAACATGAGAAATTGCTGTTTCAACATTTCCCATTCATTTTTACCATATCAGGTTAAACAATGAATTTGCAGTTTCTGCAGCCCTGTGAAATAAACTTCTGAAATCTCACACAGATTTCTGTGTAATTTTGTACATAAAAGGACCTAATATTCATTAAGTGATGATGAGCAATGCGAAAGACAATTCACCAGTTTATAATTGTCACAAATCACTGACCAGAAGATTCATGATTAAAAAATAATTGTCCCACAGTATATTATTTTAGGAGCTTCTTGTCTTCACATTAACTAGTGTGTAGCTGGTTGGAAGGAAATAGAAAGTGTTAAGCCCAATACAGCCATATCATATTATGAACTTTCACCTGATACTTTTGAAAACTGGGCAAAACTATTAAAATATTTGCATTAAGTCATGAAACTTTTGCTGTTTGAGTTACATACAGTACCAAGTCTTGAGCAAATACCTGATTAAATGTAGATGTGCACAGACATCTGGGAATTCATGCGGTCACTTTACTTAGGGACAATCCAAAACAAAGAATCATACAATTTCCAGACTGCCTGTCTCCCTGCTTTATGGTTCACTAAAGGGAAGATTAAAATACAATTTACGGCAGAAAGTAGTAAATGGTCATGAGCAACCTTGCATTGTGTCATGTGGAGAGAAAGCAGAGCTCCATCTTTGAGCCCAGTAACCCTTCTTCAGACTCACCTTCAGTTTTGAAGAGGGTCACTGGACCTGAGATGTTAACTCTGCTTGATCTCTGCAGGTGTGCTGAGATTTTATAATGATTTTTGCTTTTGTTTCTGACTTGCAGCTTCTGCAGTTCTTTGAGGTTTTTGCAGTGTATCATGTTGGCTTTCCTCGTCCAAACTAGACTGGGTGGATCTCAAATGTGTTACACCACAATATCAATTATGGAATCGGCAGGAACATCATCTTTCTTTTTAGCAAAAGACTTTGAACATGTGCAAAGTTAAATGGTGAGGCATCTATGTTTCCATATCCCCGTAGAAATTAGCTGAGAGCTGCTAGGAGGCAGTTCCGTCAAAACCATCACACTGTCTGTTATACTGGTCTGTGAACCAGTCATGAAAACAGGCTGCAAGACATCAGGCTGTCAGATCTTGTAACCTGTTTCTGTTTAAGATTTGACTAAGAACCAATCTCCTTGTTAGTCAACTACAAGCAACTTCAAAATCTGCTATGAATCCTTTGCTTTACAAGACTCTTACTTAAAATATCAAGACCATTCAAAGACCATGGGTCTGCCAGGTGGGAGACAATAAGACTATAAGAGCATAAGATATAGCAGTAAACATAGGCTATTTGGCCCATTGAGTCTGTTTCACCACTCGTCATGGCTGATATGTTTCTCAACCATATTCTCTTGTCTTCTCTTCATAACCTATGATCCCCTTACTAATCAAGAACTTGTCTATCTCTGTCTTAAAGACACTCAATGACTTGGCTTTCACAGCCTTCTGTGGTAATGAGTTCCACAGATTCACCACAACCTGGCTGTAGAAATTCCTCCTCATCTCAGTTCTAAAAGGTCACTACTTCACTCTGAGGCTGTGCCCTCAGGTCCTAGTCTCTTCTCCAACTGGAAACATCTTCTTCATGGCACTCTATCCTGTCAGTATCCTGTAAATGGGGCTGAATAAGCACGGCTTTGTCAAGAGGAAGTTATGCCTGGCAACTCGGTTAGAATTCTTTGAGGAGGTAATGACTAAGTTAGACAAAGAAGGACCAGAGGACATGATCTATTTGGATTTCCAGAAGGCCTTTGACAAAGTGCCACACAGTATTTTGCAAGTTTTAATCAGATCCCCCTTATACCTTCTAAACCCTGTCAAGTACAGGCCCAGAATCCTCAACCGCTCCTTATATAGCAAACCCTTCATTCCCAGAATCATTCTTCTGTACCTCTTCTGCACTCCCTCCAACACCAGTACAACCCTCATTAGGTATGGAACCCAAAATTACTCACCATATTCAAAATAAGGTCTGACTAGAGCCTTATACAGCCTCAGCAGTACATCCCTGCTCTTGTGTTCTGGCCCTCTCAAAATCAATGCTAACATTGCATTTGCCTTCCTAACTGCTAACTGAACCTGCATGCTGATTTTAAAAGAATCTTTAACTAGGACTCAACAGTGTCTTTGTGCTTCTAATTTCCAAAATCTTTCCTATCTAGGAAATATCTATGTCTCTATTCTTCTGACCAAAGTGGTTAACCTCACATTATCCGACATTGTAATCCATCTGCCACTTCTTTGCCCACTCTCCTAGCCTGTCCAAATCCTTCTTCAGCCTTGCCGCTTCCTCAACACTACCTGTTCATCCATCTACTTTTGTGCCATTGCAAACTGAGCGACAATGTCCTCAATGCCTTTGTGTAGATCGTTAACAGTTATCGTTCCAACATTGAACCCTAATGAACTGCACTAGTTACTCGTTGCCATGCTTAAAAAGACTCCTTTATCCATATTCTCTGCCTTCTACCAGTCAGCCAATCGTTTATTCATGCCAGTACCTTGCTCCTAAATACCATGTGCTGTAATTTTATTTAGCAGCCTCCTGTGCGGCACTTTGTCAAAGGCCTTCTGGAAATCCAAATCGATCATGTCCTCTGGTCCTTCTTTGTCTAACTTAGTTATTACCTCCTCAAAGAATTTATCAGGCATAACTTCTTCTTGACGAAGCTCTCCTGACTCAGCCCTATTTTACCATACACTTCCAAGTACCCCACAATCTCATTAGGAGAAAGTGAGGACTGCAGATGCTGGAGATCAGAGCTTAAAAATGTGTTGCTGGAAAAGTGCAGCAGACCAGGCAGCATCAAAGGAACAGGAGAATCGACAGTTCGATTATGCCCAAAACGTCGATTCTCCTGTTCCTTTGATGCTGCCTGGCCTGCTGCGCTTTTCCAGCAACAGATTTTTAAGCTCTACAATCTCATTCCCAATAATGGACTTTAAAATGTGATCAATGGCCAAGATCATACACACTGTTGCTACTGAGCATCAGTGGTGGGGGGAGTGGCTGCTTGTGGATGTGGTGCTAATCAAGCAGGTTGCTTTGTCTTACATGGTGTCGAGCTTGTTGAGTGTTGTTGAAACCTGCACACATCCAGACAGGTGAGGAGCATTCCGTCACACTCCTGATTCATGCCTTATGGATGATGGACAGGTTTTGGGGAATCAGGAATGAGTTACTCACTGCTGGATTCCTAGCCTCTGAACTGATCATGCATCCATTGTAAGTATATGACATCCAATTTACTTTCTGGTTAATCTGAACCTCTAGGATGTTGATAGCAGGCCATTCAGTGATGGTAATGTCATTGAATGTCTCTGGTTGGTGGTTAGATTGTACCTCAATGGAGATGATCATTGGAATTTGTGTGGCCCGAATGTTACTTGTCACTTGTCAGCCCAAAGTTGGATATTTTCCAGATTTTGTTGCATATAAAAAGGGACTGCTTTAGTATCTGAGGAGTTGCAAATGGTACTGAACATTGTGAAAACATTGGCGAATGTCCCTACTTCTGACCTTATTGTGGTAGGAAGGTCATTGATGAAGTAGCTGAAGATAGTTGGGTCTAGGACACTACCCTGAGGAACTCCTGCAGAGATATTCTGGAGCTGAGATGACTGTCCTCCAACAACTACAATCATCCTCCTATGTGCCAGGTAGGACCTCAGACCAGAGTTTTCCCCCCAATTCTCATTGATTCCAGTTTTGCTAGGACTCTTTGAATACACACTTGGGTGGAATACAAACTCGATATTAAGGGCTACCACTCTCACCACCCCTCTGGAATTCAGCTCTTTTGTCTAAGTTTGTACCGAGGCTATAATGAGGTCAAAAGATCTAAGAAATAAATATGGTAGCCTTAATACGCCAAATAAAAAAATATAAATATAACAAAAATAAATACCAGCTAATCAATATGAGAAAACAATTGTGCAGAACAGAAACACATACCACTGAAAGAGAAACAAATCTGCAATATTGTCATTGTTATCCAGACACCTGTGTGTCACCCATAGCTATTCTAGCTCTGCACAGCTAGTTTATTCTAAAGACAAAATCCAGAGCTTTATTTGTTTGCAAGACACGTCAGCCTGCTTTAAGTGAATACTTGCTGCCTGATGCTGACAGAACCACATGACGTTAATTCCCAAAAAGAGGACACATTCCTGCAAGAAGAGTTAAAGTGGTCAAAATATATTTTGCAGCTATTCAACAAAACTACTGAATGGAACCAAATGACATAATGAACAGATGCAGAGATGCTTGAATGAACAAGCATTAGGCTGCAAGATAAAAACAGGAAACACTAACTAAAAAAAAATCAAATGGCAAATTGCCCTGTTATTATTTGTAAAGGTACTAATGTTTTGCTTACTCATTAGAGTAACAATCATTGGAACTGAAAACTGAAAGAATACCTCTTCATAGAGCTTAGATTTAAAAAAGGACAAAAACCAATAATGCATCAGGATTAAGGAGTAAATGGGTTAAGTGCCTAGCAGATATTTCTTAATGTTATTGCAATTGTCCCAGAATGGATTAAATTCAGTGCAAGTGCACAGAGGATGCAAACTTTTAAAGATTGTTTTCAGGAATACTCTTTCAGCCAGTGCATAACAATCTCAACAGGATAAAATGCATTCTGGACTTAGTTTCAGGAAATGAATCTGGGCATGTAGAATGGGTATCAGTGGGAGAGCATTTTGGTGGTAGAGATCATAATTGTTTGTTTTAGAGTTAGGGAAAGTTTTTTTTGGCAAGCTGAGATGTGATTTAGCAAATGTGGACAGGAAGTAACTGCTTGAAGGTAAATCGGTACATGAGCAAAGGGAGGCACTTACGAAATTTGAGTAAAACATATAAATCAAACATGTTCTCAATAAAATGAATCCTGGTATTTGAAAGGACAGTCAAATTAATTGGGGTACTGGCCAAATGATTTGTAAAACAATCTGGGAGGTGGTATAAATTGCCATTTAGAAGGCACAACTTAATTATTGACAATCAGTATGGATTTATTAACAGACGTTTAACAAATCTAAAGGAACTTGATTTGAAGAGGTAACAAGAAGAGTCAAAGTAGCACATTTAACACAGTATTCCTAGATTTCAGCAGGGCTTTTGACAAGGTTCCATATGACAGATTGTTGAGAAAATTAAGACCTTATGTGATCTAATGGCAAGTTGGTTCCAAAGTTGGCTCAATGGCCAGAAGCAGAGTTATGATCAATGGGTATTTTTGTAGCTAGAATCCAATTTTAAGTGAGTTCAGTAGAACTCAGTAGTAGGACCATTGCTCTCCATGGTGAATATCAATGAATCAAATATTGGAGGGTAGGGTGAGCTGATAAGATATCTGCAGAATATGTGAAAACTCAATAAGAAAGACATAGTCTGCAGGAACATATCATACAAAAATATTATTTAGGAGCAAACTGGAGTCATTTGGCATGAAGAGCCTATTTTGCCATTCAATATGTGATAAATGACCTGATCGTAACCTCAACTTCACGTTCCCATGATAACCTGGCACTTTGCTGTTTACCAAGGGCTTATTCCGCTCTGTCTTAAAAATATTCCAGACTCCACTTCTAATGCCTTTTGAGGAAGAGAGCTCTGAAGACACACAACCCTCTGAGCGTGAAAAAAATCCTCACCTTTGCCTTAAATGAGCAACTCCTTATTTACATATCAATAGATTACCTTAGTCGGCAGAAAAAAAGCAATTCATTTAAGAGAAGTGTAAGGTGATACATTTGGGAAGGACAAACAGGTGAGTTAATACACATTAACTCGTACAGTACTGGGACGTGTAAAACAGAAAGACTATCATGTTCATGTTAACAGATCCTTGAAAACAGCAGATACATAGAAACTGTCGTTAAAAAATGGTATTTGATGTATTTCCTTCGTTGACTGAACCTGAAAGTATATAAATTGAGTGATTCTGTGAGAATTGTGTGAAACACAAATTAGAACACAGCTAGAGTACTGCCTTCAGATCATCACAGCATTATAATGAGAATGTGATCACAACTGAGAAAGTACTAAGGAAGCTTTGGTGGTAATGTCCCTATCTCTGAGCTAGGAGATCCTGGTTAAAAGCCCACTTGCTCTGAGGCACGTAACAACATCTCTGAACAGGTTGATAAGAAAAATTGTTGAAACAAAAAAAAAGCTTGGAGGTCCAGCAGCACCTATGGGGAGAAAGCAGAAATAATGTTTTGACTCCAATGACCTATCATCAGTAATTGTTACGAAAAGGAGGTACGGATGTGGTTCTCCTCGACAGTGGGATAACAAAATGCAGACTGGGTGACCGCTTTGCAGAGCACAAATGTTCTGTCTGCAAAAATGATCCCAAGCTTCCAGTTGCCTGCCACTTTGACACACCACCACATTCCCTGGCTGGCATTTCTGTCGGCCAGCTGCAGTGCTCCAGCAAGACTCAGCGCAAACTGGAAGAACAGTGTCTCATCTTCCACTTTCTGACCCGTCAATCTTCAGCTGCGTTCACCAATATCAGAGCCTGAGCATCTCCCTGGCTTACTATTGATCAATCCTTTGTATTTCTAGGGCTCCATCTCCAACTATCTGCTCACCTGTATCTTGCCCTATCATCAGCATATATACACATTTCGTAGCTGTTATCAGTTCTGCAGAAGGGTCAATGGACTCAAAATTTTAACTTTATTTTCTCTCCACAGATGCTGCCAGACCTGCTGAATTTCTCCAGCAATGTGTTTTTTGGGGAGGTTTCAGATCTTCAGCGTCCACAGTTACTTGTTTTAGATTTAAGAGGTTGTTGTCAATTATGAATAACTACAGTTACGATGAAAAGTTGGAGTTGCTGGCTTTGGAACAAAGGGGGAAGATTTAATTGCAGAGTATAAAATAATTCTGTGCCTGGATAGAGTGTCATTCAGTCATAGAGATGTACAGCATGGAAACAGACCCTTTGGTCCAATTCGTCCATACCCACCAGATATCCCAACCCAATTTAATCCCACCTGACAGCACCTGGCCCATATCCCTCCAAACCCTTCCTATTCATATAGCCATCCAGATGCCTTTTAAATGTTGCAATTGTACTAGCCTCCACCACTTCCTCTGGCAGCTCATTCCATACATGAACCACCCTCTAAATGAAAAAGTTGCCCCTCAGGTCTCATTTATATCTTTCGCGTCTCACCCTAAACCTATGCCCTCTAGTTCTGGACTCCCCCAACATAGGGAAAATACTTTGTCTATTTATCCTATCCATGCCCCACATGATTTTATTAACCTCTACAAGGTCACCCCTCAGCCTCCGATGTTCCAGGGAAAATAGCCTTAGCTTATTCAACCTTTCCCTATAGCTCAAATCCTCCATCCCTGGCAACATGTAAATGTTTCTGAACCCTTTCAAATTTCACAACATCGTTCTGATAGGAAAGAGACCAGAATTGCATGCAGTATTCTAACAGTGGCCCTACCAATGTCCTGTACAGCCACAACATGATCTCCCAACTCCTGTACTCAATACTCTGACCAATAAAGCATACCATACACCTTCTTCACTACCCTCTCTACCTGCGACTCCACTTTCAAGGAGCTATGAACCTGCACACCAAGGTCTCTTTGTTCAGCAACACTCCCTAGGATCTTACCATTAAGAGTATAAGTCCTGCTAAGATTTGCTTTCCCAAAATGCAGCACCTCACATTTATCTAAACTCCATCTGCCACTTCTCAGCCCATTGGGCCATCTGATCAAGATCCTGTTGTAATCTGACCTAAACTTCTTCACTGTCCACTACACCTCCAATTTTGGTGTCATCTGCAAACTTACTAACTATACCTCTTATGCTCACACCCAAATTATTTATGTAAATAATGAAAAAGTAGTGGACCCAGCACTGATCCTTGTGGCACTCCACTGGTCACAGGCCTCTAGTCTGAAAAACAACCCTCCACCTTCTGTCTTCTACCTTAGAGCCAGTTCTGTATCCAAATGGCTAGTTCTCCTTGTATTCCATGAGGTCTAACCTTGCTAACCAGTTTCCCATGGGGAACTTTGTTGAATGTCTTACTGAAGTCCATAAAGATCACATCTACCATTCTGCCCTCATCAATCCTCTTTGTTACTTTTTCAAAAAACTCAATCAAGTTTGTGAGACATGATTTCCCACGCACAAAGCCATGTTGACTATGCCTAATCAGTCCTTGCCTTTTCAAATACATGTACATCCTGTTCCTCAGGATTCCCTCCAACAACTTCCCCATGACAGACATCAGGCTCACTAGTCTATAGTTCCCTGGCTTGTCCTTACTACCCTTCTTAAATAATGGTACCATGTTAGCCAACCTTCAGTCTTCTGGCACCTCACCTGTGACTATCAGTGATACAAATATCTCAGTAAGAGGCCCAGCAATCACTTCCCTAGCTTTGCAAAAAGTTCTAGGGTACACCTGATCAGGTCCTGGGGATTGATTCACTTTTATGCTTTCCAAGACATCCAACACTCTGTAATATGGACATTTTGCAAGATGTCACCATCTATTTCCCTACATTCTATATCTTCCATGGATTGAAAAGTCTCATTTCCCTTCACATAGTGGTCAATAAACGGGGACATAGATTTAAATTAATTATGGAAGGAATGAAGGGAAGATGGTTTTCCCCCCGAGGGGTGGGGCATTAGCATCTGGGGGTGATAAAGGCAGAAACCTTCATCAACTAAATTAAACTTAAATATCTTCTTGACGTGTAACCTGCAGGGATATGAACCAAAAGTTGGAATGTGTGAAGACTTCTTTTCCTGCCAGTCTGAATTTCATCTGCTGTCAATTCTTTTGTTTCTAAAAGTGAGGCAAAGACAAAAAGAAAAGCGCTTGCTCCCAACGTGGAATCTTGGTGTACTTTAATCACAGTGAGTGTTCTTTTTTTAAAAAAAATGAAATTTCTCATAAGTCATTACTGATATCAAAATAAAACACTGCCAGGAATAACTTCGGCATTGCAGCTGTCTTACTAACAGAAGGTAGCCACCAGAGCACAGGGGAGAAACATTACGTTTAAACTAATTACACTTTGTCTATCTTCCCTGCCAAGAGACAGATAAATACAATGTCTGCATAATGAATGAAGAGTGCCTGTGTCAGGCTCTGCTGGCTGGGTTTTCGCTGTGATTCAGTACAGTACTGAGAGAGGACTGTTCCAGTGGTGGAGGGTCGTCTGATAGTCAGTGCGCAGGCTCGCTGGACGTTCCCTGGACTGTTACACTCCGAGTTGTGTGGTTGGAGCCAGTGAAATTGCTCAGGAGCGATCTGCAGCCCAGAGCACTCGAGCTCCATACAGCTCCCTGGCTGCTCTCTTTGATTCACAGTCTCGCTCTGCCTCCAGTCACACACAAATGAGCGGCCCCTGCTCTGAAAGATGGCAAACGGGTTCACAAAGCCTTTAGCCACACTGTACAAAGGAAGCCAACTTGCATTCATACATTCCGGTGTGTTTTACTTGCAAACCTTGCTGTGGATTATTTGTTCGGTTTGCGGGGAAGACCAGCCCTTCAGCGTGGAGGTAAGTTTGCAAGACTTCTTTTCCTGTTCTGGAAATATTCCTGTTTGAGTATTACATTTGAATAGTCTGACGTTCCGATAGGGCACACACACACTGGGATCTCCATAAATTACTAAAGTAACAACACGTTTCTGCAGCTTCTCCATCGTGCGTACGATTGCTTGGGGGAAACATGTTTAATATTTTTTATTTTTAAATGCTAAACAAAGACGTACTCATATTAATGTCTCAGAACAGTGTTTCTAATGATTCAGTTTCTAAGTGTGAAAAGACCTGTGTCTGGAAGGATGTTTACAGACTGGACAAGCTCTTTCTTTCTCCGATGATTTGGTGACTGCCTCTTTCCTGAGCAGTTTTGTGCAGAAGGGGGGAATTTGGGATGATTTATTATTCCCTGTCGGGCCAATGGGGATAAACGTGTTCGGAGGCTGGATGTTTTCTGTTTTAAGGCGGAGTTGTATGTTTGAACCATCGTTGTCCGTCTCTCTCTTTCACACACACACACACTCTTCACCCGCCCTCACCCCATTGCCTCGTGTTGTATGACTGTTCCTCCGGCTTTCTGACATTCCTCAGGGCTGGAGACTCCTCAGGGAAACGAGTGTTACTACATCTCAAGGAAGTGACTTCGTGAATGTGCCTTTTATCTCATTCTGAAGATCACCGGAATCGGAAAGAGACCAGTTGCAATCAGCACAAACCTAACGATGATGGTTAACCTTAGCAAACTTTATTTTTATGTGTCTCGGAAATCTCTTCATTTTACCAAATCAGCTGATAACCCAGATCCCAACCGCTAATATAGTCCAACTATTAATAATTTATACCCTGTGTTCATTTAAAAAAAATCAAAGTTTAGAAATGTTCAAATAACGAGTCACTTGGGGTTCAACCCATTCATTCGAGTGTGTTAGTCGTTCCTCAAATTTGACCACTGAACACGGATGCATTTATACATAGGAGAACGCGCCTTTAATTATCCTACGGCTTTTTGAAGCGTCTCTTGTTTTCTCAGCCCGATCGGATATCCAGACAATGAGCCTGGAAGTTGTATTGCTCCTGTTTGTATCCGGCTCGGAGGTAGCCTGCAAGCCGATCCGGGGGGGCTGCAGCCGCCTCGGCACACAGACGCCAGCTTCAACATGTTGGTTTCTAACAAGTGGCCAGCAAAAAGCCGATGTGACTTTTCAAGGTAGCTGGCAGCATCCTTAGAGCTTTGCTGACTGGCACATTTTGAAAAGCGGCTAATCAGATGACAGAAAAGTTATCAGACAGGATCTGCTTACCTCCTGTCAGTGATACTAACAGACCAGTGCCATTTGAATTGTCAAATATAATCGTCAATAACTTTTAAGTGCAGAAATTGCATCTTTTTTTGAAATGGCTTGATATTCCGGAGTTTACCTTCGCATATTGGGAATTCATGAATTCCAATGGTCATGTGAAGCAACACTGAGATTGTCGTAATATAGAGCACAGTTTTCCTCGGTCTATTTTCGTTGCCAGTTAAGTCTTTCATTTGAGGTTCTAGATAGCAATTGCACACAAGGCAACAAGTAGACAGTTTCCATCGATGTGAATTTAATGGCTGCCACAGACTGTGCACATAGCCCACTTACATCAGAGCTAGAGGTCGTATGACTACGGCAAGCCAATACTCACATGAAGTGCAATAACGTTTCTTCCTATTAAAAATAAGACAGAACACATGCATGCATTATTATTTGCATTTACAGGTTACTCAAAATACATGGCAAACAATGAAAATCTAATTAATCTCTACAAAGTTCCACTTCCATCTACCACAGTAGATGGAAAGCCTTCAAGAAGCAGATCAATAGTAAAAGGATGGGAAGAAGAGGAGTAGGGGCTAATTAGGGACCAAAAAAGGAGATTCACATATGGCTGAGTTGTGAAATTAATGTGTTGTATCTGCCTTTACCCATGAGGCTGATGCTGCCCAGACCAAGATGACAGGAGGAAACTCAGACACTAGATGAAAAGTGGTTGGTACTTAAATTTGATAAGGAACCAGGAGACATGTTCAAATGTGCCACATAGAGAGGTATCCAAACATTTTCAGGAAGTGAAAGCGGAAATTGTAGAGGCATTGGTCACAATCTTTTACTCTTCTTTGCATTTGGTGCTTTACAAACATTACAACCTTGTTCAAAAAAGTTGTGAAGGTAAGCCCAGTAATTACAAAGATATTAATTTAACTTCTGGAGATTTTCTGGAAACAATTATTTAGGCTAGAATTAATAGTCAAAGGTGGAAAAGTGTGGATTAATTTAGAAGAATTGACATCACTTTAAGGGAAAATTTTCTAACATGCTTGAGTTTTTTTTAAAAGAACTAACAGAGCGTTGATGAGGGGAAGGCTATTGATATGACTTATATGAACTTCCAAAAGGTGTTCAATACAGTGCTGCACAACAGACTTGAGGCAAAAAAAAGTAGCAATGTCAAATACAAAATTGGCTGAGAGATGCAAGATAGAATAATGGTTAGTGAGTATTTTTCAAACTGAAGGAAGTTTTATAGTGGAGTTCACCAGTGATTGATATGGTGATTCTTGCTTTTCCAATATATATCTGAATGATCTAGATTTTGGTGTTCTTGGTATAGTTTCAAAGTTTATGGATGACACAAAACTTGGGAGAACTTTAAACTGAGAAGAGGACAATGTCAAATTTGTCAAAAAAGGGCATTGATAAGTTCGTGGAGTGGGTTGATATATTGCAGGTGAAATTCAGGGCAGACAAATGTTTGGTGATACATGTCGATAGAAAGTGCTAAGGCAGTTTAAAATGAAAGGTAGCACTCTAAAATATACACAGAGGTAGAGGGTCATTAAAAGTGGGAGGACAGATACAGGGAGAGCTGTTAATCAAGGATACCATACTTAATTGGGATATGAGAGTACAAGCAGGGAAGCTATATGAACTTATAAAAGAAACTGGTCAGACCTCAGCTGGAATGTTGTGGACAATTCAGGATGCCACAATTGAGGAAATATTTTAATAAATGAAGAAAGAGGTTTATGAGAATGGTTCCAGGGATGACAATCTATTTATTAGGGTCGTTTGGAGAATTTAGGACCATTTTCTTTGAAGAGGAGAAAGCTGACGGAATATTTGACAGAACTTTTCAAATTCACGAGGGGTCTGGATAGATTAGAATAGGTAGGCAAAAAAAAAACTGTCCCCACAAAGAAGAAAATGAAAGGTGAGAGAAACCTGTCACAAAGCAAATAGTCTGCAATGTGCTGTCTGAAAATTTGGAGTAAGTTCAGTTGAAGCATTCAAGAAGGCATTAGAGGATTATATAAATAGAAACAGTGTGCAGGATTGTGGGGAGAAGAGTGAAGTTTGGCAGTAAGTCAGCGTGGTCAGAAAGCTTTGTTGACATGTTGGGCTGAATGACCTGTTGCACTGTAACAATTATTTGATTCAGTGAAAGTCTTTAAATCATACAGGTCACTTAATGGTACACGTGCACATTCTTGTTGGCACTGCTTGTTCTCAGGATGGTGTTTCTTCTCTGGGAAGACTTTCATGGGATGCTGTTACCATGGTAATCATTTCAGATCATTTCCATTGCTGGGGAGCAGTGGACCTCTAGACTGATGGGCTAACTGTCACACCTAGATCACATCTTCCTGTTCTCCTGTCAACAATGAGGTACTGCTTCTGTAGTTGTACATGGTGTCTGTGCTTGCAACAATATATCTGGTTGTTCGCCAGATTGAGGTCACAACTGCTCAGCACAGGTTTAAAGTTGTCACATGGACTAACCCCTGATGAGAGCAGTGAATGTTTGCACTCTGACTAGCCCTCCATAGCTCAGCTTTGGTAATGACTTGGCAGTTTTATAACTGTGAAATTTAGTTATTTCACTTTGATTTTATCATTCATGCCTGTTATTATTTCTGGATTCCGTAGACTTTTTGTTATTGGATGAGTGGTTTGGGTGCAGCGTGATATTTGTCTATGTACTGGAAGACTTTCCTTGTCTATTTCCAAATACATTTATTTCTCCAATCAAGGATTGGCTTTTGTTTCATTTATTGATGATTTCTTTTGGCAATCTTCCCTGCCACCTTTGTGTTTTGACTTGACTTGGATAATATGGAGATGATGAATGGTGTTGAATTTTCAAACCCTTAATGAAGTGTGTGAATTCTTCACTTGTGAATTGTGAACCATTGTTTCTTATCACAATGTTTAAAGTGCTGTCATGACTAAAATGTGCTTTCAGACATTTTGCACTCTCACAGGTAATCATTGATATCAACTTGTCTAACACCTAGTAGTCAAAGTCAGAAGTCACCTGACACCAGGCTATAGTCCAACAGATTTATTTGAAATCACAAACTTTCAGAGCTCTGCTCCTTCATCAGGTGAAATCCTCACCTGAATCTACTTAACCTACATATGCCTGACAGCATCGCCAATCCACCTAACCTACACATTGTGGACTGTGGTGTAGATCAGAACACCCAGAGGAAACCCATGCAGATATAGGGCAAATGTGCAAACTCCACACCTGGAGTGGAATTGAACCCGGGTCCCTGGTGCTGTGAGGCAGCAGTGCTAACCCCTGAGCCGCCATGCTGCCCTATCAATATTAACTCAGCATAATTGGCATTATCATCACTAGTTGTGAAAGCTACTTCCTGATATGTGTTCCAAACCACTATACTTTTTAGCAGTAGGCATAGGTAGATATTCACACTGTGTTGACAAATTAAGCAAAACTTTTACTCAACAGTTCACAAATCCAATGAATCATTGCACTGCTTTCATATCTGTTGGTTGCTGCCTTTCGTGCTTTCACCTTGTCAGGATTCAGACAAAGTCTCTTTGCTGTCAGTACCCGACTTACCAACTTGACTTCAATTGTGTCTTTTACTTGTTCAGCTTCGGGTTCACTTGGCAAGCTCTCTGTAAGCTGACGCGCTAGATTCTGATTGTGTTCTGCAATTCTACCATTGTGCCTGCACATCTACACAACCACTTCCTTCACAACCCATCCGATTCACTAATATCATTTAAGGAAGGAAACAGCCATGCTTATATGGTCTGGCTTCCATGTGACTCTAGACCCTCAGCAATGCAGTTGATGCTTAACTGCCCTCCTGGGTAATTAAGGATGGGCAATAAATATTAGTCTGGCCAGCAATGGCCACATCCTGTGAATGAATAGCAATAAAACCAGCAGATCAAAACTGGGTTCCACTCAGGGAATCATTATGCCGGACTGTCTGCAATACTCTTCTGGAGAAGTAGAAATGTGAAATAGTGTGTACAAATTCTGTATCTCCCAAATGGTCTCCATAACATAGTAAGAAGATTGCTGCTTTCATTAAGCTTTGTTTTCCAGTAGCCTTCCTTCACATCAAAGGCTATGAAGACCTTGTCTTTGCAGGTGAGGCAACGTTTATTTCAATGATTGGCATTCAGAAATTAGATCTCTTCAAAGTTTCTTTCAGATCTTTTGGTTCCAAGCATACTCTGTTTTCCAGTTTTTTCACTGCTACCATGCTGCTAATCTAGTCGTAACTTTTTTTTTGATTATTCCATTCTTTTCAAGTTCCTCCATCTCGTCTTTCAGTTTGGACAGGAGGGGGCAGTTGGAATTCTATTTGTCAGGTCCTTGTGGTCTGTCGCACGTCAAGATGGCATTCAATAGGAAGACATACCGGATCTCTGAAAGCATCTTTGTAACCTTTTAGGACCTGTTTGACACTTCAAACCTTTTCTGATAAATTTTGGATATTGGACCATGTTTTAAATCTGCTTCAGCTGAGGTGATTTGATTTTGTGTATCACCACTATATAGAGCTCCAGATTGTCATTCTTCCCATTACATTGGGCTGTCAGTAACATCTGTTCTCTTGGCATGAAGATCACTTTATCATATAGCCTCACTTTCAAAGGCTCACTTTTGGGTCATCATCTTGAGGAACTACTCACAGGTCTATGAAGTTCATTAATGCTGCACGAAGGACCAGTGTATATCTGACAGTTTTTAACATTGGGACAGGAGTAGACCATTCATCCCCTCAAACCTTTTCCTCCATTCTGAGATAGGGCTGGTCTGTGGCCTAACTGCATGTACTTTTAGCCCACATCCCTTCATACCTTTGTTAACAAAAATATATCTATCTCAGATTTAAACTACCTCTTCACATTCCCATGATATCCTCCTTCTGCATTCTTCATTCTAATGGTCATGAAACCATTTATTGTATTTACATCTGAGAACATCAGTCTATTGGACAGTGTGGAGTGATTCATTAGCTGCCATCTTTCCAACAGCCATTTCTTTAAAAGACTTATTTTCTTCCTTTTTCTAGCCAAGTACATGTATGCAAAGTGATTCGATTTCTTCCAGTTAGATATGCTCCCTTCACACTTGTGTTGTGTCCTCTGCAATATTTACATCTCACTCTCTGGACTTTATCATTCTGTTGACTTCTGTACATATTTCTTCATTTTTCTCAATTAAATAATTCATTTGGCCTGGAATGTGTCTCAACATAATACAAAGCCTCCATTAACAATCTCAATCATCAGCTAGAGCATACTAGTCAAGGAGCTTCTGTACATATTGATAGATTTTTTTAAGAGAAAGTTTCTCCTTTTTCAGCATGAATCTCTTATGCCTCAGGCAGTCCTATCTCTGAGATCACTTTTCAGATGTCCAGATTTCTAGGATTTGGCTAGATGTATCCGTGAGGTCACGCACTGATCAGAAGTCTCACTGCCCCCTGCGGTCTGATGTTGAACACATGCCATTCCATGTGTGACATTTAACACACAGTTCGAAATGAATCTTCAAAGCTTTAAAAACCTGCTATGTCTGACTTTTCTTCTTCTCAGTAAGATATAGGCTGAAACACAGCTTGTTGCAATCTTTCCTCAGCCCTGATAGCAGGGTTTCAACTCTTTTTTTACTCAGCTTTAAAAAAGATAGTTCTGCAGTTGTGCCATAGCTTTGCAATTGAAAGAAAAAAACTGCTCTGCCATTCGACTCACCCAGGAACCCCAAAATTGCAGATTGTTATTTTTGCAATAGCTGGCTGCCTCTTAGCTCTGAAGATCCACACATTTTCAGCTGATAGTTACAGTCGCTGGGTTACGAATGGGTTCCATTCTTGAGTATTTACAAGTCGATTTGCGGGCAAGTCAGAACACAGGTCAGGACGACAAAATAGCAACTTATAAGTAGAAGGAAACATTTGTATGATTAATGATACACCTCGTTTATAAATGCATGTGTTCATAATTTGGACATTAATATATCGGGAACCATCTGTAGCATTTGGCAAGAGATGTGGGGCTACCACGCACTGCACGCACAGGCATTTATAGTAAACATGAATGTCACATGACTAAACAAGCCAGCTAATAAGACCATAAGATAGGAGCAGAAGTGGGCCATTCAGCCCATCAAACCTTCTCCTCCTTTCATTGAGATCATGGTTGATTTGATAATGCTCAGCTCCATTTTTCTGCCATATTCCTTTGTTTCCTCACTGAGTAAAATATATGTTTCTGTCAGCTTTGAATATACTTAAAAACCCTACCTCGACACTGGCAAAGAATTCCACAGATTTACTACCCTCAGAGAAGAAAGATTTCCTCGTCTTTGTCTTAAATGTGTGATTCCTTATCCTGACATTCTGTCCTCTGGTTCTTGACTCTCCCACGAATGGAAACAACCTTTCCACATCTATTCTGCATGTAGTCTAAGAATCACATGTATTTCAATAAGGTTGGCTTTCATTCTTCTAAACTCAGTAAGTGCAAGCCCAACTTACTCATTCTGTATTCATGAGACTGTTTCTGTATACCTGGGATCAACCTCATGAACCTTCTCTGGGCTGCCTCCAAAGCGAGCATGCTAAATACAAGTGTATTTCTCAAACCAAATGGTCTTTCAGCGTGAATAAAACCACTTTCCCTCTCTGTCTCCCTCTCCATGTCTCTGCCTCACTCTCTCTCTCTTTCTCTCTCTCTCTCTCTCTCTCTCTCACTGCTAGGGATCTTACTGGAGTCTGAACAATTTTGTTAATGGCACAAGATATCCAGTGAGGCCAATCTGGATGTCTGGTCAAGTTGCTGTGTCTTTTAACTAAGTTCTGAGCATCAATGAGAGCTTTTAGCTCAGCAGTATCAAGTTGCCTCTTAAGCTGGATTATTGCCTGTTAGCAACTTGAATTTCACATCTTTTTTTAATAATACACGGCTTTCTATTTTTACCATCTACTGTGAGCAAACTAGATACTGAGAACTTGTGACATAGAAGTCAGAGTGGGCACCTGATGACTTTAGCTCATTGCTGGCTGCAAACAGCCTCTGTGTTGGTCACCATTCAATAGCATCTTGGCATGTTCGATAGGAGCTGGCCGTGTGCACCACTAATTCACACACATTGACATCCACCATGTGGCAACCTCTAAAATCCCTATACCTCCAATCCACTGATAGTACACTACTGTTCTTCAGTTCTGCATACCTCAGACCACAACAGCTTTTATTATTGCAATGTTTCAGCAAAGACAGTCTGCACTGGAGACAGGTCCCTACATCATAGTCAGGACCAGGCTGCATCTCCAGACTGTTCATTTCCAAAGATGTGCAGGTTAGGTGGATTGGCCATGGGAAATGAAGGGTTGCAGGGATAGTGTAGGCTGTGCGTCTGGGTGGGATGTTCTTTGGAGGTTTGGTGTGGACTTAATGAGCCGAATGGCTTGTTTCCGCACCCTAGGAATTCTATGATCTATGTGTCTTCTTAGCAATCACTCACTTTTGAGTCTACCTTGGGTGCTTGTCTGTCTTGCCTTGTCATTTAGCACCATGCCTTTAAGCCAGGGATACCAGGCTGCCAGCGCTGCTGCATTGTCTTGCTGATTAGCACAGACACAAAGCCAAGATGCTTGTCAGTTGTCCTCAGTCACATCTGGAGAGGTAGTCTTCAGTCAGGAGGTCACAGTAAGTCATGGGCAGCATCCAATACCAGTCCAGAACTTGGACCCCATTAGTCAGCCACTCAGGGTTCTCAGACTCAGCATCCTCTCCATGTAAGCGGTGCGGAACCAAATGTCGGGCAGTCCACCAGCTTTCTTGATTCTTTCTGCCTCGATGAGGGATGTTTTCCTGCTAGAAGAAGAGAGGGGAAGGAATTAAGCAAGGTGAAAATGAGTGACACAGGTTTTACTTTTGGTGCATGTGGGGAAGTGCACCAAGAGAGTGAATGGGCAGTGCAGAGAGCATGCTATGTTAATGGTGGCATTAGGATGGAGAGAGTGAGTGAGGCAAGATGTGCAGACAGGAGTGACAGTATTAGGAAGTGAGCTTTGGTGGGAGATAATTATCACACAGAGAGGTTGAGAGGTATCAAAGAGAAGATGGTGCCATCTGCTCTTTGCCATCCTGAGGAAGAGGATATTCTACCTCAGCACCTTCCTGTTCAGAAACACTTCCAGGGTAATAGTACAAAGCAAGGTGCAATTTTTCCTCATCTATCATGTCCAGAGCAAATGTCAGTCATACTATAGGGCAGTTCCGGTGAGGAAGTGCTGGATACACAATATCTTTTAAAGATGGTGCCAACATAAGGTTGCAAGCATATTCTGGGATATCTTGGCAATGTTGAGAGGTAGAATGGAATCAGACTAGAGGGCTGCCATAGGTTTGAAGTAGGTACTAATGAGGCAACTCTGGTGAGATGCAGTGAGAGGACTCCCAAGGCCTCACAGAGAGAAATGCTTTGTTAAACATGACATAATTCACACTTAACCAAAAAAACATAAGATTCAACACTCTGTTGTTTTAGACCTCCCCCTAATTTCAGAGCTCTACAATCCAGAGACTTGTTGCATGAATGTCTGCAATTTCTTGACAGCCCAGTCTCCCTGGTCCATAACATTGCCCTGGCTGTCTCTGGTGATGTCTGGGTGACATTGCTGAGCCTGAACTTTTCTCAGCAAGAAATGATGTTATTGAGTGTGAGTTGGGCGACGATGTTGACGGCGACACTAGATAGAAATTTTCAATTGCTGATTTGCCGCACTGTTAAATGACAGAGGGTTTAGAGAGTCAGTGTTGGTTTCAGGAAACTCCTGGCTATGTTTGGAAACCCATTTGCAGCGTGCGACATTACAGTGTTTTGTTGCTGGTAGGTTGCACCCAGACATTGGTCAATGCTAAAGCCAGAGTAGAATGGCCTCAGGTTGAGTTACCTTTTGATTTTCCTGTCTATTTTGTATGAAGCAACACTAGGTTCTTTCCTCACAGTGACAACAGGAATTAGGGGGAATTGAAAGCTTGAAAATCTATTCCCTGTTCTCATGACACTTTCCTTAATGACTCAGCAAAGAATGTCACAATATGACCAAGATCTTGCACCTTCAGATTTATAAACTTGTACTGCATCAAGTGGGTTGAATGGTCTCCTGCTAACCTGATGATTCTGTGACAATAGTTCTCTTGTGTAAACTGGTTGGACTGGTGCCATTTGTCCACTTTATCCCCCTCTCTTCCGAGGGCATTGCACTTCATATATTTAAATGCCCATTGTTCACACAGATGCTGACAAAGGGGAGTGAGCTGGTGACAACACAAAAAATGCTGAAGAAACTCAGCAAGCCCAACAGCATTTGTCAAGAGAGAGACAGCATTAATATTTTGAGTCTGCTGTGACTCTTTTTCAAAACTGAGCCGGTAAGCTGTTCAATTGTAGGTAGCACCCCGTGGTCAAGGATGAAAAATATCATGCCCAGCATCCAAACATGCATGCTGTCTTACAGGAGCAGGGAGGAAGCACTTGGATACCTGAGATCATCAATGTCAGCATTTGTCCTGTCCTTTAGATCTCATTACCATATCTCACAGTGCATTTGTTGGCAGCTATAGGGAAATGGCCAATAATACAGTCATTTTGTTTCTGGCATAGAAATTCTGATGGCTGCCAAATCCAGTAAAGGCAGTAGGTAATTCCTCAGTTCTGAGGAAGGGTCACGGGACCTGAAACATTAACTTTGGTTTCTCTTCATAGATGCTGCCAGACCTGCTGAGCTTTTCCAGCAACTTCTGTTTTTGTTGCAGCAGATAATTACTGACTTCTCTGTGAATGCCGAGGTTTCACCTCTATATGCTGAAGATGCAACTTTTGTCTGCTTCCCTATGCATTGGGAATGACTTGCTTCCACTCCAATTCGATAGTTTTCCAATAATTAAATAACAAGTCCAGATTGCAGACACTGTGACCTATAAGGCAGGTGGTGCTTGAAGGGTTAAGCAGATAAGACATTTGATGTACTGTGAGATCTCTCCAAGAATTTGCCTTACCCTCTGCAACATCTGTCTGTGTGTGGTTTCTTTCCCAATAAACTTTCTTTATTTGATACTTTGCCAGTCTGGGATTCCCATCGCACAGAGGATATGTTTGACTACTTCAGGGATGCTTTAAATGAGACAATTCCACTGTCCTCCTGGGAGTCTGCAGTCATAACTAAGCTCCAAGTAGAACAGCTGCTTTGGGAATTGGGTGTCAGGCACGAACTGGACATACCTTGCCTACTGAGGCTGGTTTTATGTGATTGATGCATCAGTATTGTGCATATTCATTTTAGAGAGGCTGCTGCTGTTGGACTAGCAAGCATCCTGCCAGATTTGGAGCACCTTGAGTATCACTTGTCATCATGCTGAGTCATCAAGGAAAGTGTTGTGAGAACAGGGAATAGATTTTCAAGCTTTCAATTCCCCCTAATTCCTGTTGTCACTGTGAGGCAAGAACCTAGTGTTGCTTCATACAAAGGAGAAGGGAAAATTAAAAGGTAGCACATCCTTAGGCCATTCTATCTTGACTTTGGCATTGACCAATGTCTGGGTGCAACATACTGGACACAACAAAACACTGTAATGTCGCATGCTGCAAATGGGTTTCCAACCATAGCCAGGAGTTTCCTGAAACCAACATTGCCTCATCAAACCCTCTGCCATTTAACAGCCTGGCAAATCAGCAATTGAAAATTTCTATCTAGTGTCTCCGCCAACTTCATTGCCCAACTCATACTCAATGACATCATTTGTTGCTGAGAAAAGCTCAGGCTCAGTAATGTCACTGAGACATTTGTAGACCATCCAAGTCTCCAAAGTATATTGGACTATAGGATCACTGCTGCCCACCAGACCTTGATTGTAGTTTCAGGTTTGAAATTCTGGATCTACATGTTTTTTTTGAAGGCTGAGATAGCACATAGTTTATGAAAGTCATCATCACCAGTTTCTGCCTTTTTGAAGAGAGACTCACAAAATATGGAAAATGCTCTTCATTTTCTGGAGTCTTGCTTTCGCTCTTCAGGAATGCTGGGAGATTTTGTGCTTGGTAGATGGTTGGAGGGGGAATTTATTTTTCCAGATATTTAGTCAATGGTCCAATTTCTCATTTACTTTGGAGGGGGAGTCAACATTGACTTGGAGCTCTATTTCTGAGTGAACATGCACACGTAAGTGTCAGCTGCACATTGAATCTCTGAGATTGGAGTGACTTTAGTTTTGAATTGAACATGGCATCAGCTGGACAGTTTCATGTCTGTTGCGTATATTAACTTCATGCCTGTGGGCAGTTCACTGAAAGACAGCTGGGTTTTTTCAATGGGAAAGGTGGAGGAGAGGATTAGTGTGTTGACATAGTCTTGTTTGATCCCAGTCTTCATTGAGGATTTGATTTGGTTTGAGTGATCACACACAACATATAAAAGAATTGCACAGCTCAATGGGGCAGATGCAACAAGGATATCTTCCCTTTTCTGGGAGTCTCAAACTAGGGAATACACACTCAAAATAAGAGATAGGCCATTTGGGACTGAGATGAAGAGGAACTTGTTCAGTCAAAATGAAACTTTGGAATTCTCCCTCCATCCCATGGGATTGTGGACCCTCTTTTCCCCCACAATGGAATTTCAGTTAGTAAGTATATTTGAGAGAAATGGATCGTCTTCCATATATTAAAAATAATCCAGAGATATGGGGATGGTATAGTATATAATGATACAAAAGCAACAGCTAGTATTTTAAGAAGTAATACATGGCTTGTAACAAACATACATTCCTTTGAGATATATAAAAGACAGACAATGGCTCATACTTAAATGCTTAATGCATGCTTTATAATAAAATTCATTCCTTTAAGGCATACAAACCAACAAGAGAAGTGAGTCAGCTGTGGCTAACAAAGGAAGTTAAAGATACTATTGAATCAATGGAGGAGGCTTATAAAACTGCCAGAAAATGAAATAAGCCCGAGGATTGGGAGCATTTTAGAATTCAATGAAGTAGGATCAAGAACTTGATGAAAAGACAGGGAAAATGGAGTGGAAACTGACAAGACGTATCAGAGCAGACTGGAATAACTTCTATAGTTATGTGAAAGGGAAAATATGAGCAAAGACACATGTGAGTCTATGACAGGCAGAGACAGGAGAATTTATTTTACGCAATGGCAGAGAAGCTTTTTTACTACTCTGTATCTGTCTTTTCTTTGGAAGGTGAAAGAAATCTCCTAGAAATAATAGAGGTCCCAGGGATGCCAGAGAATCAGGAACTAAAGGAAATTAATATTTACAAAAACGTAGTGTTGGGAAAGTTCATGAAAGTTGACAGACCCATTGAACCCAATCATCTGCATTCTAGAGTGATTAAAAAGAGGTGGTTACAGAGATAATGGAACAGATTGGTGATCATCTTTCAAAACTAGATTCTGGAATGATAATTGTAGGTTGAAAGTTTGCAAAAGTAATTCCTTGATTTAAGAAAAGAGTGAGGGAATAAATTTGGAATAACTGGTATCTTGATAATAGTAGTAGGGAAAATACTAATGTGTATTACAAAGGATTTGGCAGCTGGACATTTGGGAAGAATCACTATGGATTTATGAATTAGACTTTATGTTTGATGAACCTGTCACAGTTTTTGAGGATATTCTGAGCAGAGGATTTGCGTGAAACCAGTGCAAGTTTGGATTTTCAGAAGGTTATCAAAAAGGTAAATTTTTGGGAAATTAGTGGGAGTATGGGAGCATGGGAAGCTAGTGAACAAAATTAGGACATATGGAACTTGGGTAATGTGCTTACATGGTTTGAGGACTGGTTATTTGAAAGAAAACAGAGATTAGGAAGAATTGGATCATTCTTGGGTTGGTAGGCTGTGACTACTGGGGTACTGCAAGGATTAGTGCTTAGGCTGTTCAGAACCTACATCAATGATTAGATGCAGGGATCAATGTAATATTTTCAAATTTGCAAATGTTACAAAACCGTATGGGAAGACAGTGCAGTTTCAAGTGGATTTGGACAGATTGAGTGATAGGGTAACTTTATGGCAAACGGAATAAAATGTGGATAAGTGTGAGGTTATCCACTTTGGTAGGAGGAATGGAAAGACATGATATGTTATTTATTATTTTCCTTTATTTTTCTAGTTTATATTAAGAAGGACTATCATGTTAACCATTACTTTTATTTCTTTATTTTCTAATAATTCTCTGAAGCTAATGTAACTTTGTAATTTTGTTTCTTTTACTACTTTGTTCCTATATACCTTTGTCCTAAGATGACGCAGTGTGTGGTGACAGTATACATTTTTCAATGTCCTCCTGTACTTGAGTACATGTGACAATAAAATCTAAATCTAAAATCTAATTTTAAAAATGTTCAGAGATTGGGGAGTGTTGTTATCCAAAGGGACTTGGGTGTCTTTGTTTCGGTCATTGAATTTTTACAGTGCAGAAAGAGGCCATCAGGCCATCATGGAGGGAGTGCAGCAGAAGGCCACCAAACTAACTCCTGAGATGGCAGGATTGTCCAATGAGGAAATATTGAGGAGATTGGGCCTGCATTCTCTAGTTTAGAAGAATGAGATGTGATCTAATTGAAAATTACAGAATACTTAAAGGGCCAGGCTATAATGCCTGCATTATCGAGGGTTAATCTCCTGCTTTTTTAATCCCATATCCCTGCATACATTTCTGTTCAAATCTTCATCCAATGGCTTCTTGACTGCCTCAATTGAACATTTACATGCAGTGCATTCCATACCCTAACTGCTCACTATATGAAAACAATCTTTTTTTTAACACCCATGCTTTGTTTCCACATTTTATGTCTATGTCCTCTTGATTTTAATCTACTCTGTCCAGGCCACTTATGATTTGAAGAACCACTATCAAATCTTCTCTCAACCTCTTGTCTCCAAGGAGTACAGTTCTAACTTCTTCAATCTATCCTCATAACTGAAGTTACTTATTCCTGCAGCCACTCTTGTAAATCACTCCTGCATTCTCACCAATGCAATCTGATATGAACAAAACTATTATGCTGATGCAGCAAGCAGTTAGAAAGGTGAATGGTATGTTTGGCCTCAATTGTAAAAGAATTTCAATACATGAGTAAAAATGCTTTGCCTCAGTTGGAGAAAACCTGCATGTTTGGTCCTCACACTTTTCATGGACAGCGTGCAGCAGAAGGTCACCAAACTAACTCCTGAGATGGCTGGATTGTCCAATGATGAAATATTGCATTCTCTTGAGTTTAGAAGAATGAGACGTGATCTAATTGAAAATTACCGATACTTAAAGGGCCAGGCAGGGTAGACACAGGATGGAAGTTTCTACTGGTGAGGTTGATCTAGAACCAGGGGGCACAGTCTTTGAGTAAGGGGGAAGTCACTGGGGAATATCTTCACTCAGCAGGTAGTGAAACTTTGGCATTCCCAACCCAGACAGCTGTGTAGCATCAGTTATTATGTTCAAATAGTGATCGATAGACTTCTAGATGTTAATGACATCAAGGGGTATATAGACAGATTCATTGAGTGGGCACAACTTGGTAGATAGAAAATAATGGGGGAAAATGTTAGTTCAAGCACTTTCGTTGGAAAAATAAAGCAGTTAAATTTTATTTAAATGGAGAAAAGACTGCAGAACTCTGCAGCACTGAGAGATTTGGAGTCCTTGTATATAAATGACAAAAAATTAGTTCTGTGGGGGATAAGCAAGTGGACTGTTGGCTTTTATTTCAAAGGAAATGAAGAGACAAAAATAAAGAGGTTTTCTAAAACTATACAAGACACAAGTTAGACCACTTCCACAGTACTGAGAAGATTTTGCTTCCTTTTCCCAGGAAGGACATACTGGCATTGGAGGTAGTCCAGAGAATATTCACTGGATATGTAGAGATGTTCTTATGAGACAAGATTGATTAGGTTGGGCCTGTACACATTGGAGTTTAGAAGAATGAGAGGCAGGCTTAGAGTCATAGAAACAGACAGCACGGAAACATGCCAACTCGTCCATGCTGACCAACTATTTTAAATAAACCTAGTCCTATTTGCTAGCATTTGGCCCATATCCCTCTAAGCTCTTCCTACTCATATACCCATCCAGATTCCTTTTAAATGGTGTAATTGTACCAGCTTCCACCACTTCCCCGGCAGCTTATTCCATACGTGCACCACACTCTGTGTGAAAATGTTGCTTCTTTGATCCCTTTTAAATCTTTCCCCTCTCACCTTAAACCCATGCCGTCTGGTTTTGGACTCCTCCAACCTCAGGGAAAAGACCTTGTCTATTTACCCTATCCATGCTCCTCATGAATTCATAAACTTCTATGAGGTCACCCCTCAGCTACCGATGCTCCAGGGAAAATAGCCCCAGTCTATCCAGCCTCTCCCTATAGCTTCAACCCTCTAACCCTGGCAACATCCTTGTACATCTTTTCTGAACCCTTCCAAGTTTCACAACATTAAATTCCATCTGCCACTCCTCGGCCCATTGGCCCATCGATCAAGATCCCATTGTACTCTGAGGTAACCTTCTTGGCAGTCCACTACACCACCAATTTTGGTGTCATCTGCAAACTTACGAACCATACCTCCTATGTTCACACCCAAATTATTTATATAAATGACAAAAAGCAGCAGACCCAGCAGTGTTCCTTGTGGCACACCACTGGTCACAGGCCTCCAGACTGACAAGCAACCCTCCACCACCACCCTCTGTCTTCTACCTTCGAGCTAGTTCTGTATCCAAATGGCTAGTTCTCCCTACTTTCTATGCTAACCAGTCTACCAGGAGGAGCCTTGTTGAATGCTTTGCTGAAGTCCGTATAGAGAACATCTACCTCTCTACCTTCATCAGCCTTCTTCATTACTTCTTCAAAATACTCAATCAAGTTAGTGAGACACGATTTCCCATACACAAAGCCATGTTGACTATGCTTAATCAGGCCTTGCCTTTCCAAATACATGTAAATCCTGTTTTATTGACACACATAAGATGTTTCCCCTCGTGGGAGATTCTTGAACTAAAGGGCAGAACATGAGTAAAGGATCACCCATTTAAGATGGAGATGAGGAATTTCTTCTTTCAGGGGGTAATGTATCTTTATTGCAGATGGCTGTCAAAACAGGTTATTCAGCATACAGGCAGTCCCCAGGTAGCAAACGAGTTCCATTCTGGCGTCTATTTGCAAGTTGAGTTATAGGTAGAACACAGTGCAGGAGAGTGGCTATTTGTAAGTATATGAAGTGATCGTATATCAGGTCTTTAAAATTACACCCCTGCATGGGATTACATTCTTAAGTATGAGTATTCATAAATCCAGATCCCCTGGATTCAAGACTGAAGTGCATCTTTTAATCAAGAAGGAAATCAAAAGGGTCTGGGGCAAAGGGAGGCAAATGGAGTTGAGGTTTATTGGATAAGCCATATCTGTTTGAATGGTGAAACAAACCTGAAGGGCTGAATGCTCCTACATCTTATGGTCTATTCGAGCTGGTAGATCAAATAAGGCCAGTCATTATCTACTCTTGCATGGCACAGATAAAGTGGGTGCCTTTGTGGTCCCTTGCTTGACAATGAAGTTCTAATGGAGTTGCCAGTATTTCAACTGAGGGTGTTGCTCCGAGATCTTGTGCTTACCTCTTTGGTGGGACAGGTGTTGGTTTGGTCTAGTTCTTAACATTTCATCAGAAGGAGGATTCGCTTGGAGTTTGCTTTCCTCACTGCCACCTTGCCAATCCCCTCCTTCCTGGCTCTGTCTTTGTAACGCCTGAGGATTATCGATTTACTACCTGCCAGGTAGTGTTCAAAATCTGTGTAAAAGCCCTCCTTAGTTTCATTTGTTTCCTCAAGCCTAGGAGCTTTTGTGCTGATGACAGTATGTGCTAACTTCTTTTTAGAGTGTGGTCAGAGGCCAGTCATGATCCATTCATTTTATTGTCAAATGGGAGGTGCCAAAGCACCAAACAAACTCATTCGTGATGGCACATTTCAACCATAAGGAGATACCATTCCTCTGCTGGAGAAGGTCATTCCAAACAAAGGAGTACCTGCTTGGTCAATCCTTTAGCTTCTCCTGCGTGTTATGTCTCATTTACAGTGCCCTGTTGATGTTAAGGTATTTGAGGGCAGTGTAGCATTCAGGTCTGTTTCCTGATGTTCCAAGTCTCAAATTTCACTTCGAGTGAAGATGTCTGGGCATGAATATTTTTATGTAAACGTTTGGCAGTCATTACACCCTGAGTAACACACAGTATCAACAGAGCCGGATCTTGGTCTAACTGCAATGGGATTTCAAGTTCTCTGTGAAACACTGTATTAGTATGTTGGGTATGGACTTTTCAAGACGTGTGCTTTTTTTGACCCAGTAGAGCAGTTGAAATATTTGATCTCCAATAAACATTAAAATACATGATAAAAGCATCTTCTACCAGTAAGAATAAAAGCTTTGCCTATTATCAATAAAACTAAGGATCGCACATTCTTTGCTCAGAAATGCTTATGGATAAAGATGTCTTACTTTAATATAAAGGTCTCATTGCTTACTTTTGATTACATAGAATGTAAGACTGGAAAAGAGCTGCTTTTTCAGCTCTCCTATTCATTACTGATATGAAATTATGGAGGCCTCTTTAGTGGCTTTGGCTTTCTGAAGGAGCATCATTAGATGTATTCTGCGAAGTGCAGATGGAGACGTATTCAAATTAAACTGTATTAATCAGCATGATAGCACTAAACATTCTGCCATATGGTGTTTTCTTCAAGCATATAAAGTGTTATGTGCATTAGTTCAAATACTAGTGTTCTGACAGCAGAAATATCAAGCATTATAAAACCTTTTTGTTTATTTGTTTCTCTTCAGTTATTACCTGATTTATAATCTTATTACAATTTAATATGGTATATAATGTAGAATACAGATTGTCTCTTGGCAATTATTGACTTATTCTAATGATGATTATTTGGTACATATTTAAATTATTCTCAGATCTTGCTAGACTGATTGGTAATATTAAAACATTTGAAGTTATCTCATACCTTCAAGTTTCAATATGAAACTTAACTGACCGAAAATGGACTTGGATGAAATAAGCATGAAGTAGAAAGATCACTTGTGTGGGAAATTGAGATAGAATATCACTCTCGGGATCACTGAAGTGACTGATAGTCAATCTAAAAAACCATCCAGCTGTGTTCTTGCATTATTCCCGAATGAAAGGGGAGCATGCTTCATAGCAAATATAACACATCAGAAGGTATATTTTCCAGCAAAATCATTTATTATGAGTAGCTATCCATGAACATGTAGCAGCCTGGATAGAAGAGTAGCCCTACTCTATGGCTAGTGAAATTGTAAGCGCTTACGTAAATGCTTTATGATGTTTCCACTCCAAGACTGAAGCATTTTTACTACCTTTGATTGTTCCAATTAGAAGTGGTGAAGATAACTTTCACACATACTATTGAAGGATTTCCATTATGTTCAATGGAAATTCATTTTGGTTTCAATTGCTTTGTGAGTGAAAATTGGCCCCATAATGGGAGTTGTTCAAGTTATTGCTTCTGCAGGTAAGAAATAGGATTTTTTTCAGGATGGTGAATTCTGAAGATCATGTCTTTATCATTTTGTTTAGATTCTTTTTCTAAATAGTGAGTGGATTTGTGCTTATTAGATGGTAAGAATGCTTTAGTGTTGCCCTCAGTAAAAACACACACACACATTTGTCCCTTGTCAGCATGTGGGTTGGATGTAAAGCAAAGCACCCTAGATTTAGCTTGAACAGTATATGTTAACATTTAGCCACTCTTCATTCTTTTCCACTGTTGTGTTAGTATAAATATTTCTTCTTAACACGGCAGACATTCTCACAGATGGTGTTGATACTGATCACGGTGAATAGGGCCAGCACTGCTTTTAAAAAAACGCAAAAGAGTCATAGACCCAACATACCATTATTTTCAGTTTGATATAGACTCAAAAAAGAACTCTTGCACTACCTAGCATATGCAGTTGTCATTAATTTTTGAAGTCATTGGATGAAATCTTTTTAATTGACAGTTTCTGTTCACTTTATAAACAGATGTTATATCATTTGAATTTCAGTCATTTAGACTTTGCTTTTGTGGAAATGTCACATGAAACTAGTGCCTCAAGTGTTAGTTTCATAGGCATTGAGATCTGAGTGTTCAGATACAATTACAATTGGAGATCATTGTTACCATGATTATTCACTAATTTTGCTTTGCGGGCAAAGCAGCCTTTCTATCTTTACAGATAAATATCAGTTAGTGATTGTTTTTCATGTGTTTACCATTATTAATACTGCTAAGAAGAGCTTGAGAGATGGAACAAACTGCAAGATGTTTCAAATTCAGAATATTCATTATTCAAGATGATTTTCAGTTTCACAGTAATCCTTCTGCTTTCATCAAACACTTGAGGCAGTATTTTGTTTAGAACAATGATATGTATTGTAAATAAAACAGTACTTTGCGGTTTAAGTGCTTTCTTCAATGGCTCAGGTAGATTTTCAGTTGAGGCCCATTTGATAATGGCAGTGCATGCTCTCTGAAGAGGTGAGAACACAATGAATGGACTTTTAGGAGGAAATACTATCATTTAGGATGAAATTAATTTATCAATAGCAAATAGATAGTCAAAAAGGTTTCCAGGAGGCCCAAGATTGTGTCAGGGATGAATCAAACCCAATGTAAAGCATTTTATTGATTAGAGACCTTGTAACTGATGTTAAAATTTTCATGCTGACAATAAATCGCTTTACTTATGTTGACCCAAATGTGGAGGAAGGCTCAGTCTCGAACTGGATTGTGACAGCAGAATAGGTAGTTGCTGAATCAGTAGCAGTTTAGAGCACTGATGATGCCAGTTATGGGGTTGTTGTGAACACAAAATGTTAATAGGTAATTTCATTGTTTAGCCCACACAAGATTAGAATATTACGTGTTGGAGGAGTTGCAATTCATATTGCCTCAGGGCTCAGTTCTCCAAATCTGACACAGCAGCAGTCATATTAGCATTATTTTCCGCATTTTATTATACTTTTACAATTGTCATGACTATCTGTTACCTCTGGATTAATGACAACTTCTGTCAGCCAAATCACTCAACATGTGTGAACCCAGTAGCATTTCTGTTAGTGCGAAGGATTATTAATTTCAATTCCTGTTAAGTGACCAGGTTTTAGCGAGTCAGGATTCTAGCTCCAGGATATGTTAATATTCTATGAATTAAATGCAATATAATCACCTCCCTCTTGAGTAGTGATAATTGCCTGAAGCATACGCTCAATTCCTGAAGAAGGGTGGTTCAGCTTGATTTGTGATGTCATAATGTCATTATTGGAATCACCCCAGTTTGGGGAGAGGAGGGGGGTTTTTATGAGGGCGTCACTATGTAGTTAACATGCTAAGTAAGTAATGGAATTAAATTTCAAAGACTGTAACTAAGTAACAGTAATGGACTTTGTGTACACTGTCTCTTCCAGTTGATGATGCCTGGATGATTGACGGACTAGACCTTTGGTCTTGTCCTTCCGTTGTTCGACCTGTGCTCAATTTGGCAGACAGTGCACAGGCACATCCATTAGTGTTCAAATAATTGCTGGCAAAAAAAAAATCACTGCTTCTGATATAAGCCACAGAACTGAAATTAAAAACAATCATTCATGCCAGTGAAATATCACTTAAAGGGTCAATGTTCTTTTTCAAGATGCTCTTATAAGACAAATCTCCTTTAGGAAACGGTGTTTCTTGAGATATTAGCACCCCATTGCATTCACATGTAAGGTCATTTTGACCATGTATTAGAAAGAAAGATTATTAAAGTCAAACGACTTTCTGAAGCCTTACAATGCAACAGTCATCTACTAATATGTGGAATTAAATTATCTCTGGCACCATAAACAATTTCTAGCAATAATAGTGGTTCTTTTATGCTGCACAATGCCTCATTAGCCTCAGGCATGTGCTTACCAATAACATTCCCTTAGAAGCCAATATATTTATTCATAGGGCTGTGTGTCATACTCTATTCAAATGCAGACTAATGAGAGCAAGGCAGATTTATGTTTGTTTGGATGCTTCCTTCCTTTTCTCAAATTCAGACTTGAATAAGCTGCTAAGGTAAGAATAGCCTGTGCAATTTTTGAATATGTGTCTCAAAAAACTGAAACTTTAAAACAGATCTTGGGCACATTACGAAGCTAGTAAAAAATAGTCCTAAGTAGACAGTCACATATAACAGTGCACACAAAAAGGCTAGTAAATGTTTCCTAGCCATTTACTCTATCTTTCACACTGACAGCTCTCAAGGGCTAAAGTGTATCATGCAAAACTTGGGTAACAGATTTGACCCTGAGCTGAGCTTCCACCAGCCACTCCATTACCCAAGGTTGATTATCACTGTGTCACATGCCAGTGAGGCTAGGAATAGTAAGATAGTACAGTTAAATACATGGTTAAGAAGCTGGTGTAAGAGGGTGACCTTCATATATGGGGATCATTGAGATGTCTTCCAGGGCTAAAAGAACCTGTACAAGAGGAACGGGTTGCGCTGAAACTGGAGCAACACCAATATTCTGGGAGGTTTGCGAGTGCCATTCACGAGGCTTTAAACTGATGTGGCAGGGGATTGGGAACCAGAGCAGTAGGCCAGCAAGTAGTAAGATAGTACAGTTAAATACATGGTTAAGAAGCTGGTGTAAGAGGGTGACCTTCATATATGGGGATCATTGAGATGTCTTCCAGGGCTAAAAGAACCTGTATAAGAGGAACGGGTTGCGCTGAAACTGGAGCAACACCAATATTCTGGGAGGTTTGCGTGTGCCATTCACGAGGCTTTAAACTGATGTGGCAGGGGATTAGGAACCAGAGCAGTAGGCCAGCAAGTATAATGGCTGAAGAGTAGTCAGAGGCTAGTAAGGTAAAGAGGAAGAACAGATAGCGATATGTTAATGAACACAATGACAATGATGGTCTGAGGTGTAAGTGTTTTAATGTGAGGGGTATGACAGGTAAGGCAGATAAACTTAGAGCTTGGATTAATACAGTTAACTCTGATGTTGCAGCTATTACAGAGGCTTGGTTGAGAAAGGAATAGGACTGGCAGCTTAACATTCCAGGAATTTGAAGTTTCAGGCAAGATAGAGAGGGATGTAAAAGAGGTGGGGCGCAAGCAGTATTACATTACTGACAAGGAAGAATATCACGGTTGTACTGAGCGAGGATACCTTGGAGGGCTCAGCTGCGAGGCCATAAAAATAGAGCTCAGGAATTGGAAGGATGCAGTCACTTTGATAGAATTGTACAATAGGCCTCCCAACAGCCAACGGGAGATACAGGAACAGATATGTGGATGGATTATGAGAAAATATAAGAACAACAAGGATGTTGTAGTCGGTGATTTTTAACTTGCCCTATTGACTTGAACTCCCCTTAGTGCTAGGTGCTTAGATGCAGAGAATTTGTTAGGTGTATCCAAAAGGGTTTATTAACGTGATGAGTAAATAGTCCAGCTGGGGAAGGGGCCATATTAGACCTGATATTGGGAAATGAGCCCAGCAAGTGATGGAAGTTTCAGTGGGGGAGCATTTCGGGAACAGTGACCATTCCGTAGTTTTGAAGTTATGCATGCATAAGGATGATTGTTGACCTCGGGGAAAAGTGCTAAATTGGAGGAAGGCTAACTATGACAATTTTGGGAAGGAACTGGGGAATGTAGATTGGGGGTGGCTGTTTGAAGGCAAATCCACATCTATCATGTGGGAATCTTTTAAAGACCAGCTGATTGAAGTGCAGGGCCAGCATGTTCTTGTGAAAATGAAGGATAAGGATGGCAAGATTTGGGAACCTTGGATGACAGAGATATTGTGAGCTTAGTCACAAAGTAAAAGGAGCTATACATAAGGTTTAGGAAACTGAAGACAGATGTCTCAAAGAATATGAAGAAAGCAGGAAAGAACTTAAACAAGGAGTTAGCAAGGGTAAAATGAGCCATGAAATGTCCTTGGCAAATAGAATTAAGAAAACTCCCAATGCATGTTATATGCATCTAAGGAACAAGAGGGTAGCTAGGGAAAGGGTAGATCTATTCAAGGCCAAAGCAGGGAGTTTATGCATGGAGCTAGAGGAAGTGTGTAATGTCTTTTAATGAATTCTTTACATTGGTATTCTCAAAGGCATAGGAAATGGTGGATTGTGAGTCTAGAGAGGTGTATATTGATATTCTATGGCATGTCGACATTAGAAAAAAAGGTGCTGTTGGATGTTTTGAAAAGCATTAAGGTAGACAAGCCTCCAGGACCTAATGGGATCTATTCCAGAATACTGAGGCAGGTGAAGGAGGAAATCACTGGATCCTTGTATGAAGTCTTTGTGTCCTTTTTAGTCACAGGAGAGGTTCTAGAGGACTGGAGAATAGTCAATATTGTTCCACTGTTTAAGAATGGCAGCAGGGATAGTCTGGGAAATTGCAGGCCTGTGAGTCTTACATCAGTAGTAGGAAAATTGTTAAAGAAGATTCTTGAGGCAGGATTTACTCATTTCAAAACAAAATGGACCTACTAACAATAGGCAGCGTGGCAATATGTGGGGAAGTCATGTCTGATAAACTTGACTAAGCATTTTGCGGAAGTGACAAAGATGATTGATGAGGTCAGGGCAGTGTATATGGACTTTAGCAAGGCTTTTGATAAGGTTCTTCATGTCAGCTGATACAGAAGGTGAAGTCATATGGGATCTGAAGTGAACTGGTAAGATGGATGCAGATCTGGCTTGGTCATACAAAGAAGAGAGTAGTGATGGGAGGGTTTCTTTTTTGCCTGTGGATCTGTGGCCAGTGGTGTTCTGCAGGGATCAATGCCGGATCCTTGTAGTAGTAATATGTACGAATGATTTGGAAGAGAATGTAGGTGGCCTGATTAGTAAGTTTGCGGATGACACAAAGATTTAGGTCATTGTGGATAATGAGGAAAATTGCCAGAGGATATAGCAAGATATAGGTAGACTGGAGACATGGGCAGAGAAGTGGCAGATGGAATTTAATCTGGGCAAATGCAAGTTGATGCATTTTGGAAGGTCTAATGCAGGAGGGAATTACACAGTAAATGGCAGAACCCTTAGAAGCATCAAGACACAGAGGGATCTATGTGTATGTACAAGTCTGCAGTTCACTGAGAGTAGCAACACAAATGGTTAAGGTGGTCAAGAAGGCATATGGCATGCTTGCCTTCATTGATTGGGGCATGGAGTGTAAAAAATGGCAGCCACATAGAACTTTAGTTCAATTATATTTGGAATATTGTGTACAGTTCTGGTCACCACACTACCAGAAGGGAGGCTTTGAAGAGGGTGCAGAAAAGGTTTGTCATGATGTTGTCTGGTTTGGAGGGCATTAGGTAAAATAAGAGGTTGCACAAACTGGGTTTGTTTTCGCTTGAACATCTGAGGCTGAGGGGCGATCTGATAGAAGTTTACAAAATTCAGAGGCATGGATAGAATGGATAGTTAGAGTCTTTTTCCCATGGTATAAATGTAAATTACTAGGGGACATAGGTTTCAGGTAAAAAGGGAGAACGTTTAAAGGAGATGTGAGAGACAAGTGTTTTAACACAGAGGGTGGAAAGTGACTGGAATGTGCAACCAGAGGAGATGGTGGAGGCAGATACAATCACAATGTTTAAGAGACATCCAGACAAACATGAATAGACAGGGAATAGCGGGATACAAGTTGTGTAGAAGCAAAAAAGTTTTCATTTAGAATGGCTTCATGTGTGAGCACAAACTTGGTGGGCCAAAGGGCCTGTTCCTGTGCTATACTGTCCTTTGTTCTTTGTTGCAAGACCGGCTGCTGGTTCCATCAACTATGCTTTGGGTATCCCTAAGTTTGGAAATTTCAATGTTCCCCTTGTTAAACTCCTTTCTTTCACCATCCTTAAATTTAAACTCATCCAAAACATCACTGTATTCTAAACTCAAGTAAGGTCCTTTTTCTCTCATCACTTCAATGCTTGCTAATCTACATTGGTTTCCAGTTTGGCAATGCCACCTTTTTAAAATTCTCATTGTTCTTTTTAAATCCCTTCATGTTTCTGTTTCTACCTGTCTCAGTTATCTCCTGCAGCCCCCAAGACCTCCAAGATCTCTGCATCCTAAATTTTATGCCCTTTTGAGCATCAACAATTGTAATTACTCTACAATTATTGGCTTGACGTTTGGGTGTCTATGCCCTAATTTTTGGAATTCCCTCCCTAGACACAGTTATCTAGCTCTTTACTTCTCTTGATCCTTAAAGCAATCCTTAAAATCTACCTGTTTGATGAAGCATTTTGTCAATGGGTTGGTGTTAATTCTTTTTTACTTGAGATGTTCGCTTCTCTGGCTAGACCAGCATTTATTGCCTATATCTATTTGTCTTTGAGAAGTTGGTGGTGAATTGCCTTCTTGAACTGCTGCAATCCATTTGATGCAGGTATGTGTAGAATGCTGTTAGAATGGAAGTTCCAAGATTTTGATAGTGGAAGATACATTGATTGTGATGCCATTGATGGATGATGGTTAATTTCTCTCTTGTTGGAAATGGCCATTACTTCGCACTTATGTAGCACTAATGTCACTTGCCACTTTTCAGCTCAAGTCTGGATATTGTCCATGTTTGTTACATTTGGACATGGACTGCATCAGTATTTGAGGAATCATCAATGGTGCTGAACAATATACAATCATTGGCAGACATTCCAATTCTGACATTATGATAGAGGGAAGGTCATTGATGAAGTAGCGAAGATGGTTGAAGATGTCCTGGAGTTGAGATGACTGACCTCCAACAACCTTAACCATCGTCCTTTGTGCTATGTGTGACTCTAACCAGCAGATTCATTTGATTCATATTGAGACCCAGTTCTGTTTGGGCTCCTTGATGCCATACTGGGTCAGAGGTGACTTTTATGTCAAGGGCTGTTACTCTCACTTCACCTCTGGAATTCAGTTCTTTTGTCTGTGTTTGAACCAAGGTTTAAGTCCATGTTTAGATCCATGGCAGACGCCATCTCCCTGGCCCTACACATCTGTGAAAAGTCTGGATTACAAGGGCACCTTCATGAAACTCCTATTTACTGACTTTAGCTCCAACTTTAACACACTATTCCAACAAAACTCACCTCCAAACTCTGAGACCTAGGACTCTGCTCCCCCTTCTGCAACTGGATCCTTGACTCCTTGACCCACAGACCGCAATCAGTAAAGTTGGGCGATAACACCTCCTCCACAATAATCCTCAACACTGGTACCACACAAGGCTGCATTCTCAGGCCCCAACTATACTCCTTATACACTCATGACTGTGTTCCAAATTCAGCTCGAACTGAAATAGGCAGCTTAGTGGCCTGGTGTAATGACCACAATCTCTATCTCAATGTCAGCAAAACGAAGGAGCTGGTCATCAACCTCAGGAAGCAGAGTGGAGGGCACACCCCTGTCTGTATCAATGGTACTGAGGTGGAGATGGTAGAGAGCTTCAAGTTCCGAGGAATAAATATCACCAAAATCAATGCTACAGTCAAGAAAGCACACCAATACCTCTACTTCCTCGGAGGGCTAAGAAAATTCGGCATATCCACAATGACTCTTACCAATTTTTATAGATGCACTGTAGAAAGCATCCTATCTGAATGCATCACAGCTTGGTATGGCAACTGCTGTGCCCAAGACCTCAAAAAATTACAAAGAGTCGTTGACACAGCCTACTCCATCACAAAAACTAGCCTTCCTTCCATAGATTCTGTTTACACATCCTGCTGCCTTGGTAAAGCAGCCAACAGGACCCCTCCCACCCTAGTTATACTCTCTTCTATCCTCTTCTGCAGAAGATACAGAAGGTTGAAAACACCCACCAACAGCTGCTTTCTTACTGTTATCAGACTTTTGAATGGACCTCTCATGTATTAACTTGATCTTTCTCTTCACCTTCTCTGCAGCTATGACACTATATTCTGCATTTTGTTCTATTACCCTGATGCACTTCTGTAAGGTACGATTTGTCTGGTTATCTTGCAAATCAATACCTTTCACTGTATCTCATTACATGTGACAATAATAATTCATATCAAATCAAGGCTTTAATCAGGTCAGGAGCTGAAGTTGTTTGATAATGTTTTGTGAAGTGTAAATGGAAATTGGTGTTGTTTAAGTGGAGATTCCAGCAAACGTGTACCCACGTTGTGGCAACTAGTTGCTTGAACTTTGCAAGTTTCTTTATAAAAACCTAATATATAAATGTATCTAGAATGAGCAGGAAAGTGGAGTTGAATTATATGGCCTCTGAAAGAAAAGTTTAGATTTAAGGGACCAAATGGCTATTGTTGCACTACAGTGTTCCCTGATTCATCTTGCTGTCAGCAAATGCAATGGGCTGATGGCCTAATTCTGGTCTTATATCTTATGGTCTAGCTGAGATCACAAATTTAATGCAGACTTAGAGCAGAAATTGGGACCTACTGCTCTGTGCCACCCAAAGTATTACCTTTATCTGTTTGACCATCAGAAACAAGTTTCTTCCTATTTTTGGCATGTTGGCATGAGAACAGCAATTTTAATTTGTAAGTTGCTACTCTGTATGGCTGGTCATCTGAAACTTTAAATTCCTTTCACAGTAACAATCAAGTGCTTTAGAGTTTGTAAGCTGAGCAATGGATAAGTGGAAATTCTACAGGCTGAATCTATTGAATTGCACATTTTCAGCTGGCCCAGCAAACTACCAACAAATTAGTACAAGTTTCAGCAATTTTTGCTAAAAGCTTGCATCCTTCTGTCAATGTTCCCTGTGTATCAATGCAGCACGTTTTTGTTCGAGTGGCAGGAATGTTCATGTGGGAGCTCAACTGGCCTGAGATATTATCATGAGGCAGAATAAAAAAAGCAAAACTTTCCCAATTTTGCTATATCCCATGTGTATTTGAAAATGAATTAACTTGTGCAAAGAATGAGATCATTGTTACAACTGTTTAGTCAATGTACTCTGTATGGATAGAAGAAGCCTTTAAATGCACTACTTTCTTCATGTCTTGATAGAAAAGGTCACTTCTTAACAATGTAAGTGGACTTTTTGAGGAAGTTACTAGCTTTATAGATGTAACAGTAATCACTGAACTTCAAAGTAATTCCTTGAATGTGAAATGCTTTGGCATGTTTCTGAGAGACATGAAACACATTTGAAATACAAATGTCTATTTGCAGGGCAGGACCTGCTTAGAAATGTTGTTCAAGTGACACAAGGCATTATTTAAAATTGATGTATTTTCATTTATGTTGGTGCTTTATATTTGAAGTGTTAGCGCTGATGTTGACAGTGTATTTTCCATATGACTCCGTATTTTGTGACAAGATTAAGGAGTCTTTTACGTTGTGTGTCACTGAAGTAGGATTAGAACGAGTTTAGCTGGCAGGAAAGCTAACCTTTTGAAGGGAAACCACATGCTGTTTGAGATCCTTATGGATTAGCCTAAATGTTCTCAATGAGGACAACAGCTGGACCATCCCTCCACCAGCCAGAAAATATCCCTTGGAATTGCCCTTCATGACCAACTTCGTACTATTAGTCAATTCTATCACTAATCAATTCACGACATCCTCTTAATGAATAATGTTTGAAAAGAAAAATCACTTTTGTGTTTGTGCACATAATGAACATACTACCGTGGCAACATTGGCCCTAGGAATGGAGAGGATCTGTGTGAACAACCTAAGCACAACTTATGCTCCTACTGAACAATAGTCATGGTTCGTACTTCAGCATACAAATGTGACTTTTGTGGCTGAGAAGGACATGTATTTTATTATTTAAGGTGATCTTGGCATTGGCCTGTTACCTTCTGTCTGGGCTGTATGCAATACTGAATTATTTAAACATATGGTGGAAGGGGGTGGGGAGGAAGTAGTACAATGGTCCAAAGGGTAATTTAAGAAAGCTCCAGGATGACGTTATAAAAACTTGACTGGTATTAGATTCTTGCTGATGTTGTGGCTACAATTTGAAAGTGGACGTTTCATCAGAATATCAGCATCACACCACAAGCAGAGTGCTTCATCGATGAAATGTTTACTACAACTTACATTTCCTCATTTTCCTGAAGATTTGCCACTCTAATGGAGTGATGGAAAGTTAAACTGTTTCCATAGTAATTAAATGATTATAGCCAGACAGGGGAAAAAAAGTGTTGTATTAAGCTTTCTACAAATTTTCAGTGGATGACCATGTAGGGAATATGGTATAAAAAATACTTTTAGATCCTAGAATCTTAAAATTAAAGGAATGCCGAATGTCATAGTATGTGTCATAGAACTGTGTTCAAAGGAAACATAGCATTTCCAAGTTAATTAGACATAGGGCAGGATTTTATGGAGGTCTGAACACTTATGGACGATTATGGCAGAATTGGGTGACAACTGCAACAAGGCCCGTCTTTACCTCGAGAGCATCTCACACCATCTTCTATGTTTTCCACAAATGGCATGGAGACGTTCTCGCTACACAGATGCCAATTGATGGGGATTAATATTTATCAAAAGCCTTGTTAGTGCCACAACTTGCCTCATTAATATTCAGCTTATCATCTTACCAAACTCACCAAATAAGCGAGACATTGGGAAAACTCAGAGAAACCAGAGTGAGCACCTGGCAGATTCAGCTCACCTCTTGTTCCATGCACTCTCCATATTGAAGAACAGGCACCAACATCCCAGGGTTCATGCCAATGGCACCAGCTATTTACGCATCAGGTCGGCAAACATTGGTATCTGAGATGTGCTAACCTTCAAGAACCTTCACAACACATTTATGATCCAGAGTAAGATGCTTTTACACTTTAAGACACGCCTTGGGCTGCACTAGTGCTACTATTATAATACCACAACAAAGACATTGTGCACTCTGGGACATACACCCACCTAGTACACTTGGACTATCTACATCTCTTTATTTGGTCTTATAGTGGTCACTTGCCCAGAGTCTTTGTGGGTGTCTGCAGCCTTCTTGCCTTGCATTATCTTGCCCTAACTTTTGCAGTTTCCCACTTAGTCAGATCTAACAGCCTCATATTAATGCTGTCTTGCTATGCTGTTTGTTGCACACAGAAAGCCAGGCAGCTTGTCATAGTTGTCAGCAGGTCTCAGCCAGATCAACGGAATCAGCTTTTGCTTAAAGGCTCAGCCCAGGAAGTCAGGATAGCCTCCAATATCAATCTGGTGTCTGCATGAGCTGGTCAGAGTTCTAATTCTCTCATAAGGGATGAAGAGCCAAACCAACCATCTTGAGCCTTTCTGCTTTAATGTGTGCTGTTTTCCTCATACAGTGAGAGTGTGGCGGGCACGGCTATTATTGTTAACGCAGGGAATATGGGGTTTTGAGTGATTGAGTTGGCAGTGCAGAGCCTATGCAGCATTATTGGTATCAGAGGCTGCAGTGGATTAGATTGGCTGGGGACAATGTTGCAGGCAATAGAGGGAGTGGTAGAACATGAGCCTTGGTTTGAGGTGGGAATAGAGCAAGAATGAAGCAAGAGAGCGAAGATAATGGAACTTGTCCTGCCAGAGCAGAGAAGGACATGGACCTTCTTCCTATGTGCAGTTCTGGAATCAAGAGGGATACAGTTGCTTGGAGCATTTGCAGAGGAGACTTACCAGAATGTTAATGAAGAGAGGTTGGACAGACTGGAGTTGTTTTCTGAGGAGACTGAGGGGGGAGATGATTTGAGATTTGTAAAATTATGTAGGGCATAGACAGGATAGATGGGAAGAAACATTTCCTCTTGATGGAGGGACCATTGACCAGTGACATAGGTTTAAAGTAAGGGGCTGAAGGTTTACAGGGGATGTGAGGACAATTTTTTTAACCCAGAGAGTACAGGAATCTGGAACTCACTCTCTGTAAGATATAGGGGTAGAAGCCCTCATAACTTTTAAGAAGCTTTGAGATGTGCACTTGTGATACCAAGACATAGAAGGGGCCAAATGTTGGAAATGGGATTAGAATAATTAGATGCTTGTTTTCAATTGGCATACACTGAATGGGCCAAAGGGCTGTTTTCTGTGCTGTAGGTCTCTATGACTGTAACATTGCTGGACCTTTCTCCAGATGGTTGAGACTGCTTGAACCAGGCTGGCATGGTCTGTTGTGGCCTTCGCTGCTGGTCTTGGGGGAGAAGGAAGCACCAGATCAATACCATCCCCATCCCACAGGACCTCCAGGCTGAAAGCCACACATCTTGGTTAAAGTTTTGGCCACACTGTCTGCAAAATTACATCATAAGCCCACAATGTCTCCTAGCTTCCAATGGGTTTCTGTTTTCCCATTTTGCCCAACAGTAACTCCAATTGACCATCTAAAGGTGTTTACTTCAGTTTTCAGAGAGGTTCCAAATATGTTACCAGCAGTGAGGTCTCCTTTGGCAATTCAACTTCATCCATGGCTATGTTAGGAGAATTTCTGATTCCTTAGTTGAGTGTTACTGAACAAAGAGGCATTAGAGGGCAGGTTCATAGCTCCTTGTAAGTGGAGTCGCAGGTAGATAGGATAGTGAAGAAGGCGTTTGGTATGCTTTCCTTTATTGGTCAGAGTACTGAGTACAGGAGTTGAGAGGTCATCTTACGGCTGTACAGGACATTGATTAGGCCACTGTTGGAATATTGCATGCAATTCTCGTCTCCTTCCTATCGGAAAGATGTTGTGAAACTTGAAAGGGTTCAGAAAAGATTTACAAGGACATTGCCAGGGTTGGAGGATTTGAGCTATTGGGAGAGGCTGAACAGGCTGGGGCTGTTTTCCCTGGAGCGTCGGAGGCTGACGGGTGACCTTATAGCGGTTTACAAAATTATGAGGGGCATGGATAGGATAAATAGACAAAGTCTTTTCCCTGGGGTGAGGGAGTCCAGAACTAGAGGGCATAGGTTTAGGGTGAGAGGGGAAATATATAAAAGAGACCTAAGGGTCAACTTTTTCGCGCAGAGGGTGGTACGTGTATGGAATGAGCTGCCAGAGGATGTGGTGGAGGCTGGTACAATTGCAACATTTAAGAGGC
>NC_057713.1:45612860-45748222 GCF_004010195.1 Chiloscyllium plagiosum
GTGGGGAGAAAGTAGCATAGAGTACAATAGGTGAGTGGGGGTGGAGATGAAGGTGATAGGTCAGAGAGGAGGGTGGAGTGGATAGGTCGAAAAGAAGATAGACAAGTCATGGGGACAGTGCTGAGCTGGAAGTTTGGAACTGGGGTCAGGTGGGGTATGGGGAAATGAGGAAACTGGTGAAGTCCACATTGATACCCTGGGGTTGAAGTGTTCCGAGGCGGAAGATGAGGCATTCTTCCTCCAGGCGTCTGGTGGTGAGGGAGCGGCGGTGAAGGAGGCCCAGGGCCTCCATGCCCTCGGCTGAGTGGGAGGGGAAGTTGAAACGTTGGGCCACAGGGTGGTGTGGTTGATTGATGCGGGTGTCCCAGGGATGTTCCCTCAAAGCGCTCTGCCAGGAGGCATCCAGTCTCCCCAGTGTAGAGGCAGGTAGGACAAGTCATGGGGACAGTGCTGAGCTGGAAGTTCCTGACCTATCACCTTCATCCCCACCCCCACTCACCTATTGTACTCTATGCTACTTTCTCCCCACACCACCCTCCTCTCATTTATCTCTCCACCTTTCAGGCACTCTCCCTGTATTCCTGAAACGTCGATTTTCCTGCTCTTCGGATGCTGCCTGAACTGCTGTGCTTTTTCAGCACCACTCTAATCCAATACCAACAAAAGTCAAAGCCACTGGTGGGGATTGTAATCTCCATTTTTGGACCCACACAACTACACTGGCAGCCCCCCAACAACCCACCCTCCCATCCTGGCACCTTCCTCTGCCAAAACCTGCATCCACACCTCCTCCCTCACCTCCATCCAAGGCCTCAAAGGAGCCTTCCATATCCATCAAAGTTTCACCTGCATATCCACCAATATCATTTATTGTATCCGTTGCTACCGATGCGGTCTCCTCTACACTGGGGAGACTGGACCCCTCCTAGCAGAGCACTTTAGGGAACATCTCTGGGACACCCGCATCAATCAACCACACCGTCCTGTGGCCCAACATTTCTACTCCCTCTCCCACTCAGCCGAGGACATGGAGGTCCTGGGCCTCCTTCACAGCTGTTCCCTCACCACCCGACGCCTGGAGGAAGAACGCCTCATCTTCCGCCTCGGAACACTTCAACCCCAGGGCATCAATGTGGACTTCACCAGTTTCCTCATTTCCCCTTACCCCACCTGACCCCAGTTCCAAACTTCCAACTCAGCACTGTCCCCATGACTTGTCCGACCTGCCTATCTTCCTTTTGACATATCCACTCCACCCTCTTCCTGATGAAGGGCTTTTGCCTGAAACGTCGATTTTCCTGCTCTTCGGATGCTGCCTGAACTGCTGTGTTTTTCCAGCACCACTGTAATCCAGAATCTGGTTTCTAGCATCTGCAGTCATTGTTTTTACCCTTTTGTTGGTATTGAGCAACATTGAGCACTTGTCAGCCATATTTCCTGAATATTGCTCTGACGAAGATGAAATCCCACGTTATTTAATCTTGCCAAAAGTCAAAATTATCTCCCCTGGTCTCCGTATTATTAACCTTCTGTGATTTCATTGTCAAAGACACCACGAGTTAACTTTTAAAACTACTTGAAATACTGACTGCCTCCCAGTGAAATGTGGTTTTCATTTCCATTCACAAGATAGACTACAATTGTATTTTTAGAGAAGGCTTTCAGTATCCTCTACAGACCATGTGCCTGGCTGTTGTAAAGTGAAGCATGACAAATTATACTCTGGGCTATTGAGTGCTGTTTTGAAATTAAGCTTTTTTTGTAGGAAAGTGAGACTAATTAAAGTCTCAAATTTATTTATTCTTTCCTGTTTTGTTTCTTTACAGTAGTGTCCCTCATCAGAGTGTTTTACCGTGTAGCTCAATCTATTCACTTTATACCAGCAGCCATCAATTAAGTTCAGTAAAGTTTGAGTGGATTTGACTGTTCTGACTTCAACTCACAACATTCCTCCCCTTTATTCGGTCTTCAGCCTTTTAATTCCATCGCTTTCTTTCCCATACCTTCCTCTTACTTTAGTAATGAAGTAACAAACACTGTTTTGAATCTGGTAATGGGAGCTAAACTTATTTTGTCTGTAGTAAAGGTGTAAGGGACAATAAAATGTTATTATAACTGAAATGTTCCTTATTTAAATTGATTCTATACAAGAGATGGTGAGGTAGTGGTAATGCCCACTGGACTAGTAATGCAGAGGCCCCCAGGCTGTTGGTGATTTGAGTTCATATCGCACCAATTCAGCTGGTGGGATTTAAATTCAGTTCATAAATCTGGAATTGCTATCAATAGTGAACATAGCTCTTTTGTCAATTGCTGTAAAATTCCATTCTGTTGTTTAATGTATTTTATAGAAAGGAATCTACCATCTGTTATCTGGTCTGGCCGATCCATACAGACTGCTAACTACCCTCTGACATGGCCTAACAAAACAAAGGCAGTTTGAGGTGGGCAATAATTGCTGGTTTGTCAGCAATGCCCACACCCCATTGGGTGCAGAATATGTCCTGGATGATTGTACTCATGTTTCAGTTTGTCAGGGGTCATTAATAAGTCAGTGTGTCTGACATTTACATGGTTGGAAGGGAAAAGTGGAATTTCTTTGTTATGCAGAAATTTGGGAGGTTCTGCTGAATTAATAGTATGGAGAAAGTGAGGACTACAGAATCAACGTTGAAACGTTGAAAATTTGATTCTCCTGCTCCTTGGTTGCTGCCTGACCTGCTGTGCTTTTCCAGCACCACACTCTCGACTCTGAATTAATGGATATTGCTCTTTGGATCCCATTTCTTGCTTGCAGCTAGGCAGTCTGACAGGCTCATGGAAGCTGATGGGGGTGAAAACCAGTGAGAATGAAAGAGAGTTGAGAGCTGTGGGGGATTGCCCTCACATCTGGGAAAAAGATGGAGGGTTGGTTGGGAAGAGTTGGATTGGCTATGAAACAGAGTGGTTGGAACATGAGTAAAAAGAGCTCAATGGGAGGGGTTGGACTCTCTCTGTTAGGAGAGAGAAATCATAGGGTGGAGAGTGGGCTGACTAGATCTCCAATAAAGAGAGTGTGGGGATACGGAGAGAACCTGGGATAGAAAATCTGGGTTTGTGGGCTTGGAAGTTGCAAGGAAATTAACTGGTTGGAGCAAAAAATTAGCTTGAAGGGCAGGAATACATTTCTTTCACCTTTCCCCTCACAAGCAATGCTATAAAAACATCTGGATGTTGAATCCAGTTCTTCTCATCCCCAATTGGGCCTCCTTAAATTTGAGGATGACTGACTGGTTGACTGACAACTGTTAAATTGAAACGGAATGCCCATTTTCACTGTGGGAGTCTAGTTGAAATACTATAATGAGCTGGGCTACCTCTCACAAGCTGAAAATAAACAGAACATGCAGCCTGACCATGGAGACAAAGGCAGGACAAATACACCTGCAGTGTGGCTACGTTACATTGTATCACTTTTAAACATTCCCTCCCCCAGCCCCACTGACTTTCTTCAAGCCATTGTGGTGGGTGCTGTTAAAATTTCCTCTATTGAATCAATTCTTTATTTTTATTTTTCTTGATATCCATTTACTGCTCTCTAAACTGCATCAACTTTATTCATAGCGAGGTGGATTTCCCGAAGCAAATGTCATTTAAACAACGGACTATATTTGCATAACTTGTATTTATAAAGTAAGAAAGATTACCTTCATAAAAAAGGTCTTACTAATGCACAAGGGACAATGTAAATCACATGAAGAAAAATACCATCGGATCAGTCTCAGATGGCATTGCCATGGCAAGAATGACGCATAACAAAATGTTAACCTGACATTTTGATGAGGTTGATACCCTTTTAATAAAGTACACATATAAAATATGTCTGTTAGTCTTGAATTCTGGTTTGTTATTGCAATGCCTTGAGGAGTTAAAGGAGAGCTAGTGTTACTTAAAAACATGGCAGGAAATCGTTATGTTAATACATGATGTGCAATTGTTTTTTTCCCCCAAACTCAGGCAAAATAAATCACTTGAGAAAGAAAAGTGTAAATTTACAATGACATGATTTGTTGGGAATTTCATTAAGGTGCCTGATTGGTTAGATACTATGCAGCAACTTTCAGCTGGCTGAGGGATAAAGGCAGCTGGCAGTTGGAAGACTGCAGGATCTGTGGGCTCTGGAGGACTGAGGAGGATGAATTAAAAATTAGAATGGCTGAATGGAATGATAAATCAAGAAGAGATGGTAGAATTTTCCATGTGTGACATAAATAATGGCAAGAAAGGTAGGAAAATATGTTGAGAATAAAAACAAATCTGATTCATGATGTTGAGAAAATTTTCCTGAAGTTCCCCTCAAGGTTTAAATGGTGCCTTCAGAAACTCACCATTGGCTGGCAAGCACCTTAATTCTATGCATTTTCAGCTCATTATATTATTTACACTCTGTTTCCAATTCTCCTTTACTTACCTGAGGATTAAGGTGATGTAAATTCCTGAAATGTTAAAGCACATCTGGTACCTCGTGACTGGAGCTCAGTGAATGCTTGTCCAGGCCATCATTGCAAATGGTTCTTCACAACAAAATCCCTACCCACTTCATGGGCACCAGCCTTCTCAAACCTTCATTTGTGCAACGTGTTATCAGCAAACTGCCAGCCCTCTCACACTACCATTCCTTCCCTTGGAACAACTTAGACACTACCTCAGCCTTTTAACACCTTAATCTGGAACTTTAGCACACCTATAACTTATATGCTTCTGCCTGGATGCTTTGCAAGCAAGGACACATGCTTTTCCACTCACACATATGCATCTTGTCGATCTTAGCTGGTTTCCTTCACGCTCTCGCTCACTTTACTGCTTACTTGGCAGCTACCAACCTTTTATTTGTTCATGGGATGTCAGCATTCCTGACAGGGCCAGCATTTATTTCCCATCACCAGATGCCTTTTGAGGAGAGGGTGGTGAGTTGCCACCCTGAACCGTTGCACTCCTTGGAGTATAGGAGCAAGCAAGTGCTGTTTGGAAGGAAGTTGCAATGCTTTCTTGCACACAATGATTGACCCAGCACTGATGTTCAGGATGGCAGCCTCTGGCATTAATCTGTTAGCACCCACAGTCTTTAGTGATCAGTTATAAACAGCCAGCCTGTGTGGCTTACAGTGTTTTTTTTAGCCCTGAGGGAAGAGGTGGACATCTTGTAATGGTGGGAAGCAGTGAACAGCCCAGGAATTGAACATGCTCCTGCATGGCACTGTGTTACATCAATGTCAAAATTAAAAATTACAAGGGATAGTGCCAGATTAAGTGAATGGACAAAATATGGGCAGATGGAATTCAATCTAAGCAGGTATGAGATTGTCCATTTTGCACTGAAAAGTGATAGATCAGGATATTTTCCAGATGTGAAATACAGTGGGTGTACAAAGAGACTTGGAGGTTCAAATGCATAGCTCTTCAAATTGTCACAAACAAATGCAGAAGGTAATCTAATGAATGCTAGCCTTTATGTCTGGGGGGCTGGAGTTATGCTGCAGTTAATCAAAATCCTGGTTAGATCCCACTTGGAACATAGTGAACAGATATGGGCACCACACCTTAGAAGGGACACTTCGGCCTTGGAAGAAGTCCAAAGTAGGTTTACAAAAGTGATACCTGAACTTCGAGAGATTAGGTTATTTTGAGAGAAAGCACAAATTAAACTTATTTTCTGTAGAATTTAGAAAGTTTAGAGGGCGATCTGATTTAAACCTTCAAGATATTCACACCAAAAGACAACATTGGTAAATTTAAACTATTTCCACTGGTTGGGGATGTAGAACTAGTGAGCATGGTCTGAGAATTAGAGAATTTAGGAGTGACGTTCAGAAGCACTTCTATAAACAAAAGGTCATAGATGTTTGAAACTCTCTCCTACAAATGGCAGTGGATGCTGGATCAAGCGCTGATTTTAAATCTGTGATAGATACGTTTTTTGTTAAGCAAAGGTATTAAGGGATATGGACTAAACACTAAATAAATAAGGACTAAATAAGGAGTTAGGCCACAGAAAAGCCTTAATCTCATTGAATAGTGGAACAGGCTTGAGGGGCTGAATGGCTAGCTTCTGTTCCTAGCCTACACCTGTGCCAGGAGGTAACGTGGCAAACATACTGCATATACTTCAGGTAAAGGACTATGTTAAAGGGGAGCAATCCTTACTGGCATAAAGGGGAACGGCCACAGTCACTCAGATACTTAGATTAATTAGAGTCAGTCCTTCAGGTACCGTGCAAGCCGTCCAGGGTTTACAGCTAGTTCAGTCGATATGCTGTCATGATATCAGTCTGGTAAAGGGCTTGGTCAGTCAGGACTGTTCTTCCAAGTCAGTCCTGGGCATTTGGTCAATGATGGTCAGGACAGTTATCAGGCAGTCCTGGTGAAAGCAGGCAGCTCATGGCTGGAGATGGGCTTCGCCAGACCAGTGAAAGAATGGTGATTGTGATAGGGGGACATTTCAGATAAAAGAGCAGGACTTCATAGTGAATAGGAGGGGTCTGTGACCCCTTTAAGAGGGGTATTTCAGATAGGTCATAGCAACTCTGCCTTCTACATGGGAGCGTGTTGTGCCAATATGAGTTTGTGAATTTCCAAGCTCAGGATCTGTGGGAAAGTGCAGACTTTAACAGTCAAGTAAAGGGGCTCAGTAGATTCTGAGCATCAGGAGCACAGGGACAGCAATACAAAGGAGCTTGTGAAGAATGGGAAGATTTCAAGTGTCAAAGATGGAGCCTGCAAGTCACTCACGCTGGAGCAAAGTTGGCACGTTGGACCAAAAGTCAACTATGCAATAATGACACAAAATGATTGCCACCACGTGCAAAGTCGACAAAGTAAGTGATTTGTCTTCAGGGGTAGAGATAAAGAGTTTGGAATTGGGGCTTTGCAAGAGGCAATTGCAGTACTGATTTAATAATGTCACCAACCTGACTTTAATCTGTGCTTCAGTCGCAGTTCAGTCATTGTCCAAGAATAATGGCAACAAACAATCATAACCACTAGGTTGTGCCGACTTTTTTTTTATCATGTCAACCAGTTATCCTAAACTAATCTAATCCCATTTGTCAGCACTTGGCTCATATATGGCTTGTTTCCACACTATAGGGAATTTAATCTAATTGAATCCCTCTTCATTCCTTCCTATTCATTTACCCATCCAGATACTTTTTAAATGCTGTAATTGTACCAGCCTCTACCACTTCCTCTGGCAGCTCATTCCATACACCTCACCTCTCCCATTAGGTCCCTTTTAATTTTTTCCCCTCTCATCCTAAACCTGTGCTCTCTAGTTCTGGACTCCCCACCCCAGGGCAAAGACCTTGTCTATTAACCCTATCCGTGCCCACTCATGATTTTCTAAATCTCTATAAGGTCACCATTCAGCCTGATGCTCCAGGGAAAACAGCATGAGTTGGACTGAAGGGCCTGTTTCCATGCTGTATATCTCTATGACTCTATGATTGTTAAGTGTGTAAATGGGAACTGAAGTTCCCATTTCACAGCCACATTCCATAGCAAGCGCTAAAAGACAGTTCATCACAATGTCCAGACTTGCACACTAAAATGTAGATTTACAAGGACATGGTTTGCGGCGTTAAAAAAAAATGTTTTTTTTGGGATGGTTATCCTGGAGGCATGCTGAGGGCTGGAGGTAATATCATGAAAGCTTCCTGGCAGAATCCTATTGTCAATGCAGCATGATATTGTTTGGTTGTACAATATCAAATTGTATGAGCTCTCATATTTCAGAGCTTTTTCTGGAGGCATGGCAGTGACTTGCTTGGGAGTCTCCATTCCACATGGAAGTTGTGAAATGATGTGCCTTTCACAATTGTATCTGAAAAAGAGGGGGTGTCCTGGATGCAGATGAAATGGGGGAATGATAGCATTGTTCTGATGAAGGTGTGGATTAGGATATGACACTACCTTTAAAGCGTCCACATAACACATGTATTACTGACATTTAGAGAAAGAGCAGCAGTCAATGAGGTGTGCAAAAACATCTCACAGGACCAGGGTTAGGATATCATTTCTGAGTGTTGTGAAGTGAAAGCCCTCAATAGCCAGCAGGTTGAGAGGAATCCTGAGAAATCACCTTTTTTGACCCTTCCATCACCATGACAAACCTTTCAATGTTTCACAGTTGGAATGATGTGTATAGGCCAAGCCCTAGCTCCTTCGCAGGATAGTGTTTAGCCTCCATAACAAAGATATTAAAGTGTAATACCTCAGTGTAGCCTACACCGCCACTGTTCAAGCATTCCTAATATCCGAAGCTATCTACAATGAAGGAGACAGCTTCTTGTGAAAGCTGAGCAGTGTGTGACCACTACAACCTATTTCATTCTTGGGCTGTCTAATGTCGCTGTTCAGCTCCCATATGGGCATGACTTCATCAGCAACGATTATACTACAGGAGAGAGTGAGGACTGCAGATGCTGGAGATTAGAGTCGGGAGTGGTGCTGGAAAAGCACAGCAGGTCAGGCAGCATCCAAGGAGCAGGAGAATCAACGTTTCGGGCAAAAGTTCCTCAGATGCTGCCTGACCTGCTCAACAATTATATTAAGTAGACTTTTTAACATTGATGAATATTAAACATTATTTACACTGATACTTCACCCATTCCCTCCGTATGTTCTTTTCCCTTTCAATCCCTCGAACAACCTGAGCACCTCTGGCTAGAGTGATGGAGCTGCAGGATCCTGTCCATGTCCGTCAATCACTTGAGTGAGCTGGATCTAGCTCTCCATTATGAACCTGGCATTGTGGCAGCCAGATGAATTGTATTGGATTGATAATATTGAAGAATGCTTTCTCATGTAGATTGTGTGAAACACTTCACCAATAAATGGGAACATTCCACCATAAGAATGGAATAAAGGGATGGAAAGAAAGTTCAGAAAAGAAATAAAAAATGACAAATCAGAAACTTATTTTAAGAAAATGGACCTTAGAGTTGTACAGTCATAGAGATGTGCAGCATGGAAGCAGACCCTTCAGTCTAACTCATCCATGCCGACCAGATACCCTAAATCAATCTAGTGTCATTTGCCAACATTTGGCCTATATCGCTCTAAACCCTTACTATTCATGTTCCCATTCAGATGCCTTTTAAATGTTGTAATGGTACCTGCCTCTGGCTTGCTGTGTTCTTCCAGCCTCCTGCCTGTCTACTTTGGATTCCAGCATCTGCAGTTAATTTGTCTCCACCACTTCCTCTGGCAGCTTGTTCTTCATATGCACCATCCTATGCTTGAATAGGTCCCTTTTAGATCTTTCGCCTCTCACCTTAAACCTGTGTCCTTTAGTCTTGGACTCCCATACACTGGGAAAAAGACCGTGGCTATTCACTCTCTCCATGCTCCTCAAGATTTTATAAAACTCTAAAACGTCACTTCTCAGCGTTTGAAGCTCCAGGGAAAATAGCCCCAACCTAATCAGCCTCTCCAGCCTATCCCTTTTGCTCAACCCTCCAACCCTGTTAACACCCTTGTAAATCTTTTCTAAACCCTTCCAAGTTTCACAACATCTTTTCTATAGCAGGGATTAAATGTAATATTCCAAAAGTGACCTTACCAATGTTCTGTACAGCTATAATTTGAACTCACAACTTCTATACTCAAGCACTGACCAATAAGGGCAAGGATGCAAAACACTTTCTTTACTATCCTATCTAACTGCGACTCCACTTCCAATGAACTTTGTCGAATCCCTTTGTAGAATCACTTTGCAGATTCTCTAACAAACATTGTTTGTATCCATTCTTTTAAGTGTTCAGTTTCTGGCTGAAGGGACAGATTGTCAGTCATTACCAGTTATCACGTTAATAAACGAGTACTTACTCTGTTAATTACTAAACTTAACTTTGCATGGTGGGGTGAATTGGCAATTACTGTAAAAATCATCAATTTGGTAGAGATTAAGTGCAAACTGCTGTTTTACTGAAACTCTCACTGAACATGTGCCAATCAGCTACAACTTGATGCTATTTGTGATTCATGAGATATCTTTTCCTTATCAAAAAATGTTGGCTAATTTTCATATTGATAATTATTCGTTAGAAAACAATTTACACACTGTTATTGTTTCTGAATGAATATGGAGAAATGAACTGCCCAGTATGAAATTTAACTACTTTAACCATCTCTGAGTTGGTGACTGGAAGTCTAAGATTCACTAACTCGTTATCTGCAGTGCTGCTGTCTTGTTCTCACCTCTGAGGACAAAGTGGAGATTTTGAAAATGCAGTGGGAGAATAGAACAAGAATTACAACCATGATTAAATTGCCCATAGTGTACAGTGATGTGCAACCTTGGTGGATTAGTCATGGTACATGCAGGATAGGATAGGGGGCTGTGGGTAGGTCAGGGTGGGATGCTCTTTGGAGGATCAGAGCAGACTCGATGGGATGACTGACCTCTTTCCACACTATAGGCATTCTATGATTCTATGATTACGGTTCCTCTCACCCTTGCTTCCCTCAAATACTTCATTCCCTTCCCCTTGTTTCTCCATCGTTTTTGGTGTGCTTGGCTAAATTATTCCATTTCTCGGCAAGTGTTTTTTCGAGTGAGGGTCGTGGTGTCCCCTGTAGGTATGATATTGCGCAGTGTCACGCAGCAAAATGTTCACCATTTTGTGTGTTCAGTGTCTGAAATGTGACAAGTACCCTGATCATAATGCATGAAAAGAGCTATGCATAAGTGTCTCTGAGTTCCAAATTCAAGTCCAGAAGTTCTAAAGCTGTCTCGAAATTGGTTCAGGGGTAGACATGCTGATGTGGTGAGCCAGGTTGTTTGCTGCTGCTGACTTACTTGGGCAAAGAGTGCAGGAGGATGATTTCAACAGCACGTGTAAACATGATGTGATAAAGGCAAAGTTGGATAAAGGCCTGGAGGAACAAGCTATTGTGGCCAGACAACTGCAGACTGCCATTTCAAGAGTTAGAACTATCTAGTTTTTCAGAGAAGGAGATGCAAATTAGAAACTGTAGAAATGAGGTTCTTGTTGAGATGAGGAAAGTGTAAATAATACAGTTGCTGCACATTAGTGTGATTCTGAGTTTGAATCTTCAGAGGAACAGCAGCATATTTTTCTCTGGACTTTGAGATTGTGTGATTTGCTCATTTTTGCCATATCCATTCCACCATTCTGCACTAAAGGAAGGAAAACGTCTACCTGATGACACCGCACCGATGCCTCCAATATGTTTTTCTGTTTTCTCAAATGAGGTTTTCCAGCCAGTACACTTGATGGGACACTCAGCTGTGTTGTTTGATTCATTTCACACATTTTTATGGTTTCTCCCTTTTCCCCTCCTTTGTAGAACTGTAATAGAATCCTCTTTATTCTCATCTTTTATAGCACCAGCTTCTGCCACTTCTACTGTGGTGCCACCACCTTTTCCTCTGCCTTACCTTTCAACATTCTGAAAGGGACCATTCTGTCCATAACACTCTAAGTCTACTTCTCAGTCATCCTTAACATTTCTTCCTTTCCTTAAGACACTTTTCTGTGCAATGCAGGAGATGTAACACACATCCTTTCATTTCCTTTCATCTGACCATCAAAGGGTCCAACCACATGTTCCAAGTGAAAACACAATTTGTTCATAATTATTTTGGTTTAATATGCTCGATTTGCTGCTCAGAATGGGGTCTACTCTCGTGCAACCAAGCCTAAATTAGGTGACTACTTTGTTGAGCAGCTCTGTTCAGTCTTCAGGTATGACACTGAGCTTTCTGCTCCTTGCCATTTTAATTCTCCACCTAGTTCCCATTCTGACCTTCTCTGTTCATGGCTGTTACACTGTTCCAATGAAGCTCATTTGCAAGCTTGAGGAACAGCATCTCATCTAGCGTCTCAGTGTACTACAATTTTCTGAACTCAGTATTGAATTCAACAACTCTAGGTCACAATCCCTGCCTGTGGATTTTTGGCAGTGTGTTTTTTTTATTATCCAGTTCAGTAGCGATGTGGCAGCTGCTATGTTACTATCCTCACCTCATCTGGACACAATCTTTGCATCTTTATTGGACGCATTACCACATATCACAAAACCTTTTATAGGTTAATTTTTCCTGCTGTCCACCCTTTCTCATTTGTTCTTTGTGTCCCCCCCACCTTCCACTTCCTTATAAAAATTTCTAACTTGCATTTGTATTTTTCTTCAGTTTGAAAGTTCATTAGTCTGAAATGTTAACTGCATTTCGCGACACAGATGTTGCGTGGTCTGCTGAGTATTTTCAGCACTTTGTTTCTTTTTCAGGTTTCCAATGCTTTTCTTCATTGCAATGAAATGTAACTTGGGGCATTTGTATTCTAAGGTAAAGTTGCCATAGTCTTACTGTACTGTAGGCTGGTCTCTTATTAGAGAGGGGTGGGGGTGGAAGGGGGTTGGGTTTCTGGTGGTGGCTTTAACCTGAGGGTCATCACCCCTCAGCCAAGGGGAGAGTCCTTCATGGTAAGTTCCGCTTATGTGGGAATTGAACCCACGTTGTTGGCATCGGTCTGCATCACGGCGGGAACTGAACCCGGGTCTCTGGCGCTGTGAAGCAGCAGTGCTAACCACTGTGCCACCGTGCCGCCCACTTAGTAAGTTCCGCTTATGTGGGAATTGAACCCACGTTGTTGGCATCGGTCTGCATCACAAGCCAGCCAAGGTAACTGACCCCCATCTATGTTATAGATCACAGCTGGAAACTTGGGGAGGAATTTTATCCCACTCCACTTGGCAAAAAGAGGTGGACTTGCAGGTAAAATATCTATGTCATCATAGAATTCATTTTGAATATCATAGCATGCCAAATATGTTTTATTCAGTCCATCAACCTACTAGAAAGAATTTAGAGCAAGTGTTCAAAGCATATAAATGTAGACAATAGGAACAGGAATCAGCCATTCAGCCCTTTGAGCACGCTGCACCGTTCAACATGATCATAGCTGATCATACAACTCAGGCCCCGTTCCCACTATCTCCCCACATCTTATAGCCCCAAAACAATTTCGAATCCCTTCTTGAAAATATTGAATGTTTTGGCCTCAACTGCATTTTATGGCAGAGAATTCCATAGGCTTATCCCTCTCTGGGTGAAGCAATTTCATTTTGGCGTAGTTTTGTCCATCTATTTCAAACTGAATACACTTTTATTTTCTTCTGGGCTTAATTGGTACTGTGTGGTTCATACCGATTTCTTTTACTGCTTGCATGGCTCCTTTACGCTTGTATTTTTCATTGATCTTATTAATCAGATGACAATAAAGTAGTTCTGAAGTTATCCAAAATCAATCTTGGATGCTAATGTAGTTAGAATGGAGTGTCATGTGCATGTCAGTGTAGCTACTCAGTCTCCCTCACACACACTCACCTCCTGTCTTAACATTGAAGTGCAAAGAAATCTGGATGATACCTGCATTCCACTTTGCTTATCAACAGTTTCAAATCTTACTCTCTTGCTGTTTACTAAATCTTAGTCATTCTATCCTCAGGGCGAACCACTGCAGCATATTGATGTTATCTGTCTCCCTCTGCTTCTGAATTTGTGTCAAATTGGCAAGTACTCACTATCTATTCTTGCCTTTCCTATAGGCAACATCAAAGTCACATTCTTGAAGGTGAGATGTCATTCTCTGGAGGTGTTTGGAGCACTAAGAACCTCTTACACAAAGGATTTAACTCATGTTTGATTAATTTCAACAATCCTATTCTTCTCAAAGATGTACTTCTCAAATTTCACAGAACCAACAGTAATGGAGCTAAATGTTATTTCTTTCTTTGATTGTAATCTATTTTTTTCTCTGTAAGAATCTGACCACACAGCTGATAACAGAGAAATGGTGGTTGGTTGGTAAATGGTGGAAAGTGGTGTTTCATAAAGGATGGTGCTGTAATCATGTCTTTTACTCAGTATTTACCAAAATGATTGGCACTCATGAACTGTAAATGCAGTATCAAAGCATACAGATGATGCAAGTTTGCAAGTGTCCTTAATTTAAAGGTAGACTTGTGCAAAGTAAGGATGACCTTAATAAACTTGTAGAATGGGCATTCAATTGAACATTAGTTTGACTACTTCAGAATAATATGCTTTGGTATGAAAGTAATAAATTTAAAAGAAAATTCATGTGAAGCTTTTCCTTCATTTGACCATCTGCTGTTGAAACTCACATCCCCAATTCGACTACTTTTAGCCTTGACGATTCCAATGAACACTAGGATGGCCTCTCATGTTCTGCATTCTATTAATTTGTGGTCATTGCAAAGGATGCAGCCTATCTCACACCAAATTTCGATCTCCCATTACACTATGTCGGATCTGAATTGACTCCTGCTGAAGCGATGCCTTGTTTTTAATAGTTTCATTCTAATTAAATGGCCCTTCCCCTTTCTCTCCTTTGTGATTTCCTCAAGCCCCACATCCTTCTCGAGATATCTGCACTTCACTAACTCTAGCCTCTTGAGCATAGATTTTAATTATTTCACCATTGGTGGTTGGGTCACAGGCCTAAATACTTAACACCCTGCTTTAAAACTTTTTGCCTTAGGGAAAGGAAAAAGGGTATTTAAAGCTACCTTTTTTCTAATTAAGAGTCATCTAGACTCAAAACATAACTTGCTCTCTCTCTCTCTCTCTCCATGGATGTTGCCTGACCCACTGTGATCTCTAGCATTTGTTATTTTGACCATCTTATTTGATGTTGCTGCTAAAAAGTGCCTTGGGACTTAAGACCATAAGATATAGGAGCAGAAATTAGGCCATTCAGCCCATCGAGTCTGCTCCACCATTCAATAATGGCTAATATGTTTCTCAACCCCATTCTCCCACTTTCGTCCGTCACCCTTGATCCCCAAGAATCTATTTATCTACATCTTAAATATACTCAATGACCTGGCCTCCACTGCTTTCTGTGGCAATGAATTCCATGGATTTGCCACTCTCTGGCTGAAGCAATTTCTCCATATCTCCATTCTAAAAGGTCTTCCCTTTTCTCTAAGGCTATGCCCTTGGGTCCTAGTCTCTCCTACCAATGGAAACATCTTCCCAATATCTGCTCTGTCTAGGCCATTCGGAATTCTGCATGTTTCAATTAGATTCCCCCTCATCCTTCTAAACTCTATTGAGTATATAAACCCAGAATCCTCAAATGTTCTTCATATGTTAAGCTTTTCATTCCTGGAACCATTCTCATTAACCTCCTCTGAACCCATCCCAGAGTCAGTACATCCATCCTGAGATATGGGGCCCAAAACCAAATACTCCAAATGTGGTCTGACCAGAACCTTATAGAGCCTCAGAAGTACATCCCTGCTTTCATATTCAAGTCCTCGCAAAATAAATGTCATCATTGTATTTGCATTCCTAACTACCGACTCAACCTGCAAGTTTACCTTGAGGGAATCCTGGACTAGAACTCCCAAGTCTTTTTGCACATTAGGCTTCTGAATTACCTCCCCATTTACAAAATAGTCCATGCCTCTTCTTCCTACTGAAGTGCATGACCTCACACTTTCCCATGTTGTACTCCTCTGCCACTTCTTTGCCCAATCTCCTAGCCTGGCCACATCCTTCTGCAGCCTCCCTGCCTCTTCAATCTACCTGTCCCTCTACCTATCTTTCTATCAACTGCAAACTTAGCCAGCATACCCTCAGTTCTTTCATCTAGATAGTTAATGTATAAAGTGAAATGTTGTGGTCCAACACTGAGCCTTGTGGAACATCACTTGTCACCGGCAGCCATTCTGAGAAACACCCTTTTATCGTCACTCTCTGCTTCCTGACAGACAGGCATTTTCTACCATGCTAGCACCTTGTCTCTAACACCACGGACCCTCATCGTACTCAGTAGCCTCCTGTGCAGCACCTTGTCAAAGGCCTTCTTGAAGTCCAGGTAGAAAACATCCATTGCTTCCTCTTGGTCTAACCTGCTAACAGTTCTAGCAGATTTTTCAGGCACGACCTCCCCTTGATGAAACCATGCTGATCTTGCTCTATTTTACCATGCACTTCCAAGTATTCAGAAATCTCATCATTCACAATAGATTCCAGGATCTCACCCACAACCGAGGTTAGGCTAATCGGTCTGTAAATTTCCATTTTTTGCCTTACTCCCTTTTTAAAGAGGGGTGTCGCATTAGCAATTTTCTAGTCATCTGGGACCCTGTGGGACTCCAATGATTCCTGGAAGATCACCACTAATGCCTCCACTATCTCTTCAGCTATCTACCTTAGAATTCTGGAGTGTAGTCCATCTGGCCCAGGTGATTTATCCACCTTCAAGCCATTCAGTTTTTCTAGCACCTTCTACCACCATACACAGCTCTGCCCCCTCACTCTCTTTAGGATGTTTAGGATATTACTCATGTCTTCCACCATGAAGACCGATGCTAAGTAATTATTCAGTTCCTTGGCCATTTCCTTATTCCCCTCTACTATCTCTCCAATGTCATTTTCCAACGGCCCAATGTCCACTTTTGCCTACTTAGATATTTAAAGATCTAAAGAAGCTTTTGCAGTCTTCCTTTATATCACTGGCTAGCTTACCTTATAATTAATCTTCTCCATCCTTATTTCTTTTTTTGTTGTCCTCTGTTGGTCTTGGTAAGCTTCCCAATCCTCTGGTTTGCCACTGCCCTTCACCACATTAACACTTTCTCTTTTGCTTTTGTGCTATCCCCGACATCCCTAGTCAGCCATGGTTGCCTCACCCTCCCTGCTCCATGCTTCTTTTCCCTTGCGATGAACCTCTGCTATGTCTGCTGAATTACTCCCAGAAACCCCTGCCAATGCTGTTCCACTGTCTGTCCTGCTAAGCTCTTCTCCCAGTCAATTCTGCCCAGCTCCTCCCTCATGCCTCTGTAGTTGCCTTGATTCTATCTTCTCCCTCTCATATTGCAGAGTAAATTCAATCAAATGATGATCACTGTCTTCTAGGGGTTACTTCATCTTAAACTCCCTTATCAAGTCTGCCTCATTGCACAGCACTAAATCCAGTGTTGGCTGTTACCCAGTGGGCTCCACCACAAGTGCTCCAAAAAGCCATGTCACTGAGTTGTGTAAATGCATGTTGTTTATCCAGAGTGTAAATGGAATGTGGAATTCATAATGAGAAGGACCATTAAAGAGATGGATTCAAATGGAAGCAAGATAAATTCATGAGGAAGCAAGAAAGGGAATGATGTGTTGATTATATTAGATAGAGAGGATTACGTGGTGCAGAAATGCAGGTGTAAACCTGTTGGGCCAAGTTTTTGTGTTGCTTAATACTTGTCAAGTTGAAGAACACATTTTGCAAATTGAGGTTAGCCAGATTTCCTTTTGGGCTACTGATGTCATTAATTCCTGTAATAGATCTAACAAAAGGACAGAGGAACTCATCTCCAAGGAGTGTTTCCCCAGTCTTCTTTCAAATGTGCCACAATGCGCAATTGCATCTTTTATCATGTATAAGCATTTCATTTCGTTGCACCAGAGATGGATATCTTGACCTGATCCATGGGAAATGCTCTATTGTCATTTGACTTCACCAGAGAAAGGAATCATTATTATTGACAACTTGATTTTGGTATGGCACATTGAAAAAGCAGCTTAGAAAACTTTTGCAGGGTCCTCTATTATAGTAGAGGTGTAAAGTACAAAAGCATGAAAGTTATACTATAACTTTATGAAGCACTGGCTGGTTAAAAGGTGTCAGAGTATTGTGTCTAATTCAGCAAATAGTGCTTTAGGAAGGATGTCATGACTTTGGAAAGGATGCAAAGGCAATTTGTGAACATGGTAGCAGAGATGAAGGGAGACCAGAAAAGCTAAAACTGCTCTGCATGCAATATAGAAAGCTGGGAGAAACTTAGCAGACTTGTTCTGAGATATGAAGGATTTTGACAGAGTAAGGAAGATAAACTGTTTCCACTGGCAGGAGAGTCAATATTGGAGCTAATGGTAGGAGAATTTATTTTAGCTATGTAGTGAGTTGGTATGATTTGAAATGCACTGCCTAAATTGTTCATGGATTCAGATACTGTGGTAATTCTCAAAAGGGAATTGATTATGCAGATAAAATGAAATAAAAATTGCAGGACTGATTTAGAAAGACAGGGTAGAATTTATTGAATATCTCTTTCAAAGAACTGTCTTAGACACAAGGTGCTGAGTGACCTCCTTCTATGCTGTATCATTCAAAATTTGGAGGAACTGATCAGCAAATTATTTAAAAAGTTCTCTGGATTTTGTTCTTAATTGGAGAAACCACAGTATGCGCTGACTCAGCTTGATAAGGATTTGCATTTAGTTCATCTTGGCTCACACAGTTTAATTTTTGCTTCTTTTCCTTTTGTTGAGGTTGACATCGTTTTCTTGACATTGTTTTATCAGAACATCTGATTTCTGATCTTGCTCTTGTTCATCTGTAACGCATACTGATCTGACAGTGACTCCCTACAGATTTTAAACATCTGGTGAAGCCTTCTCCTGAATTCATCAGGGGCGAGAATAATTACGACAGCTACCCACAGCCAGCGATATCAGAGTGCTGAAGAAGAGTCCTCTGAGTCCATTCTTCAGCAAAAACAACCAACCAAAAGCCATTCCTTTTTCAGCGACAATTTTCACTGTTTCATGCAGGAGTGATTAGATTTGAGGGTTTTGCTCAGCAGCTTTATACCAGAGCTTCACTGCACTTTATCATTTTATTTCATGACGATCACTGGGGCCTGCTCTAGTTGGTCAGGATTCCTGTTTGGTGAAAGGACATATGTATCCATGATGTTGATAAAATAAATCTTGACAAGGTCTTTCACGACTGGAGGTCATCTCCTGGCCAGCACTTATGGAGAGTACATCTTGGAGATTAATTTGAAGCTACAGGATGCCTTCTCACCTATTGCTGCCCTGAAAATGCACTAGCATTTGGTAAGGACATCTTGTTTTTGTGATTTGTCAAATTATCCACAAACGTAATGTTTTACTGAGTCACAGGACACAGATGCTGAGTGACTCTAGCATCTAGAATAGGACTGGATCTACTTTTCACTTTGTCTCTTCAGTTACAAAAAGATGCTGACATCATTCACCAACTTAACATCACCTGGCTCACCTTATCTCTGTCAACATTCCCAACAATGCCTTTGTCACTAACTGTTCTACTCTTCTGGCAACCTGCCACCTTCCCTAAACTTCAGACTATCCGAAACTCTGCCTGAAACTTTGCACCAAACCCTGCTAACCCAACATGCTCATGGTAATTGACCGTCATTGGCTCCCATTCATCCAAATGGCAATTGACAATTTAACAATTCTTGACTTTGAATTCAGATGCCTTTCTGGCCTTGCTCCTCCCTTACAGTCCTCTGTGAACTGTGCATCCTTCCAAGAATTGTGTATCTCCATTTCCTTCTGTTCCACTTTTAGTAGCTGTGCCTTCAGTCATCTAGGGATTACATGAAAAATTCTCTTTCTAACCTCTGCCATTTCCACATCTCTCTTTTCCTTTGAAGCTCTTTGTAACAGCTACCATTTTGATTAAGGTCTTAGAAAAAACTGAACATTAAAAAATAATATTTACACCTCTGATTTAATGTTGAATTATGTCATAACAAGATTATGTGAGGTATCCTGTTAAAAGTGCTAATTATATGAATGATGTTATTGTCATCAATAACTCGACATGATAAAGAATCTCAAAATCCTACTTGTTGTCTTGATCTTAACACTGGGTATTCTGTTGCTCAGTAGCATAATTCCAATTTTATTGATTTTGGTTATTCAATATTTTTGAATATTAAATATGAAAATGAATAGATAATTATTACAATCCTGAAACTGTCTGCAATTTGAATCAGGTGATGATTTACAATAATCAATCCCAGGCAGAATATTTCTGAGAACAATATAATCCATTTTAAATTTAATTGAATGTTTAGGATGTCATCACCTTCTATTCTTATCTTGCACACTCCAGCTATGTAAAGAGAATATTATCTTCCTCTGATTTATCATTAACGTCTCTTTGCTTTTGATCTGATTTCTGGTTCAGTTTTCTGAATGTATTCAATTTAGAGCCCAAAGCAGCCTTTTTTTTTCCAATCGTGATACATTACAGAGTATTCAAATGTGTTTGAGGGCAGTCCCAAAATTACTGGGGCACACTTTAACGTCTTATTTTCCTTTCCTTTCATGAACAATTGCATTCCATTCAAAAAAAATTCCTGTGATGGCAGTGTCCTTAAGTTGTTATTGAACTACTGCATTCTGTCTGATGTTGATACACCACCGAGTGCTGTTACAAAAGGAGTTCCTGGGTGTGGGTACAGTTCTAATTCCTGATACTGAGTGAGTTGGCTGAGGATTTGAGTATTGTGTTCTCACCCTTGAAGTGTCACTCAAAGAACTCAACATGCAAGTGAACAAAGTGCCTGGATGTTATCACTTGACTACAGGCTCTCTGTTCTGCAGCACTCTAGGCACAGGCTCTGTCTGGAAATTACTCTATACTGTGTTGGCATGTATCATGTGGGAGAAGGGAGTGGGGGGATAAATGTCACACCATTTCTTCCACTGTTAGCAGATGGCAGAAGATACAAAGCCATTGCGTTTGGATAATATCACCTGCAAACACCAAGTGCGATAAACAGACTATGTAGGAAGGACGCAAAAAGCAAGAAAACCTTATCACACCTTATCACACCTTATGCAAAACTATCATGCATTCCAAAATCTTTGCAAGGTGTTGGGTACATCTATTCTAGAGATTTGGCTCTGAAGATGCAGCATTCAACCTCTTACAATTTAGATCAATACATTGCATGAGGGAAATGAAAGCATACTTGCTAAATTTGCAGATGACACAGAAATAGAAATATATGTTGTGAAGATGATGTAATGAGGTTGCAGATTAATACAATGGGCAAAATGTGACAGATAGAATATAATGTGAGAAAGTGTGATGCAGGTCATGAAGACGGGGAGATTAAAAAAGACTATTATTTAAATAGAGAATGGCTCCAGAATTCTGAAGTGCAGAGGGATTTAAGTATTGGAGTGCATGAACACAAAATATTAGTATGTAAGTACAACAAACCCTGAAGAAGGGCTTATGCCCGAAACGTCGATTCCCCTGCTCCTTGGATGCTGCCTGACCTGCTGCGCTTTTCCAGCAATACATTTTCCAGCTCTGATCTCCAGCATCTGCAGTCCTCACTTTCTCCTAAGTACAACAAACAGTCAAGATGGAATGGTATCATTCATTATGAAAGGAATTTAGCATTAAAAGGAAAGATGTTCTGCTTCAATTTTACAGGGCATTACTGAGATCACATGTTGAATACCATGTGCAATTTTGGCCTCCTTATTTAAGGAAGTTAAAAATCACACAACACCAGGTTATAGTCCAACAGGTTTAATTAGAAGCACACTAGCTTTCGGAGCGACGCTCCTTCATCAGGTGATTGTGGAGGGCTCGATCGTAACACAGAATTTATAACAAAAATTTGCAGTGTGATGTAACTGAAATTATACATTGAAGAATTGATTGTCTGTTAAGCCTTTCATCTGTTAGAATATTCTGTATTCTAACAGATGAAAGGCTTAACAAACAATCAATTCTTCAATGTATAATTTCAGTTACATCACACTGTAAATTTTTGCTATAAATTCTGTGTTACGATCGAGCCCTCCACAATCACCTGATGAAGGAGCGTCGCTCTGAAAGCTAGTGTGCTTCTAATTAAACCTGTTGGACTATAACCTGGTGTTGTGTGATTTTTAACTTTGTACACCCCAGTCCAACACCGGCATCTCCGAATCATATTTAAGGAAGAGCATATATGTCTATATATTGGAGTTAGTTCACAAGAAGTTTTCTAAATCCCAGAGCAGAGACATATTGGACTCAATGTTAACTCTGTTCTTCTCTTCACAGGTGATTCTAGACTTGGCTGAGTTTCCCCACGATTTAAAAAAAATTAGAGCTTAAGCATATACAATAGCTAAACTGATGTCGGGAATGAATGGGTTCTCGTATGATGAAAGAAAGGAGAGACTGAGCTTGTTTTCGCTGGAGTTTGGAAGATTGAAAGGTGATTTGGTTGAGGATATAAGAGCTTGACCAGTTTTGACAAGGTGGATAGGGAAATAATGTTTTCTCGTTTGGGTGAGGCCAGAACTAGAATGCCCTGTTTTTACATAACAGATTGGTCTCTTAAGGCAGGGATGAGAAGACATTTTCTTATATTGGAAGGTTGGGCTTATTGCATATTTTAAAGGCAGAGATCGCTTCATTTTTATTTGGCAAATGAATCAAAAATTATACACAGACAGATCATCTTATCGAAGGATGATGAAGGCTTGTGGGGCTCAGTGGTCTCTCTTTTTGTTCCGAATTCATATACTTGAAAGGTAAAGCTTTTACTTCTTCATTGCTTTTACCCAGCCCTTCGTTCCAATTGATAAAAGCATAATTCTAGATTTATTCATGGCTGTAACATTAGAATTGTTCCACATCAGAGACAACAGCATCAATGTCCATCTTGTCTTCATCTGACTCAAACTGAGATTATTACCTTGCTGCTTATGTTGTCAATTAGTGTAATAGTTCTGACAAATTTTGGCTGCTTAATGAGACATGATACAGTCTAATGGTCTTAAGGTTATTTTGTTCTGACTGCTTGCCATATTATAATTTCTCTTTTGCTGGGAATAATAGCCTTACAACCTGTTTTCTGGAGATTGATAAATGTTTTGTCTTTAACTGATGGTTACAGTAAAAATGCACTGCCAATAGGAATGCAATACAACACATAAAGAAGCAATTTTAAACTTGTTTGTGTGATGAAAATTGGACAGGGAGTTAAAATCCCTGTGAGCACTTAACACCCCATTACCTATGCGTTCCTACTGGCTGCCATTTTAACTGCACAGTTTTCAGAGTTAGCAGAAACAGTTGACAGAGCAAGTGTTAAGGGGGGGGTGGGGAGAGTGGCGTTGGGAGCACATGAAGACATCAGTACCTGATTAAAAGTCATACAATTTTAACAACACATTGCATGTGCCCCAGCTCAATAATTATTTCACCAATAAAGCCAAGCGGAATGGCTCTCTCAAATCCACAGATTAGCTGTTGGTTATTGAATCACAGGATGACTTGTAGACTTGTAGATGTTTATAGCACAGGAGGAAGCCATTTGACCCATCATGTCCACAAAGATCAGACTGCTAATCCCATGTTCCACCTCTTGGCCCATTGCCTTAAATGGAATGGCAGGGCAAATAAATATCTAAATTATGCTGAAATTGTTTTCAGAGCTTCTGAGTATACCACCTACTCAAGCAATGGGTTTCAGACGCACACTAATCTCTGTGTGAAAGAAATTCTCCTCAACTCCCATCTTGCCTTAAATCTTCGTCACATCACTTTTGATCCCTCTACTAATAGAAACAAAATTTCCTATGCTTCCCCGATCTATTCCGTTCGTAATCTTATACATCTCGATCAGGTCTCCTTTGAAACTTCACTGCTCCAAAATGACAACCCCAGCCTATCCAATTTTTTCTCATAGCTCAGACTCTCCAGTCCAAATCCTGCTAAATCTCCTCTACACTGTCTCCAGTGCAATCACATCCTTCCTATAACAGGGTGACCAGAATTGACACAGTTGTGCCCAGTTCCAGTACAACCTACTTGGTTTTGTATTCTATTTCTTATTTAATAAAGACAAGAATCCCATGAGTCTCCTTGACACCTTATCTATCTGCCCTGCTGCCTTCAGGGATCTGTGGATTTGCGTGCCAAGATCCCTTTGATCTTGAGTACTTTCCAGGCACCTAGTAATCCATTACCTTGTTAGCACTCCCCAAGTTCATTGACTCATGCCTTTCCGCATTGAAATCTATATTTCTGCTCACCTGACCAGCCACTTGAATCCTCCTGCAGTTTATGGTTATCCTCCTCATTAGTTACCACCTTACCAATTCTCGTACCATGCAAGAACTTCTTTAGCAAAACCATTTAAGTCTAAATCATCAGTGTACTCCATAAACAGTAAGGACCCGAGCCGTGAGCCCACACAAATGAAAACAACTTGTAGGAAGAAAACATCCATCTAACATCATTGAAAACAACAAATAGTGGAGATCACAGCAGGTTAGGCAGCATCAATGGAGAGACAGGAAGCTAACATTTCGAGTCAAGATGACTGTTCATCAGAGCGAAAGTGAAGTATGGAGGAATCAGTATTTATGCAGTAGTGAGGGGGAGGGGTTTGCAGCACTGGGGGAGAAAGAATGTTGATAGTTATGACAAAGTGATGCGAGCATGAGATGGGCAGAATAAAGCAGCATCCAAGGAGCAGGAAAATCGACGTTTCGTGCAAAAACTTCCTGCTCCTCGGATGCTGCCTGACCGGCTGTGCTTTTCCAGCACCACTCTAATCGGGACTCTGATTTCCAGCATTTGCAGTTCTCGCTTTTGCCCAGAATAAGGTGTATCTAACTGCCAGACTTGGGAGAACAGACAGTCTCACTGGGGTAGGGGGAGCGGAGAGAGGGTGACAGAGAATGTAACAAGCAAAGCTGAAAGAAAGGTAAGGTATAAATTCAGAATTTGAAGGTGCTGAACTCAATATTGGCTACCATCACCCTCTGCTTCTTAGCCAGTTCTGGATCCAAAGTGCCTCTTTGACATGGATCCCATGGATTCTTACTTTCTTGACCTGTCTGCCATGATGACCTAATCAAAAGCGTTGCTAAGGTCCATGTAGATCAGATTGAAAGTGTTACCCACATCAACACTTAGAGTCATAGAGTCATAGAGATGTACATCATGGAAAAAGACCCTTCGGTCCAACCTGACCATGAGAAATCGATCAAATTTGTCAAACACAACTCCCCTGTCAATTCATGCTGACAATCCACGATTAATTCATGTCTCAGCAATTCTTTATCCCTCAGAATTCTTTCCACTATTTTCCACGAAGTCCAGATTGTCTGGCCTGTAATTTCCTGGGCTATCCCTTTTCTCCCCTTTATAATGTTAGCAGTCCTCCAGCCTTCTGGCATTTTACCTGTGGTCAGAGAGGATTTGAAAGTTACTATCAGGGACTCTGATGTTGACTCCCTCCCAGCTTGGGATGCATCTCATCCACACCTGAGGATTTATCCAATTTTAATGCAGCTAAACCTGTCAGTGCCTTCTGTCTTATTTTCTGATATTCATCCACTCTGATATCTGTACCTTCACTTTTTATTATGAAGACTGACATTCATTGAGGACTGCATCCATATATTTCAGGTTCACACACAGATTACTTTTCTTGTCCTTAATGGATTTACTCATTCCCTGGTTATTTTCTTGTTCTTTATATCTTTAACAATGATCCTTTTGGGTTTTCCTTTATTCTACTTGCCTATGCTTTCACATGTATTTGCTTTATTTTCCTAATTTGCTTTTTACATTCTCCCCTGCATTTTTAATACTCCCCTAGAGACTCTGCTGTATTGAGCACTTGATATCTGCCATAACCTTCTCTATTTTTTTTTCTTAATCCGAAATTCTATGTATTTGATATCCAGGGTTCTTTGTTCCTGGTACTACCCTTTTGTTTCTATGGGCTTGAAGTTGATTGCGTCATTATCGTGTTTGGATTGCGAAGAGAGTTTCCAGTTTCTAGAATTGCAACTTCCCGACATTTTGTTTTTGCCTGGTGTGTCCTCCGCAGTGTCTGCCTGCTTAACATTGTTGCTTCTTTTACTTGGATGATGGCTCAGGTGAAGGAAGAGGGAAGAGTGGCAGCAGCACCAGGAGCAACTTGGCAGCAGGTTGCAGGGACTGCATTTAGGAGGCCGTGTCTAATGATGGGGGGAATACCATCCAAGAAGAGAACACGTGGGCGATGGATTTCCTTTGCATCTGCTGTCCTTGACCTTCTATGTTGAGGCTTTAAAGGTGGTGGTTGAAGGGGCCTTGGCAGATTTCCACACAGAGCAAGTTGTCATATTGCTATCAGTGTACACCATTGGTGGAGAGAGTAAATGTAGAGTTTGTGACAGGGTGCTGATCCAACAGGCTGCTTTGTTGGTTTGAACTCGGTGATTGCTTTTGGTGTTATACCCAGCTAAGTGGAGAGAATATTGCATCACACCCGTGATTGTACTTTGTATCTGGAGTACAGTGATGCGAAAAAGGTGTTTATCGTCATCTTTTCAATCTGGAACGTGCAACAAACAGACCTTTCCACTAATGCTCATATCCCTTGAAATAGAAAAGAAAAATGGTCGCTGAAAATGTGTTGCGGGAAAAGCGCAGCAGGTCAGGCAGCATCCAAGGAGCAGGAGAATCGATGTTTCGGGCATGAACCCTTCTTCAGGAATGAGGAAAGTGTGCCAAGCTGGCTAAGATAAAAGGTAGACAGGAGGGACTTGGGAGAGGGGCGTTGGAAATGCCATAGGTGGATGGAGGAGTCCAAGGACCTGCATGTCCTTGGTGGAGTGGGAGGGGGAGTTGAAGTGTTGAGCCACGGGGTGGTTGGGTTGGTTGGTCCGGGTGTCCCAGAGGTGTTCTCTGAAACGTTCCGCAAGTAGGCGGCCTGCTCTGAAAAATGGTAGACAGACTTCAGAGTGTCTGGAAGGGAATATTTATCAAATCTTCTATCTCCGGTAGCAGAGTTGCCTTAAGCAAATCAGGAATGTCCTGGTAAACTTGGTTTGAGTGCTAGATTACCTTCCCATTTGGTCTCAATAGTCAACATGGGAGAATTCAAAGATTTTCTCCAATGTTGGGCTTAAGATAGGGGATGGCATTAAAGTAGTGGATGAGCCAAGATCATAGTTAAAGTCGGCGTAGGCTCAATCAGCTGAATGGCCTACTTTTACTCCTATTTTCGGGTTCCATATTTGCTTCATGTCCAAACCATTGTTAACCCCATAAACTTTGCCTTCAGTGCACTGAAAAATTAACCTGTAGCATTCATTAATAAGAAGGGCCACCAGTCAAAAATGGTGTGGGCAAGGAACTAAAGCTTGCATTTATTCTCCAGCACTTAATTATCTCACGAAACTATTTTCCACCAAGTAGACTCAGGGACAATTAGGAACAAGGAATAACCACTAATTCTGTGGTTGCAAGGCAATCCACTCTTGCTAAGTATCACAGATGTGGCCTGCATCATTATAGTTGACTATGTCATAGGGTTGATGATGCAGGGATTAGTGATCCCTACAATATGCCTCAGCCACTTGCTGAATCTTCCACAATCTTGTTATATGGGGAAACTTGCTCTTGGTAGATGCAACACATCACCAGAAAGCTGATTGTTTTTTGGTGAACAAAGGAATTGAGGATTCTGTGATGCAAGCAAGAATGTGAAGCTGAGATCACAAGTAGATCAATCAGGGTCTTGTTGAATAATGAAACAGGCATGAAAATTCAAATGGCCTATTCCTGTTGCTATGTTTGCAAGTCCATCATTAGATGAGGTAGACGTTGCTGGCAGCATTGTTAATAGAAGGTTAAGATATTTCTGTTGTCTAGAATCGGCATTTTCCTGGGTGTAGTCTTGATAACATTCCAGCTAAAATACTGAAGATGTGTATACCAGAGTCAGGCATTCTGCTTGCCAAGCTGCCCACATGTAACCATGATAATGGCATCTACCCAACAATCTTGAAAACGTTATGACCTATCCACACAAGAAATGGATTAGTTTAACTAAGTTGTTACCTGCTCTATATACCTCCTCCCAATCATAAGAAAGGTAACAGAAGGAGTCACCAATTGTGTGATCCAGTGACAGAGACTCAACACTGACCTCCATTTACACAGTTACTAGGCCTTAGTTTTAACTATTCTTGCTGGGCAGACAGTAGGTAGTTGACTGGTTGACACTTGGTCATGTTCCATTACTGTTAATTTAAGTTAATATAGTTTAATTATGTGTATATATAAGTTGAGTTTCTAAGGCAAGTAATAATTCTGGAGAGGTTAAAATGCACCCCCTCCAAAGTCACACTATCAAAGTGTTGCCAGGTTGAAATTTGTTCTCACCAACTCCACCCCTGAAAGTTATACCAAACAAGCCAGAAATATTTTTATAATGGCAATTTTATTTATACATGCCATCATCCAGGGACACGGACATTATTTTCTGTAAACTTAATTAATCAAAAACAAAAGTGATACATGCAAATTTATACAATATTACACCATTTTCTTATAAATCAGAAAAGAATTAGTTGCAGTACATGTACTGCATGTGCATTAAAATTCCCAAATGTCATCCTCCCTCTCATCCTCAGAACCAAGTAGCTCATCCCAATCTGCTTCTTGAATTGTAATATCAAATGCCATCTAACTAGCAATGTGGAAAATTGCCCAGATATGTCCTCTTCATAAAAAGCAGGACAAATCAACCAATCTATTTATTGCCCCATTGCTTGACTGTCAGTCATCAGCAAAGTGTTAGTAGGATTACTGTTGTTGGGGAGGGTCCCAGATGATGTTTATAGCCTACTACTCAAAAATAGAGGGTGGCTTGTGTTGTCCTAGGTAAAATTCCAGAGTGACACCTTACACACAGATCATTGTTTTTCTTTGTAACCAAAAACTGGTTTTCAGTGGTTAGTCTCTTAATATGTTTGCATGACAGTACCAATATTATTTAATATAAGTTTATTACAAGAAAGGAAACAAATGATTTTTTAAATTATATGTAATATATATATAAAGAATATAATATATAGCAAAGCTTAGTTTCAATGTATTTTTTAGCAATATCCTCTACTGATACTCAATCCCAGATAAATATTACTCCTGTGTCAATACTCATTTCTTACATTAAGGACACTTTCAAGTTTTCCTTCTTGGACTGTGGAGAAAGGCTTATGAGTTATTTCTAATTCAGCTGGTCTGAACCTGTTTTCAGTTCTAACAACATGAATGTCTCTATGGAAACTCTCTCAGTGTGGAGACTCCACAAAATAGAACCCTGCTCCTAAAATGAAACCTATCCTTCTGAACTGAGAACTTGATTCTTCTGAATTGAAGTTTAAACTAAATTCAGTGACCCCTGTTTGTTATCTCTGTTTATTGTAAACACAGCGATATAAGCATTTCATTGATCACACTGTAGTTATGCTGCTGGGCACTTAACTGAATTACAACCTCTCAGGCCCTGAAACAATTTGTGCTCATATGCAGTAAGACTTAGACAACATTCAGACTTGGGCTGATAAATGGTAATTAGAAGTTGTACCATGCAAATTCCAGACAGTGACTATCTCCAACAAGAGAGAAATTAACCAGTAGCTCTTGAGATTCAATGACATCACCATTACTGAATCTTTCACTAACCGCACTTGGGGATTGCCATTGACCAAAAATGAACTGGACCGACTGTGTAAATGTTGTGGCTACAAGAGTGAATAAGAGACTAGGAATCCTGTGTGACTCCTGACTTCTAAAAGCCTGTCTGCCCCATACAAGTTTGATGGAATGAATGTAGCTTCAAAAAGACTCAAGAATCATGACACTATCCAGGACAAAACAACTTGTTTGATTAGGATCCCATCCACCACTTCAAACATTCAATCACGCCATAATTGGAGCACATTGGCAGCAGTTTGTACCATCTGAAAGGTGCACAGCAGTAACTCAACCAATGTTAGGTATCACCTTCCAAATCAATGATCACTACTATCGCTAAGGTGAACAGCAATCGATGCATGGAAATATCACCATCTTCAAAGTCCCCTCCAATCCTCAACCCTAAACCTGACTTGGAATATGTTGACCTTCGTTCACATTTGCTGGGTCAAAATCTTGGAGCTCCCTCCTGTAACTGGACTGTGGCTGTACCTGCATCACTAAGACTGCAAGAAGATGGTTCAAGAAGATGGCTCACAACTCCCTTTCGAAGGTTGTTTGAGGGTGGACAGTAAATGCTGGGATAGCCAATAACATCCAAATCCTAAGAAAGGACAATGAATAGAAATCTCCCACCGGATAGGGCAAGGTGCCAGAAGACTGGAGGTTGGCTAATGTGTTGCCATTATTTAAGAAAGGCTGTAAGGAAAATCCAAGGAACTATAGATTGGTGAGCCTTACGTCAATGGTGGGTACTTTGTTGGGGGGGATTCTGAGGGACAGGATTTACATGCATTTGGAAAGGCAAGGGTTGATTAGGGATAGTCAGCACGGCTTTATGTGTGGGAAATTGTGTGTCACTGATTTGATTGAGTCTTTTGAGGAGTGACAAAGAAGATTGAAGGTAGACTAGTAGATGTTGTCTGTATAGACCTCAGTAAAGCATTTGATGATGTTCTATTTCGTATACCGGTTAATAGCAAGAAGCTTTTTCCCAGAATGCAGAACTCAATTACTAGGGGTCATGAATGCAAAGTGAGAGGGGAACGTTTAGGGGAGATATGTGTGGAAAGTTCTTTACGCAAGGGGGGTGGGGGCCTGGAACGCATTGCCAGCGGAGGTATTAGGGGTGGAAACAAAAGCATCATTTAAGATGTATTTAGACAGATACATAAATGAGCAAGGAGCAGAGGGATACAGATCTTTAGAAAATAGGTGACAGTTTTAGATAGAGGATCTGGATCATGGCTTGGAGGGCTGAAGGGCCTGTTCCTGTGTTGTAATTTTCTTTATTCTTTGTTCTTCTTTAAAATTCCAGAGTGACACCTTACACACAGATCATTGTTTTTCTTTGTAACCAAAAACTGGTTTTCAGTGGTTAGTCTCTTAATATGTTTGCATGACAGTACCAATATTATTTAATATAAGTTTATTACAAGAAAGGAAACAAATGATTTTTTAAATTATATGTAATATATATATAAAGAATATAATATATAGCAAAGCTTAGTTTCAATGTATTTTTTAGCAATATCCTCTACTGATACTCAATCCCAGATAAATATTACTCCTGTGTCAATACTCATTTCTTACATTAAGGACACTTTCAAGTTTTCCTTCTTGGACTGTGGAGAAAGGCTTATGAGTTATTTCTAATTCAGCTGGTCTGAACCTGTTTTCAGTTCTAACAACATGAATGTCTCTATGGAAACTCTCTCAGTGTGGAGACTCCACAAAATAGAACCCTGCTCCTAAAATGAAACCTATCCTTCTGAACTGAGAACTTGATTCTTCTGAATTGAAGTTTAAACTAAATTCAGTGACCCCTGTTTGTTATCTCTGTTTATTGTAAACACAGCGATATAAGCATTTCATTGATCACACTGTAGTTATGCTGCTGGGCACTTAACTGAATTACAACCTCTCAGGCCCTGAAACAATTTGTGCTCATATGCAGTAAGACTTAGACAACATTCAGACTTGGGCTGATAAATGGTAATTAGAAGTTGTACCATGCAAATTCCAGACAGTGACTATATGAAACAAGCTGCCAGAGGAAGTGATGGGGGCAGTTACAATTGCAACATTAAAAAAGTATCTGGATGGTATATGAATAAGAAGGGTTTAGAGAATTACAGACCAAATGCTGGCAAATAGGATGAGGTGAGATTGGGATGTCTGGTCAGCATGGATGAGTTGGACCATAGGGTCTGTTTCCATACTGCACAAGTCTATGAATTTCCAATTCTTCTTTGAAGTGTGGTGATGAGGCCAATAACATGTGACACCCATCACCCACCACCAATGAGAAACCCCAGAATATGTGCACTCATCAGGCGCCCAGTGATTTTTGGTGCATTGCTTCCTTGAATGTGATGGTTTATGTTCCATAGGGACTAGCAGCCACCTTGGAGGCTACTATCTCCAAAATAATGTGGAATATTGGAGGAAGAAGAAAAGTAAGTGACTTTTTGGGTTGGGAACGGTAGAAATCACAGAATAGAAGACATGAGAAAAAGTGGAGTTGATGTTTGGAATTAAGGATCCTTGCCCTTGGTCATTCCCCAGTATCACAAAGCTAGTCCCCTCAGGTCCTTTCTAAATCTTTCCACTGTCACCTTAAATTTATGCCCTCTAGGTTTGGTCTCCCCCATTCTAGGGAAAAGACCTTGGCTATTCACACCATCCATGCCCCTCATGATTTGTAAACCACTATAAAGTCACCCCTCAGCCTCTGACATTACAGAGGGAAAAAGCCCCAGTCTATTCAGCTCACCCCCTCCAGTCCCAGCATTCTTGTAAATCTTTTTTTTGCACCCTCTCAAGTTTAACAACATCCTTCCCTATAGAAGGGTGACCAGAATTGCATACAGTGTTTTAAAAGTGGCCTCACCAGTAGCATGTATAGGCACAACATACTCAATGGTCTAACTAGTGAATGCAAGTGTGCCAAATACTTTCTTCATCACCTTGACCAGTTTCAAAGCTAGTCCCTTTTTTTCTAAAAGCTGTTCGTTGGCTCAAGGCGATTATGTCCTGATTTCTTTTCAGAGGGGCAAAAAAACCAAGCTGGGCCCCAATCAGTCTGCTTTGGTAGAGAGATGAAAAGGATTTTCTGAGGTCTATTTATATGTAAACAGATGAGACTTCAGGCCAAAGTGGTCATATTTTAGAAGTGACCTGTATAATGAAAGGGAAGTAGTCAGCTCTTTTGCTGGACTGAGCAGCTTTTAGTTCAGTCTTGATCTGGGAAGTTCAACAGGGAGCTGTGTGGAAACTCTATCTCTTTTCTGCCCTTCAACTTCAAACTGTAAGCATGTGTTCCATTTATACTGAGTTTTAAAGGGAGTTTGCTTATTGGAACTGTTGTGTATAGTCGAAACAGCATAATTAAATCTAGTTGAATAGATTGAGTTCTGTAGGGGTTCTTTATTCTGTACTTTGTGTTTCATTGTGTAATTTTTGTAAATAAATTTTTGACTGTTTTAAAATCCAGTAGTCAACCTCACTAACTTACTCTGGGTAATTTTCACTGTACATTTACTGAAACAAATTGCAAAATTATGGTCTGGGGCTGCCTTCTTAGGAATGATTTGAGTGGCCTGACCTGGTCCATAACACCAGATTGGTGCAGTTTGAGAGCACAGCACCCCAGTGGGCAGGCTCCTCCATTTTACTTGCGATGACATCCTCAATTTGTGTTGGTCCAGCAGTTGAGAACAATATGTTATGATCCTGAATCTGACTGCCAAATTTATGTTACTATTTAACAAGGAACTAGTAACATTTTAAATATTTGATTGGATTTTGATTATTGTCACATGTATTTTATAGTAAGAATACAATAAAAATACAGTGAAAAGCTTTGATTTGTTGCCTTGAGGTGGCACCATTGTGAATAATTTGAGAATATGGAAACAAAAAAGAAAGCTGTAGCTTGAAGATAATGTGAGTAAGGTGTGAGCAAGCCAAAAATCCGAACGGTGACACTTACGGAACAAGAGTCACGCGGTGACAAAATTCAATTCTGTCCCAGCAATGATTGGTAGTAAGTCAGGATGAGCCTTCCTATTCAGAACTTAATTTCTGAGGTGTTGAGAAGGGAGCTTCTCCCAAACTCTACAATTGTTCTTTGACACCGTGGATTCTTTAGCCGATGTACCAATTATTTCACTGTTCTGCAATCTCAATGACTTTAAATGTAAACTGGGTTTTGTACCTACAATTCCTTCCTGCTATCATGTTGCTGTGGTAGAGGAGGAGGTGAGTGGGATTGTAGCACACACCACTGACATGGATAGTGTGCACAGATAAACGGTCCTGATTAATCACCTTCAATGGTGGGCTTTCAATAGTTCTTTCAAAGAGTTTTGTGTAAAGGCGGATTGAGCGTGGGGGAGGTAGCAATTTCAAAGGGTTTGGACTTTTTGACAAAATGCAGATATTGGACCTAAACAGAAAATATATGAAAAATAAATTACTTTTTGGCCAAAGGTTGGATGCAGACTAATATCTACTACTTCAAGTATATTTAGTATTTCTATGCAAGGGTAATCTGCCTTTATCCTGACTATTCCTTGCTTGTTTTAAAGAAGATATTCTCCAGAAGACATGGCGACAAAATGAACAATACCTCGGTAAAAGACTGAAAACATACTTTCCAAGATTCTACCAAAGCAAGTTAATATTTACATCTTACATGGTACTTTCCTTTTCACCTAGATTTTACTGCAAATTGCATCCAGTTGACTTTAAAAAAATCTGTTAAATTGATCAATTATTTGTAGAGAAAAAAATTGAAGAAGATAGAAAATAGAGATAATATAAGAAAATAGCACATAGAGGATTGGAATCCTGCTTTATTAACCACGGGATCAGGCAAGCTGTAAAATTAAATATATTAGCCCACTCACTCAACTCTACCACATCTACCTTACTAATGCTCACGTTGTAACGAACATGTCTTTTTGTTTTTCTGTATTGTTAATTGTGGACTGAACTGAGAAAGGAACTTTTTTAACATTAAGGATTGCTGCATGTTTGAAAGTAAGTAACATGACACTCATTATAAGCCCTGTTTACATAGCTGCATGTTTGAACAATGGTTAGAGCAGAAAAACTCAAACCAAGAGGTTGTGTACAGATGGAGCTTCAGTTGGACTAAATACCTGATTGGTCTGTGATTACTGATCAGTCATCAATGAGCAACCTGCCAACAAGTGTGATTGGTTCTCATTTGAACGTGTCTTGAAATCTAGTATTCAACTCTATAATATACTGTAATGACTTTTTCCTGATTATGAAGTACTTTGGGTCTTCCTCTGTAACTTGAAGTCAATATTCTAATAGAAAAGTACTGACTTAATGCATTCCTACTTAGGCAGTGGAGCCAGTTTCTTACAATAGGTGATAAATTGAAACATCAAATGTCACAACTTTGAGTGAAGATTTGTTTGCTACTTGTAACAGGGCCATACTTATAAAGAACATATTAAGTCCTCAGAAATTATGAACCTATGCACTCCTGCATTTCTACGTCTTTCTCTGATGAAAAACATTTGTGACAACATTTAGGTGTCCCTTATGGGAGAAACCCTATGCACCCATGAATTGGAAGTTTTCATTATATTTGTGCCTGATAGAAGGTGAACAATATGTAGAGACATCACTGATTTATGATCTACTTTACATAAAATGAAATGAACAAGCTTATCAGTGAATATTACTTTCCATGGCTGACTCTCTCAGCTCTGCTTGTTCTGTACATGATAACGTGTCTCCATAGTTATTTTCTCAGTGTGTATTATGCAGCAGCAGTTGCAGGAAATACTAGCACCCTGACTGGCTGAATGATGGATGTTGACAATGATTCATGCATTCATTCGTGTGGCAGCACCAGACCAGCTGTTAAGACATTTATTGCTGCATTATCAAATGATGCTTCTAATTAAGCTCCATGTCTGGGATGGAGAATGTGTGCATGCTTGACCTGAAGGGGCATCCTGTTGTCTAAAAATTGGATAGAGGGTAAAATAGGAGCAGAGTACGATGTAGTTTACTGGCTTGAGTCCTGATGCTTTCTTTGCACTTCATGAAATTATTTAAAGTATTTTCTAGTCATTATCCATGGTGTTAATAAACTAATTCTTCACTATATTGTGCCCTAGTGGCAGAACAAAATTAAATTCTCTTTACGAGTTCCATTTCTTGATGCCATTTTCTTGATAAGTGCATCAGAATTAGAGGGTAAGCAAAAGTAAGACATTCAGTTCTTCCAAGCCTATTCTGCTAGTCAGTAAGATCATGGCTGATCTGACATGGTCTCAACTTCACCTTTCTGCCTCTCCTCCCTAAATCTAGATTCCCTTATCAATCAAAATTCATGTAACTTCGGTGGAATAGATACACTAAACCAGTATCTACCTCCGCTGGGAGACAGAATTCCAAACCTCCTCCTTATTTCCATCTGAAGTGGAAGACTTCTTATTTTGAAACGATGCTTCCAGTTTGAGATTCTTCTCAATGTCAACCTGCCCCCCCCCCCCCCACCCCCCCGAGAATCTCAGCACATTTCAATAAACAGCAGCTTGCATTCTTCAAATCTCCACTGAGTACAGGCTTAATCTGTTCAACCTTCGCTCACAAGATAATTCTCTCATCCCAGAAATCAACCTACCGAATGTTCTCCAAACTGTTTCAAATACAGTTATGACCTTTGGCTGAAGTGGCCAAAATTGTGCACAGTTCTCTGCATGTGATCTCACTAACACCATACACAGTCGGTTCTGATAGTTCCATTCTCGTGTGATCTCACGTTATAAGGAAATTGCACAAAAGCCATGCCTTCTAAACTAATTACAGTTAAGGAAAGTTTGTGTTCTACAAATAACGGTCTAAGTTCTTCAACCACATTAAAGCCAATTTGTGTTGAAGAAATGTGACTGAACAGTTTGCAATGAAGGCCAACCTTTCATTTGCCTTCCTAATTACTTCATGTTAATGTTTAGTGATCTATGTACAAGGATGCCCAGGTCCCTCTGTATAGCAATTTCTCTCTATTTAAAGAACATTATACTTTTTTGTCTGTTAATGTGGATAACTTCACATTTTCCCACATGCTAATCTAATGTTCATGTCCATTATTCTGCATGTGAGCTTGATGCATGTTCCTGATGTTTTGGGATGGGGGGAAATTAAATGTTGAAATTAAAATGATGTCATAATACATCCCAAGTAATTTTCCAGCCTTTATGCTGACATTGAGCCAGATAGTCACCTCACCCACAAATAAAAGATATACTGGATAGCTGGGGAGTTGCCAACGACAGTACATTGTAAATGGCACAGCAGAAGTATTTATTTCACAGTTTCGAGGCCATTTGATTATTTATTTCCTAATTTCTTTTAATCTCTGCCACTGTTCCAAGTTCTAAAATTCTAGTATTTGCAATGCTACCATATTGATACCACAAAGGATATGTCGATATTTGGAAGCAGTTTGGAGCAGTAAGAAAGAGTCTGACCAGAAGAAGTTGTCAGTCAGGTCAAACTGCATCAAAGTGTTCGACACTGATTTGCAACTTCATTTTACACAGCTTGGTGCTACGCATTCACTTTGACTCATAACCGGATCCCATGAACACTACGTCATGGCATTAATTGTAATGTACTATCTGAGCTAGGGAGAATGGACTGACTTCCACTAATTCCACTTCTTCCCATGTCGCAACATAAATTCAAATTTTATTAGCCAGTTCCTGATTTAGGCCTGCATTCTTTACATTAGTCTTCAAATTAAAAGATCCATCAACATGATACTTTAATTAGCACAAAAATTATCAATTTATTGTGAAACAAAACTTAGTCCAGAAAGTTGGAACAAGTACAGAACAACCTCGATTATCTGAATGAGATGGGTGGGGTGTATTTTTGTTCCGATAACTCAGAGTTCGGATAACTGATTGTTCGGATAATGGATAGCATTTTTGTGGGACCTTGTTTAGATAGTCCAAAATTCTGATAATTGATGTTCAGATAATCAAGGTTGTTCTGAATAAGGAAACTACAGGAAAGTACCTCACATTGGATGGGGTCTGTGAGCCTAGGTGTGAGGGAAAGGGCAAGGGGGCACTGGCCGTACACAGGGAGGTTTGGTTTGTGTCACCATGGGGGCATTAGGGTCTGGATAGGACAGACATGCTGGGTCCTGCCAGAGAGAGTATGATCTTTCTAAGCCAGAACTTCAGGGTTGGAGAAGGACAGTTGGAGTAGATGCAATGGCATGGGCAACTCTGCAGTCTCCACATTGGCTGTGTCTGTGCTCCTCCTCTGCCTGGCACTGCACTGTCTCCCTTTGAGAAGGGGATACCTGAAATGGGGTCAAAACTTCTCATGCCACTCTCACCCTGCCTTCTGTTCTAAGGAGCAATGGAGTGCAACTATTGTGGACTCACTAGCTTTCCTCTGATTGTCCATCACAGTACCAACCTGGCCATGGAGACAGACAGACGCCGCATCGCTCCAGCCTCTCAGCACCGAGGGCTTGTGTGTCCTGTTTGCTGCTGCCGCTCCGCACATTGCATTTCTACAATTGCCAAGACATGAGGTCCTCTCCTGCCAGAGGCTCAGCAGGTGCCCGGTCTCTGCCTGGCAGTAACCTGGGCATTTCTCCCTTGCCCCTGAGTGCAATGGTCAGTGTGAGGTCCAGAGCGGCTCCAATCCCATATTCTGATCACCTGTTGATTTTTTGATATTTTATGATAATGGCAGCCATGGATAGAAGGTTAGCTTCCGTAATGGTCTTGGCCAAGCACACAACCTTCTGTAATTTCTTACATTCCTGGGCAGAGCATTGCCAAACAAGGCTGTGATGCAATCGGACAGTATGCTTTCAGTGGTGTATCTGTGAAAGTTGGTGAGGGTGCTAGTGGACATGCCAAATTTCCTGAACCGCCTGAGGAAGAGGAGGCATTGGTGTGCATTCTTAACCGTTGCATCGATGTGGGAAGTCCAGCATAGATTGTCGGTTATTGTCATTCTGAGGAACCTGATGCTCTCCACCCTCTTAACCTCAGTTCCATACATGGACGCAAGTTCTCCTCCTTTCTTTCTGAAATCAATGATCAGTTCTTTCATTTTTCTGACCTTGAAAGAGAGATTGTTCTCTCTGTACCATGTTACTAGGTCTCTAACTCCCATCTGTATTTGATTCACCATTGTTAGATATCCATCCTACTGTGGTGATGTCATCAACAAACTTGTGGATGACGTTCATTTGGAATTTGGCAATAGACAGGGTGTACAGGGAGTACAGTAGGGGGCTGAAGATGCATCCTTGGAGGGCTCCAGTGTTAAATGTTATTGTGGAGGAGGTGCAGTTACCTATCTTGACTGATTGTGGTCTGTGGGTCAGAAAGACCAGAAAGTCTGCATGCTTCCTGAAGAGGCCCGTTGAGTTCTTTCTAATCTCATCAAGGTTTTATTTACACAGATGTCTCATTTAGCTACACAATGTCCTTTTGTGTCTCTTAGTATGGTTGGGTTTTGCTGCTTTGAAAAAACCGAGCATGCTTTAATTTTTTTTAAACCTCATCAACACTTTATTCCCAATTTCCCAAAGCATGCTGAGTGATTGCTTAACTTGGAATATTGTGACAAAAAGGGCTCTCTTCCTAACTGCTATGTTAATTATCGGCTTCGAAAAAGAGATTGTTGAAGCTTCCTTGACAGATCAACTTAGCAGCAGGAGTTAGGCAAATAGAAGTTCATATGCACCACTTCCATTGTAGGCTAAGGAAAACAAGGCAAATGTCTTTCCTCATCCAGGTTCCTATCTCACGAATTGTCAGAATTGATCATAAACTCTTCTCCTTGACTAATCTAAGTGGTAGGATTGTTCCTTTTGGTAGCAGTTTCCTGCTTAGCCGCAGTGCGCTCCCACTAAAGGAAAGCTGCAACTTTATCTCAGCTAATGGCAGGAAAATGACCAAGGATAATCTGTAGAAGTTGAAGAATTAAAATTGGCCAGGTTTTGGGTTGCTGATATTTGGGTGGAAAAAGGCTTGCAGGAGCCAGGTATCATCTCGTGGTAGAAGCCCTCACCATATTTCCTTTATTTTTCTCATTTTATTTGGTTTAGAACTGTGAGCTGAGGTTAAGAGTTAACCTTTGAACGTCAGCGTGTTTTAAAGGAGGAGAGAACAAAAACAGATGCTTGCTGTTGGGAACAGGCCTGGAAAATATTGCAACTTGATCACTGTTCGAAGGATACTATAAATGGGCCAGCAGCAAGTGGTTGCTATGCTCAGGGCTGGAAGCTGGTTGAATGTGGAATTGGGATCAGAGTGGTGCTGGAAAGGCACAGCCGATCAGGCAGCATCTGAAGAGCAGGAAAATCGATATTTCGGGCAAAAGCCCTTCATCAGGAATAGAGGCTGGATTTCTGATGAAGGGCTTTTGCCCGAAACGTCGATCTTCCTGCTCTTCGGATGTTGACTGATCTGCTGTGCTATTCCAGCACCGCTCTGATCTAAACTCTGGTTTCTAGCATCTGCAGTCTCCACTTTTGTCTGAATGTGGAATTGGTCAATAAAGGAGAGCTGATCAGCAAAAAAGGAAGAGAATCTGTTCTTGTTTGGTTTTAGAGGAGACAGAGTGATTCTTGAAAACCTCCCATGGCTGCTGTTATGTTTTGCATTCTCTAGTTTGCTTTCAAGATACTGAATGTTCTGAGGAAAGAATCCCAGACTACTGGAAATAAGTAAATATTTCTCGAAGTCTGTTGAAACTATTTGCATTAATTGGTGACTTTAGAATTTCAGCGAGGTATACAGTTCTTCTTGATTATGAACAAACCATTATCCAAGGATTTCATGCAGGTCTGGTATCCATAATTTGAAATGGATTATTGAACTGGCAAATTACAACAATGCTATTTTCATTTTTTTCATTTATCTCTTAACTATGTGTAAGTAGGATTTATGATCAAATAAGTCTTTCCAGGTGAAGCAGCATTTCATCTGTATCTCCTCCACTCTGGTCCAATGTATTCACTGCACTCAATGTGGCCTAGTTTACACTGGGGAAACCAAACGCAGGCAGGATGACCACTTTGCAGAATATCTGCACAAGCATGGCTCCAACCTTCCTGTAGCTGGTCATTTTAATGTTCTGCTCACCTGCCCACTTGTCTGTCCTTGCTGCAGTGCTCCAGTGAATCATAGCACAAACTAGAAGAACAACATCTCATCATTAAATAGGCACTTTATAGCCTTTTGGATTTAATATGGAGTTCAACACCTTCAAATTGTGAACCAGATCCCATTTCTTCCCTTTCTTTTAGCTTTACTTGTTATATTTTCTGTCACCATGTCCTCTATCCCCTCTCTTTCTAGTCTGGCAATTAGACACACCTTTGTTCTGCTATTCTCACTTTCCAATCATTTACTCTGAGCTATCAACATGTTTTCTCGACCAGCGCTCTCCACCCCACCACTGCCACAAGTCTCCCCCAATTATGACATAAATGCTGCCCCCTTCACACTTCACTTCAGCTCTGAAGAGTCATCCAGACTCGAAATGTTAGCGTGCTCTCACCCCATGGATGCTGTCTGACTCACTGTGATCTCCAGCATTTGTTGTTTTAAGTTATGATCAAAGAAGATTGGACTTTAGAACCTAGATATTAAGTAGATTACCCTGTTGCTTATTCATATTCTGCTGAAGTTATGTTATCAATAAATTATTAATTTTTGTTTAGGCTATAAACTTGATGACCAAGATCTGTTATTTGTAAAATCTGGTTCGGAACAATGGGCAATTTTGAGGGTTATTGAGTGTTTTACTTTCACTATGCTGTGAATCCAGTGATAGTGAGGCTGATTTGGCTTGGTTTGTTATCCCTGTATTATAACATACCACACACATTTCTGCCCTGAATTGAAATCAAGACTTTGCCATTCAGTTTCATTTTGAAAATTGTCAGATTGCCTTGCTTTCATCTCTCGTGCTAAATTGAAAATTATCCCCAGACAAACAGACAGTATTTATCAGAAACCATCTGTAATTCTGAAGCAGGAAAATCTCTGTCTATAAGCATAATAATTAAGAGAGTCATTCATGGTTAGGAGTGCATGCACTGCTGTAAGAGAATTTGGGGAGTTGAAGCACTGCCAAAATTATTTGCAGTTGGGAGAAGCAGGTAACACATGAATTGGTCTTTTATTTTAAGATCTGAGATCAAAGCCAGACTGGATTAATGGGATTCAAGTAATTTGTCTCTGATAGCCTGAAGGGTTGAAATATATTTGGGCAGTATCCGTCCATAATAGGACTTCTGCACAAAATTAAATCAGAACTAATTGGCAATCTCACATGACTCAGCTTGGGAATAGGAAAATGTCATATTCTGCAGAGAAACTGTTGGAAACCAATCAGTGAGCATCTGTAAAGAGAAAAGTTAACATTTTGGAAAGAACCCTTGTTAAAATTGAAAACTGAAAGATAAGCAAGGATTTGAATAGGGTTCATCAAGAGAAAAGGAAGGAGAAAATCAACAGGTACTGAAATCTTAGTGAGGCAGTTTTAGGAGCTGCAAAATGTTAGTCTTTGCTCAGTGGTGCCATTTTTATCTCTAATTCAAAGGATTTGCATGTGCTTTAACTGGGATTACTTAGGATATGTGACACAGAAGCATGTCAACCATGTCACATAGATGCTCTGCTCAAGCCTCCCCCCATCTTTCCTCATATAAATCTGTCATTGCAACCATCTATTCTCTTCTCCCTGTATAGCTGTCTGCCTTCCATAAGACCATAAGACGTAGGAGCAGAAATTAGGCCATTCAGCCCTTCGGTCTGCTGCACCATTCAATCATAGTTGATAGGTTTCTCAATCCTATTTTTCCGCTTTCTCCCTGTAACTGTTGATCCCCATCACAATCAAGAACCTATCTATCTCCACCTTAAATATTACTCAGTGACCTTGTCTTCACATCCTTCTGTGGCAGTGAATTCCAAAGATTTACTATTCTCTGCCTGAAGAAATTTCTCCTTATCTCTATTCTAAAAGGTCGTCCCTTTACACCCTCAAATTCATCCATGATATTTTCTTCAACCACTCCCTGTGATAGGGCATTTGACATTTTCACACTTGGGCAAAGAGGCTTTTTTTAAATTCTGCATTAGATTTCCCAATGACTGTTGTATATTAATAGCCTCTAGTTAAGTGATTGAGAAATTAGCCAACTGTTCCTGTCCATTTCATAGAGTTCAATGTATTCAGCTCTCGGGTCTTTGTACAGCATTGGGACAGAACTGCGTTATGAAAGCTTGACTGATCTCCAAATCTGACAAAAGGAATTAGCTCTGTCAAATAGTATTCATATCTGTGAAGGGGACTCTGTGTCTTGTTTCATGAACAGTTTTATAGTCTGTTGAAGGAAAATCTGTCCTTTATAGCAGCTTTTGAAGGAATGCTTTTATTTGATAGTTTTATAACCAAGTCCACACCGATCCTCCGTAGAGTAACCCACCCAGGCCCAATTCCCTCTGACTAATGCACCTAACAGTATGGGCAATTTAGCATGGCCAATTCACCTAACCTGCACATCTTTTAGAGTGTGGGAGGAAACCGGAGCAAACCCACACAGACACGGGAAGAATGTGCAAACTCCACACTGACAGTTGCCCAAGGTTGGAATCGAACCTGGGACCCTGGTGAGCCGCCATGCCATTTGTCAAGGGAAATTTGAATGTTTGCATATTTTGCCTAAGTTTGTCTTGATTATGTTCTTCTTCTCTAAAATGCTCCCCTACTGATATGCCTTCCAGTTCCCTTGGTTCATTTTCAAATCTTAGGTCGAGATTTGCGGGCGGCACGGTGGCACAGTGGTTAGCACTGCTGCCTCACAGCGCCAGAAGACCCGGGTTCAATTCCCGCCTCAGGCTGACTGTGTGGAGTTTGCACGTTCTCCCCGTGTCTGCGTGGGTTTCCTCCGGGTGCTCCGGTTTCCTCCCACACTCCAAAGATGTGCAGGTCAGGTGAATTGGCCATGCTAAATTGCCCGTAGTGTTAGGTAAGAGGTAAATGTAGGGGTATGGGTGGGTTGCGCTTCGGTGGGTCGGTGTGGACTTGTTGGGCCGAAGGGCCTGTTTCCACACTGTAAGTAATCTAATCTAATCTAATCTAAATTTAATCCTTCTGTTGTTCGGCTTTCCACATACTGGCGAAAAGAATTCTCCTAGTTCCAATTGAAGAATTTGGCTTCCTCTCCACCTTACACACACAAACTATTCCAGCTATATGTATCGATAGATATCGATATATACGTTGATAAAATCTCCTACTTTTAATGCCTTTTGTGTTAGGGGACTTTTTGTACATACAGGCAGTTCTTGTATAACGTGTTTTTTGTTAACACAGATTGGCTGTAACGCAATTGGGTGAATAGGCAACATTGTTTCTAAAGAACAAACTTTTAAAGTGTGTGTTGATTATAATGCAATTAGGTCACACTAAGTGTTGTTTGTATTATGCAATTTTTGTATAGTGCAGGGTCACTTAGGAACTATCACGTTCTGAAAGAACTGCCTGGAGCCAACAATGTGTTTGCCCCTTTGTGTTTTTTTTTAAATTCTGCCCATATAGTGTTACCTGATGATCCTTCCATGATCTTATCCCTTGACACTTTGAGTGGTATGGTGGCTCAGAGATTAGCACTACTGTATCACAGAGCCAGGGACCCAGATTTGATTCCACCCTTGGTGACTGTCTATGTGAAGTTTGCACATTCTCCCTGTGTCTGTGTGGGTTTCATCCCACAGTCCAAAAATGTGCAGATTGGCCATGCTAAATAGTCTGTAGTGTCTGGGGCTGTGCAGGCTTGGTGGGTTAGCCATGGTATATTCAAGGTTATGGGAATAGGGTAGGAGATTAGGTTTGGGTGGGATGTCCTTTGGAGAGTCAGTGTAGACTCAATGGGTTGAATGGCCTCTTTCTACACAGTAGGGATTCTATTCTATTCTCTCTGCTATAATTGATTCCTTGGTCAATATTGTGAATCTCCTCCACTTCCCTCCCCATCTCTAATTTATCTGAAAACCCTTTAACCAGAAAGCTGCCGATCCTGCCCATATTCCAGCCAAGTCTTTGTTATAGCTATGATATCATATCCCCACATACCTACCTGTACTGTCTGTTCATCTGTCTTATCCCTTGAGCTATTTGCATTAAAATATATTTTATTTAGCCTTACTAAACATTTTTAATTTACCTTTTGTTTCCTCTGCTTTTTTAGACTCACATATGTTTTATTGTCCATTTCCATATCAGCTTCTCTCCCCTCTGAACTATTTTTCAGGACTCTATCCCCTATTTCTCTAGTTGAAATCCATTTACTGGTGAGTAAGGTTCCTCCTGTTCTTGTTCAGATGTACCCATCCAATTTGTACATTTCCACCTTCCCTCAAAATAGCTCCAGTGCCTCAGGAATCTGAATCTCTCCCTCCTGTACTATCTGTCCAACAATACATTCATCTGCTTTATCCCTTTTTTCCCTACACTCAGTGTTGTGTGACAAAGGGACCAATCCGGAGATTATGATCTTTGAAGTCCTGCTTTCAACTTTCTACCTAATTTCTTGAAGTCTGTTTGTAAGACCTCATTTCTTTGTCTTCCTGTTTCATTGGCCCCAACATGAATCACAACCTCTTGCTATCTACCCTCCCCCTTCAGAATGCCCTGCAGCCATTCTGTGGCATGCTTGGTCCTGGCATCTGGAATGCAATATACCATCGTGGAGTCACATCTACCACCGCAGGCGTACCTGTCCACTTCCCAACCCCTTTAAAGAATCTGCCACTATTGCCAGTATATACTTTTACTACTACACCCACTCCTGACCCTGAAACACCTGGACCACCCACAATTCCTTGCTTATTGGTGCCACAAAGGTCAGCCATCTTTCTTACAATTTCTCAAGGCTGAAAATGGTTTTCAAAAGACATGCACTCATGGGATTCAATCATTGTCTGCCTGGTGTTCTTCTTTTGCTTGGTAGTCGCCTATTCCCTTTTTGCCTGACCTTCCTTTAGCTGTAGGGTGACCATGTCCTGAGCACGCTGTCCCTCAGCCTCAAGAAATGCACTCAGGTGGCTCTCAAGGCCCAAAATTAGAAGCTTTGGTTGCTCCAGCTAAAGGCATCTCCTACACATGTAGTCATCCAGAACGCTGGGCATATTAAGGAACTTCCACATAGTGCAGGACTTGCGAATCACATGTAACTTAATGTAATGGAATATGGTGCCTTGCTTTTGATTAGATTAGATTCTCTACAGTGTGGAAACAGGCCCTTCAGCCTCACAAGTCCACACCGACCCTCTGAAGAGTAACCCCCTAGACCCATTTCCCTCTGACTAATGCACCTCACACTCTGGGCAATTTCCTATGGCCAATTCATCTGACCTGCACATCTTTGGATTGTGGGAGGAAACCAGAGCACCCAGAGGAAATCCACATGGACAGTCACCTGAGGCTGGCATCAAACCTGGGTCCCTGGTGCTGGGAGGCAGCAGTGCTAACCATTGAGCTACCATACTGTTTTCTTTCAACCTGACTTCTGCTTAAACATTGATTATAAATATCTTACTCTCATCTGTGTCAGCCAAACAACCAGAATCCCTTGCATCTATCAAGCAAAGAAATTTAGTTTTAAAGTTCAGAATATTAATCATAGAGTCGTAGAATTTTATCATACAGAAGGAGGATATTCGATCCATCGTGTCTGTATTGGCTCCCAAAAAAAGCTCCCCAATCAGTGGTTAGCACTGTTGCCTCACAGCGCCGGAGACCCGGGTTCAATTCCCGCCTCAGGCGACTCCACAGTCCAAAGATGTGCAGGTCAGGTGAATTGGCCATGCTAAATTGCCCATAGTGTTAGGTTAGGGGTATGGGTGGGTTGCACTTCGGCGGGTCGGTGTGGACTTGTTGGGCCGAAGGGCCTGTTTCCACACTGTAATGTAATGTAATCTAATCTAATCAGTTCCTCTCTCCAGCTCTCTCTCTGTAGCCCTGTAAATTCATCCATTTCAAAAATATACATCCAGCGTTCTTTTGAAACCTCCTGTTGAAACGACCTCCAAAACACTCCCAAACAATGCTTTCCAAATCGTAACAACTTTCTCAATTAAGAGGTTTCTCCTCCTCTCTTCACAACTCTGTTAACAATCTTGAAATTGTGACTCCCTAGTTACTGACGTATCAACTAAGAGAAACAGAATGTCCTTCTTTATCAAAATTAATCATAATTTTGAACACCTCAATAAGGTCACCTCTTAATCTTCCCTGCTCTAAGAAGAATAAGTCCTATTTCTTTAATCTTTCTTGATATCAAGAATCCCTGATTCCTGGTATCATTCGAGTAAATCTCTTTTGCGGGTGTTTCAAGGGCTTTAATATACATCCTTCAATAAAGTGCTCAGAATTCAACACAATGCTCTAAATATGGTCTTACAATGATTTGTCGATATGTAGCATCACTTCTTTGCTTTTATATGCTATGCCACTTTTTATAAACCCAAGGATCCTATAAGCTTTCTTCACAACTTATTTGTCTTCATTATCCATGCAAAGTTTTTAAACTGTATTTATGGCCTTAACTTAAACCAATATCTAGTCACAAGAAATGAGAGAGAAATGCCCAACAATTACCCATCTGTGCTCCTGTGATGAGGCACGTTGATTTTGAAGCAGCTCCCCCCCGTTCCTGGGATGGCTCCATTCTCCCTCTCCTTTTAACTTCACTACTGCCTATCCTAGGCCCTACACAGCTCTGCTATTCAGCCTGCCCCTTCCTATCCCAACCCAAGTCATTTGTTCGAAAAGGAACTATGACAACTGGACATAAGCTCTCCCTTCCCAAATTTCTCTATAGCCATCATATACTATTCCTTAGCCTCGCACCAGAGAACCATTACACCTTTTGGGATTCACTCTTTTCATTGTAGAGGACTCTGTCTATCTCCAAAAATGCCGAGTTTTGATTAATACCTATTTCTATTATATTTTGCCCCTTCCACTTGTTATGAACCTTACCAAACACCCTCAAAATATTTTCAGAAGGTAGTCCAGACCCTATCTTTTTCTTATTTTAAATGCAGATGTAAGGTGCTGTGTTCCAGATACAATTTGATTGGTCAAAGTACTTGATGTTAAGCAAAACACCATTTCTTCAAAGACTATACTTAAAATTCAACAAATGAAAGAAGAACTTTGACTAATTTAATTCTATTGGAAAACTTAACAGAATAATAGATGCAGTAACTATTACTAATTAACTGTCCCATTAGAGCAACATTCCATAAACACACCCCTTGAAAAAAAGACAAATTCAGCAAACAGATTTTCTCACACGCAATGCCTGCAGTAGGAAGAGAAACTCCAGCTTCTAGCTACAACCAATAGAGGGGAAAAATAGCTTCTCCTTTTTCAAGACTCCAGCTGCTTCTGCTGAAGCTAAAAGCTAAAAGAAAACTAGAAATCCTGATCTGTGTGAGCTGGCCAGATCCATCCAGGCTGCTTCTATTGTTGCAACTGTTAAAAAAAGTTCCAAGGCCTCACAAGCTGTTTACGTTACCTCAGACTACTCATTGCCTCTCATTCAACCTCTCTCTTAAAAGAAACCAGGATAAAATGCATCACTTAAAGCCACAACATCATAATACACCCTATCTCTGGACAGCCTCCTAAGCTGTGATGTCTTGGTCTCATTCTGGCTGTCCTTTCTACACTGCTTACTCTTTTGTCCTCACAGGTAACAAATGCATTATACCCGGTGAATAGGATCAGAGATTCTGCCAATCAGGCTGAAAGGTTACAACAAAGATTGGGAGAACTGCTGTAGAAGTAGATCTAACTGTCTCAAAAATAATTTGTATATCTCAAAAATTAACTCCCTTCCCTTTATCATGAGGTCTGCAGATGCTGAACAGTCAGAGTCAAAAAATGTGGTGCTAGAAAAGCACAGTAGGTCAGGCAGCATCTGAGGAGCAGGAGAGTCAACATTTTGGGCATAACCCCTTGATTAGGAATGACCTTGAAGCCTCACTAGAATCTACAGCTGCAAGGAAAATAAACAAGAGAGCCAATGTCAGAAGTTACTTAAGTTATTGATTAAACCAAAAAACAAATCTTATTCTTGGGAATTTGGTATGATATTGACTTTAATAGATTGCATATTTCCCTATTTTGTGAGAACATAGAATGCTGTCTAGGTGATTTGAGTTGTGACGTGTGATTTAAACAAAAAAACTTAAAATATAAACTGGGAACCTTTTGACCTCGTCTTTGCTTCATTGCTTGACATTGCAATTTTGACCTCAGGAAGTCTATGATGAAAAATGCTTCATTTCCCAGCACCAACATTTCTCAATATCATGAGTCATGAAAAACATCAGAGTCTGTTAAGATTCTAAAATGTTGTTTTTTATTGTTTAATAATGCATGAAGTTTAATTTCTTATAAAAGTCAGCATCAACTTCAAGCATCCCAAATGATCTCTCAAGCTAAATCTGGTAGTGGAGAGCTTCGGTGTTGAACCTTACTTTTAGTTCCCTGATTTGTCCCCTGGCGAATGTTCATTTGGTGCTTGTATAATCCACACTTCTAACAATCAGTTTTGAATTTGTAATCCAAACTCCACCTCAAGAACCCTGCTCCCTTACCCTACATATTTTACAGAGTTCAGCAGATCTATCATTTCTGTGCAGGCAAATTGTACTTTCAACATAGTCAGACATTCCAAGGTGCTTCACAGGAGCATTCGCATAAAAAATGTCTGTCACTAATTCTTGACAAAACCCCACAAAGTATGTCAACAAATCTACCATGAGATTCTCATGCTGCCCTTGGCCTGTACTACAGCAGTTATCTTCTCTCATAATATCTTTGCAACTATAACATAATCATCTTCACCTCCAGAATACACACATCTTCACCTACTTCACAATTGGATGCCAAGCTTGTGGTTACTCTCCTCTGCAACTTTTTCCTACAACCATATTGTATACACGCATCGGGTCTTCAAGAACCTCAGGAAAATCACCGCACATAAGTCTGTCTGCACCCAAAATGTCTCTCTTTTTCTCTAGAGTTTCATATCACTTAGCATAATACTCTGAGTATTGCTTTTCTTCAATGAAGAGCATGAGATTATTGTGTATTATTGTAACTTTAATAGATATCTCATGTTGGGACTCACATGCCAACATTTTTCTTTTGATCTTCACGTCCACTCGCTGCCAAGATCTTAGAATCATAGAATCCCTACAGCATGGAAACAGGCCATAGATCCATTCAGTGCTAACGGATCCTCCGAAGAACATCCCACCCAGGCACATGTCCTACCCTATCCCTGTAACCCTGCATTTTCCATGGCTAACCCACCTAACCTACACATCCCTGGACCCTATAGGCGATTTAGCATGGCCATTCCACTTAACCTGCATGTCTTTGGATTGTGAGAGGAAACTAGAGCACCGGAGGAAACCCAGGCAGACACGGATGAGAGGGGAGTGGAGGTGCAAACTCCAGACACTTGCCGAGGATGGAATTGAACATGGGTTCCTGGCGCTGTGAGGCAGCAGTGCTAACTATTCAGTCATTGTCTGTCTGCACCCCAAGATCTTCGATGCACCATTTACATTTCCAGAACTATGACTGGACATTCACCCCATTAGTCCAGATTTTATGTTCTGCTGGGGTTCCTATCTCCCCAGCCAAAAGTCAGCGTTGAAGCTTCCCTGTTCTGGCATACTGTCCTGCAGCCATTGCAATTTTAGCACATTGAAAAATACAAAACAGGATATTTATCTTGGAGAATGATAACTCCCAAATTTTTATCCATTTTGATAAATCTGTTTGTAGAACATAGCACCCTCCCACAAGTTCTAATTTTTATAAAGTGAGAGATTTTAGAGCTGTGTGTTATTTTCATCTTTAATATTCGTGATCTACAGCTTATTCTTGCCCTGCTGGGAATCTGAATACAGAGGAACCTCAATTATCTGAAGAACACGGGTGGGGAGTATTTCATTCAGTTAATCGAATTCCAGATAATTGAATGCCGAATAACATAGTTTAGCCAAGCATTGGGTCTTGCGATCTTGCCAGATAATCTGAATGCCGGATAATCAAGGTTCCTGTGTAGAGCTGACTTGATTAGTGAAAGACATGGATCCAATGACGTTCATCATAGTTTTCTGGTAATTTAGTCTGAAAAGCAATGAGTAGGCTGGAATTGGAATGTCAACATTTATAAGCAAATGGAAATCCAATCTCAACATTTTCAATTTTAAAGATGTCTAATATGGAGTCAGGTCAGGTTCAGAAGACTTGCTGGTTCTTAATAAAACCTGGATGTGGATGTTTCACCACCATTTCTTAAAATATTCCACTGTTGCTGAAGGTATGGGCATGCAGAGCAAGATCTCCTTTGTTTGAGGAACCTAAAGTCAGCAGGATCATTTGAACTTTGTGCTGAGTTCAGACAAAACCCAGTTTCACTGGGCCAAGTGCCTTAACCTGCAGTCTGTCGGTCACAAATTGATGCTACAGATTTCAGTGCTTTTGAAGGCCATATATGTTCTGATTTCTGTCTTGACTTGTTTTTTAAAGAATCTACTTCATGTTAAATTGAAATAAACAGATTTAGTCTTCAGAGCAGCCTTGGGTGACTATCTGTGTGGAGTTTGCATATTTTCCTCATCGCCGTGTGGATTTCCTCCGGGTGCTTCAGTTTCCTTCCACAGACAAAGCTGTGAAGGATAGCAGGAATGGCCATCTTAAATGCCACATAGTGTCCAGGATGTGCAGATTAAGTGGATTAGCAGGACTACGGGAATAGAGTGGGCTCTTCTTTGGAGGGTCAGTACAGACTGAATGGGATGAATGGCCTCTATCTTTACTGTATGATTTCTATGTCAGTGATAATCTTTAAAAAAATCTGCTGTGTTGCTTTGATTGACAATTCATCTAATGTAGGTTAGACAAAATATCATGTAGTTTTAATTTACCATTTCCAAAGGGCTATTACCATGCTATTATGAATGCTTGCCTGGGAGTTCAAAAGCTAAGCTTAACTTAGCAAGGAGTTCACAGTTTGATTCAGTATAAAGAAGCCATCAATAATTCACTTTCTTTGAATTAAAGGGGTCTGAATCAAAGTTTATTTAATGAGAAGTTGGAACACACAAAATTTTAAAAACTTCAAATGGCTTTCATGAATAAAGCATTTTTAAAAAACTAATAAGTTTGAGCTTGGAGTTGCATTAGATTGTTAGCAGTATTGTACCTTTATTTCCACATCACTCCTGAGGTCTGCCCAAGTTGAATGCTGAGTGAGTGATTGTAGAGGTGGCAATGGTCCAGGATGGGAGGGGCATGGTGGACCATTTGGAGTGGATAAGAGGCATGAACCAGAATGGGCTATAGAGGAGTTAAGGTTACATGGTGGGTGAGTGAAGGGCTTGAGTTGGAGTGAAGGTTCCATTGAGGTGGAGGTATAAGTTGGCATGGTGTGGCCAATAAAGCTACGGAGGAACTACAGTGTAGATTGAAGGTGTAGGTTAAGGTATAGAGGGGCAGTGAGAGGTAAGAGATGATGCCTGGTGACGTAACTGTTTCTAAAACAACTGAAGTTGCGTCCAGTTGTTTTCAGGCCTTCTGAGCAGCAGAATGTGCCAAGTCAAAGTCTATCAGATCATAGCACTGTCCTTTGATTAGAGAGAGAGAGAGAGACAAACAGAGAGAGAGGGAGAAAGAATGACTGATGATAGTTTAAGCTGAGAGTCACCATGCCTCAGGTGAGGTGAGAGGGTGGTTGAGGAGGTAGGATATTCATGGTAACCTCTGCCAGTGAAGGAATTGAACACCAATTTCCCTTCTGAACTTACAGTCTTCTGTTTCAACAGTGAACATGTTGCTTCACACAAATATTGTCACTGTTATCTGCGTAAATATGCTATGCTATGGAACCTCTGGTTTCCAAGGTTGTATTTTTTGAGGGAGACCCTCAATGAAAGAGAGTCTGAGAAAGACAGCTACTTCTCTAAGCCTCTAACGTGAGAGGGGGGAAAAACACCTGGGAGCCTCAAAATGGCTATTCTTAGTTCTGATGTTAAATTTATGCAGGAAACAGCAGGATAAGTGTCACTGGAGTGAACAGACAATACTTTTAGGATATCAACCCTTCCTCAGAATGTTCAAGTCCATAGTTGAGACAATGTACGTATTCTCTCATGGATGCTAACTTCTTCATTGAGTGTTTTAATTTCAGATCATTATCATCTGCAGCATTTTGTTCTTACCATCAACATGTGAAATACTGTGCTCCCCTTGCAAAAAACCTTAGTTATTTTTTCAAAAAAATGATTTTTTTGATGATTTTAATGGATATAATAGACTGATCAATTGGCATTTTTTCTTTTTTTTTCCAGATATGGTTACAGAAGTACGGCTATCTTCAAGCTAGTGAACCCAGAATGTCAGTATTGCGCTCTTCACAGTCCCTGCACGCAGCTGTAGCTGCTATGCAGCAATTCTATGGAATTAAAGTTACGGGGACTTTGGATGAAAACACAATAGAGTAAGGAATGTCTGTTCACCCCTTCCACCAGCACCAGCTCACAAGTGCTACCTATGATTGCTAGACATCTATCACCTCCTATTTGCAATTCACTTGAGAAACAGTGCTGTCATTTTCAATAAAACGAGAAAATATACAATTCTTCCATTTCATCTTAAGTGAAAATGCCACTTATTAATGTAGTTATAATGTCTGAAGGTAGCAGGAAATGTAAAGTATTCATTTATATTCAGTATATACCTTCCAATCATACAGATGAAGGATTTGCTTCTTTTCAGTTCCACCGTTGTGCACAGCCATCAGCCAGGCAGCGTAAGCTCTAATGAAAATACTTGCCAGTAAGTTGCAGACAATTGAGAGATAATTTTCAGCCTTGAAGGAAGCTTGGAAATGTAGTGTTAGTTGCATAATAATTTAACATCGTACAATGACTGGGCCAATCCTAAGAATCTAAAATTGTTGAACATTTAAATTGAAGGGTCTTTGAGACAGTTTCCAGTCTGTACATACAATCCTCCAAGCTGAAGGTTAAACCTTGCATATTGCCCAAAATTTCTCATTGAAAATGCATCTCCTGTTTCCTCTTCGACTTTTAATATTACAAACAAGCTTCCTCTCTCTTATAACAGTGAAACCTAACTGAGTCCTGGGTACTACAGTACCGACTAAAGGATGGCAGATCCAAGTTTAAAAATCTTAAAGCTATTTTCCTCACTGGGGTGAGTTTTATATTTCTCTTGGCCAAGCCATTAGATTTCACATGGAAAGCTCGAAGATCACTTGTGAGGCAGTGTGGGGAGAAACTTGTATCTGTTCTGTCTTGTCTTAGTATGAGTAGTGGTCATACAATTTCTCAGGCCAGCTAGCCTTTCCCAACATGTGTTTGCATAGGAAACAGCTGTGATCAAGACATTAAAATTGAGTCTTCATTTAAAAACTTTTCAAGATTTTATAAAGGAAGAAATACATGAGATATGTTGTCACACCTAGCTAAAACTCAATCTGGTACTCACCCCACGCAACGTCTTTATCTCCTAGAATTAAATTGGAATACCATCCTGCCCAACCAGTTGAATGTTAACTCTGAATTTTGCTTGATAAATATCCTTGACAATAATCTCAATACAGGAGTGTTTAAGTTGCATTACATTAGAAAAAACAGCGCCATTAATTACCATAATTATCCCGAAACAGCACCCGAACATCATAAGTGGCTGTCCATCTGTGCAATAAATAATATTTTGAAAAAGAATGGCCATGTCTACATTGTTACCTTTTTAGAAAAAAATCAACATTACAGATATCATGACTTCCCTTAACTCAATAATAAAAATCCTTATTGTATTTATGTTTTCAGATGAAAAATTTTAAGTGACAGCTGAAATTCTGAGCTTGAAAAATTCTGAATTTTAATGAACAATTATGGCAGGACTATCTCAGGATATGAGAAGAGACATTCATTACATTAAGTGTGACATTAGCAGCACCACAAATCGAACATTATATTGTTGTGGGGACAGAATTACAATGTTCTTCTTGAATTAAGATTAGCTGATGATGCTATTTGAAAAAAGAACAAAGACATATTTAGACAGATAGTTGACTGTCCGAAAAAGGAAAATAAGGTCAATATATTTTTATTAATTACAAAATAGCAATAAAAACATTTCCCCATGAGTGTCTACTGTATTATGCACTTGATGCTCTCTTCCTCATGTTTCATGGAGCAGAGGTCATGTGGAGCCACACTGTGCCAAACATGATTTAGATCTATGCACTTGATATTTTGCCAAAACCACCATTAATATAATGTCTGAGTTTGAATTAGTGCTGGGCTTTAATAAAGTTGATGCATCAAGTTGAGCTGATTTTGACGGACGAAGTATCAAGACCATACCTGCTTGATGCTGAAAGTGGACTCAAGGGCATTGCAGTGGCGCACTACATTAGAGTCCAACAATGCTGTAGAATAGAAAGCTAGTACATAGGTCCTCACTCACAGGGAAAGGTAGTGGTGTAGTGGTAATGTCATTGGGCTAATCATCCTAAATGCTCAAATTAATGCTGAGGGTCACAGGTTGAAATCCTGCCAGGCAGCTTGTGGAGTTAAGCAAATTTTGAATACATAGCTAGTATTACTGATGATAGCTAGGGAATGATCACTGATTTCTCCTTTTATACAAAAGTATATAAAATTATGATGGGGTGTATAGCCACAGCCTTTTTCCCATGATGGAAATGTCAAGTACTAACTAGGCTTTAAAATGAGAGGGGAAAAATTTTAGACCGATGTGCGACAGGGAGGGTAGTGGGTACCGAGAATGCACTGCCAAGGGAGATGGAAGGAGCAGATATAGAATGGTTAAGGGGCATTTACACAGACACATAAACAAGTAGGGAATAATAGGTTATGGACCATGTGCGGGCAGATGGGATTACTTTAGAATGGCATCATAGTTGGCATAGACAAGGTGGGCTGAAAGGCCTGTTCCTGAGCTGTACTGTTCTCTGTTCTACAATCTATTAAGTATCTAGTGATAAACTTATTGTAGTAATTGTAACGAGATCAGAGTCGAGTGTGGTGCTGGAAAAGCACAGCAGGTCAGGCAGCATCCAAGGAGCTGCCTGACCTGCTGCGCCTTTTCAGCACCACATTCCTGACTCTGATCTCCAACATCTGTAGTCCTCACTTTCTCCTAGTTGTAATGAGGTCAGCCAGGTGAACCTCACAGAACATGAGTTTCCTGATTGGGGCTGTTAATCTGATCCAATCAGGGAGCCCTGTCTGACAGATATAACCAGGAGTGTCAGGCATGCTGTTCACTCTGAGAGCTGGCTCTGAGGAAGCTGGATCAGTATCACAGGCTCTCCAAGTGTAAATAAAGGATGAATTGGTGGTCAGATGCTGGCCTCTGTGGAGTTAATTCAGTGGCGATGAGAGAAAAGCATGCTCCTGAGAAATTCACTCGCAATGGTCATCTTTGAGTTGGGGTAAACATTTCTGGCATCGTGCTGGTCTTTAAGAAGCTTGACCTGTTCAATCCTGCTGTTGAAGACTGGGCCCATTATGTGGAAAGAATGTAGTATTTTTCCAGGTAGCTGACATTGAGGCAGATGAAAAACAATGAGGAATTCTTGTGGACCCGCAGCTTTTTCAGTTATTAGGAGCCTAACTTTCCTTAAGACACCAGATACTAAAATTTTCAAGAGTTGATGGATTTAGTTGAGGAATATTATTTATCCCAAGCCTCCTCTAATTCTGAGATGCTATTGGTTTTACTCGGCAGTTTGGGAAATAGGGGAATCCTTGCAGGATTTTTTGACGAAGTTAAGATGACAAGCAGAAATCTGTGACTTTGCTTTAACTCTTAATGAGATGCTGAGAGACCACTTGGTGGGGTTAATGATGTAACCATGCAATAGCACTTAGTAGTTGAAGCCCAACTAGACTTCAAACAGACTCATCAACTGGCTTTATCATTGGAAAATATGGCCATTGGAGCATCGGAGTTGCAAGGTATTCCGATGCAAGTGGATATAACTCCTGGTTATATCTGTCAGACAGGGCTCCCTGATTGGACCAGATTAACAGTCCCAATCAGGAAACTCATGTTCTGTGAGGTTCGCCTGGCTGAGCTCATTACAACTAGGAGAAAGTGAGGACTACAGATGTTGGAGATCAGAGTCAGGAGTGTGGTGCTGAAAAGGCACAGCAGGTCATTCCAATACCCTTGCCATTCCAACTGCCCTTGGGGAACACCACATGAGTGAAGACAGTTGTGTAGCCTCACTCAGGGCATATCCTGATCAGAGGAAGCAATTCCATGATTCTGCAGGGCCCACCCGGTGCTGTTTGCTTTTCGGCAAATCAGAAGGTTGGAAAGTGTAGGAATCATCAAACCAGTCCAGTTTGTGGACTGCACCGGTTATACTGATTGTGAAGCCAAAGTGTCAGTTTGCCTTTGTGTGGATTTTAAACAAATGGTAAACCACTTTTCACAGCTGGTAAGTACCCAACCCCGAGATGATTATTCACAAAGCTGTCCTTCATGAAGCTGGACATGAGCCATGTGTACTTGAAAATGTGATTAGATGGAGATCCCCAGAACGTTGCTACAAATGATGCCCATAAGGGTTTGTATGAACAGACGAGACTGCCATTTGGGGTATCATCAGTCTGTGCCAATTTTCAGCAGATGATGGAGAACATTTTACAGGGTCTAACCCAGGTCACCATTTATCTGGATGACATGCTAATAACAGGGAAGATGAATAAGGAGCACTTAGAGAACTTGGACATAGCCCTTAGGCATTTCTCCCTTACACCTTAGAAGGCACCCTAAATGACTTACTTGAGCAACAGAGTTCACAAGACTGGGTTACACCCTTTGGAAGATCAAAGGTGCCCCAGCTGTCATGTCACAGAGCTTATGTCATTCCTTGAGCTTGTGAACTATTATAAAAAGTTCATACGTACCCTGGCCTCCATCCTGGCACCTTTGCATCAACTCTTCAAAAAGGGTCAGCCTTGGAAATAGGCATGTCGCCAAGCCATGGCTTTTAAGGAGGTGAAGAAACAGCTCTCATTCTCTGAGGTGTTGGCTCACTATGATCCCAAGCAAGATCTGGTAGTGACATGTGATGACTCCTCCATACGACATTAGGGTAGTATTAGTTCATTGGTGGCCCAATGGAGAGGAACACTGAATAGCATATGTATCCAGAACTTTGGCTGATGCAAAATGTAAATACACCCAGAAACAGAAGGAAGGATTAGCAGTCATATTTGGAGTCAGGAAGTTCCACCAATAGTTTTCCAGATATAAATTCCTAGCAATAATGGACCACAAACCCCTGCTGGGTCTACTTAAAGAGGACAAGGCAGTGCAGTCCATAATTTTTGGCTGAATTCAGCACTGGGCTCTGATACCAAGTGCATATAATTACAAGATGGAACACAGTTCAGGGGCCAAGAAGCAAAATTTGGATGCGTTGAGCCTGTTCCCGTTGGCAGATACACCACAGGTGGTACCACGCTGGAAGAGTCCGTATTGGTTTTAAATTTTCTGGACACACATCCAGTCATTGCTGACAATATCAAACTTTGAATGCAGAAAAGTCCAGTCCTTGCAAAACTGAAACAGCTGGTGGTAATGGGGGCTCCATCAAAGGGCTACAACCAGAATTGAATTGTTTTTGGATCTGAAGAGACCAAGTCGCAGACGAGGGCTGTATATTATTATTGTGGGGAGCAAGAGTAGTTGTCCCGAGCAAAATTTGCCGCAGATCCTGGCTGAACTTCACCAAGGTAATCCAGGGGTAGCTCCAGCAGAGTCACAAAAGGGGAGAAGACTGTGCACCAGATTGAATCTGATCTTCCCAGACCTGGGGGTGGGGCGGGTGAAACAGTGTCAGGAATGTGAATGCTAGACTGAAGACTCCGTTAAGCGAGCCAGACAGCTTACTTCAGGGAGTGAAGTTTGCTCTAGGAACCATGGGAATGGTCCTGCATGGGTAAGAGGCACAATTAACCCGAGGTCAGGCCCTGTGACGTACAAAGTTTGTATAGGTACAAAGGTTCTGAACAAGCATGTGGACCACATGAAAGCTGCAAACTTGCAAACGGTGCTAGAGCAAAATGGGCGTGGCTCCTTAACAGCCTTTCCAACTGTTCCAGAACCCACGGATTCTCCCTTTTCATCAAACGTTGAAGATACCTCAGAATCTGAGATAAACATTGCTGATGTCACCACCTTGACACCTTTACCACCCGAAGAGAAGAATGAATTTCTCCTGAGATGCTCTAGGCGAAAGAGGAGAGCAACAAGCTGCCTGTGTGAGAGGCTGAGTTGGTGGAATCTGACTCGGTACTAAAATGCCCCAGGAGGAACTGCAAAAAAAAACCAACCTATGTTCTCCGACTCAGAGGGGGAGGGATGGAGTAATTTTAGCAAGGTCAGCCAAATGAATCTCATAGAGTACAAGTTCCCAGATTGGGGCTGTTAATCTGGTCCAAACAGGAAGCCTTGGCTGACAGGTATAAACAGAAATGTCAGAACATAGAACATAGAACATTACAGTGCAGTACAGGCCCTTCAGCCCTCGATGTTGCGCCGCCCTATCATACTAATCTGAAGCCCATCCCATCTACACTATTCCATGTACGTCCATATGCCTGTCCAATGACGACTTAAACTTGGCGAATCTACTACCATTGCAGGCAAAGCATTCCATACCCTTACTACTCTCAGAACAGCCTCAAGGCCCTCAGCCTTTCCTCGTAAGACATTCCTTCTATACCAGGCAACATCCTGGTAAATCTCCTCTGCACCCTTTCCAAAGCTTCCACATCCTTCTATTAATGCGGTGACCAGAACTGTACACAATACTCAAGTGTGGCCATACCAGAGCTTTGTACAGCTGCAGCATAACCTCCTGGTTCCAGAACTCAATCCCTCTATTAATAAAGGCCAAGACACTGTATGCTTTCTTAACAACCCTGTCAATCTGGGTGGCAACTTTCAGGGATCTGTGTACATGGACACCGAGATCTCTCTGCTCATCTGCACTCCCAAGAATCTTACTATTAGCCCAGTACTTTGCATTTAGATTACTCCGTCCAAAGTGTATCACCTCACACTTGTCCACATTAAACTCCATTTGCCACCTCTCAGCCCAGCTCTGCATCCTATCTATGTCTCTCTGCAACCTACTACATCCTTCGTCACTATCCACAACTCCACCGACCTTAGTGTCATCCACAAATTTACTAACCCACCCTTCTAAGCCCTCATCCAGGTCATTTATAAAAATGACGAACAGCAGTGGACCCAACACCTTGCAGTAAGCCGCTAGTAACTGGACACCAAGATAAACATGTTCCATCAACTACAACCCTCTGTTTTCTTTCAGCAAGCCAATTACTGATCCAAACTGCTATGTCCCCCACAATCCCATTTTTCCGCATTTGTATAATAGTCTACCGTGGGGAACCTTATCGAACACCTTGCTGAAATCCATATACACCACATCAACCGTTTTACTCTCATCTACCTGTTTGGTCACTGTCAAAAAACTCAATAAGATTCGTTAGGCACGACCTACCCTTCACAAAACCGTGCTGACTGTCCCTGATCAGATGATTCTTTTCTATCTCTTATAACCTTTTCCAACACTTTTCCAACAACTGAAGTGAGACTCACTGGTCTGTAATTACCATGGTTGTCTCTGGTACCCTTTTTGAACAAGGGAACCACATTTGCTATCCTCCAGTCCTCCAGTCCTACTATTCCTGTAGACAATGATGATTTGAAGATCAATGCCAAAGGCTCGGCAATCTCTTCCCTTGTTTCCCAGAGGATCCTAGGATAGCTCCCATCTGGCCTAGGGGACTTGTCTATTTGCACACTGCAGTATCTCTACTACCTCTTCCTTGTGAACCTCAATCTCTTCTCCTCTAGATGCAGGTATCTCTATATCTTCCTCGCCAACATTTTCATTTTCTATAGTCAGAGTTCTGTTCACTCTGAAAGTTGGCTCTGATGGAGCTGGACCAGTGTCAAGGATTCTCTTTGTGTAAATAAAGGGTGACTTGGTAATGGGATACCAGCCTCTGGAATTATTTCACTTATCTCAATGAGTGGAACTACTGAGCAAAGGCAATATGGAAAGGTAGATAGGTAGAAGCTTTGGTCACTTTGTGCAGTAATCATTGCCTATTTTCATATCCATCCATACTTTATGACCTGGGAGGAAGGAGGGCAGGTAAAAAAGAAATGAGATCTATTCTACCAACAGTAATTGAAATGACCTCTTCTTGAGCACTCAGAACTTTAAACATTTTTTGGAAGAATTTCAACTTGTTCTTATAGATATACCAGATCAGGCATATGAAGGTAGAGGTGGGACTTAAACCTGGTACCTCTTCACTCAGAGGTAGCTGTACTACCACGAGATCACAAGTTTACTCTTTTATAATGGCTGCACGAGGTTGACATGAAGAGGTTTAAACATTAAGAATTACAGCATTAGGAATGGCACTCCTGACAGTGTATCTGCTTCAAGCGTTGGATTCTCTTTTACTGCTCAATAATGTCTAATTTAGACTTGAAGTATAGGATTTCTTCTTGAAGAACATAGAAAGAAGATTATAATTTCTTCAATAAGAAGTGTGATAATTCTGTATGGTTTTTTTTCTATAATTAACTTCCTATTACATTAGCACAACCTTTTTTTCATATGAATCCCACTTTTCAGAGACTTGTATGACCGCAGTTTTATTAGTGATTCATTCCATTTGGTGAAAAGAGATATTCTTTAACTTTTTCACTAAAGTACATGTTTATCATAGTGTGATAATCAGTGAAGTGCAAGGTGTTCAACTCTTCTGCTCAGTCAAAATGTGTTGTCTTGAACAACCACTGACTTGGTTGGGTCGTAAGAACTAACCATTGATGAGCAAAGTGTGCGCCAATGGGAATGTAAAAACTTTTCTTGGCTACTTTTCTGAAAACAATATACACTGTAGATTCCATAGCATCTTAGAGAAAGTGGGAATTCGGTCCATCATGTCTGCAGTCTCTCGACAGGACCATTCCAAAACTTGCTCATTTTTCCCATAGGCCTCCATATCCCTCTGTATTTATCACCCATTTCTTCCAGTTTTATATCTGGTGTCCGCACTCTCAATTTATGGCATCTATGCCTGCCAACTCGCAACTGGTGTCCTTTCACTTGAATGAGCAGAAATTGTTGAGAACCGAGGGTCACAGTTGAAGAATAGATGATTACAATGTGCAACTTCTCTAGAGTCACAATTCTGTGACTGTTTCACATTTTGAGGTGTGGAGATTTGGTGCAGTGTTTATCAATTATCGCAGAAATGACTAAGAACAACTGCACCGATTCACTGCAGCAAATAGATAACAGTGTCTGCTATTAGTCAGACTGCAGCTCAAAAAAAGATTCTCACTATGTTCTTATAAATGGAAGCTGATAACAGTGCAGCGATGGCAACTGGGCATCCTGCAGTCTGAGCAAATGGGGTAAGCAACAGGATATCTTCTTAATCAACCAGATTGAGAAATGGAGAATGAAATTAGTAAACACACGTTGTGCCAAATCAATTACAGAGAGAGGAGATAACAGAGAGTGGGGAGAAAACTAGATTGAGAGAAGAAAAAGGAACAAGACCGAAAAAAACAAAGCTTTTGAATGATTAAAATTGACATTTTTAAAATGTTCAACATGCAATATTTGTCGCAATATTCAGGCCAGATTTTCGCTATGACAGAAACCTCAAAAGTGGCAAAGACATCAGAAGTACTATGTCCCTTCTCTGAACCTAGAATCCCCATTTTCATGGGAATGGGATTGAGAGTGCTCCATGGTTCACGTGTGATACCTTTTCTGGAAACAGCTGATCATTTAACTTATCAACTGCTCCCTCTGAATTGGTATTTTGGGATCCTTGATGTCTGCAGTACAGATGATGGAGATGGATCTGTTTGCAATGTATTTCTTTAGGATAGATAAAATGCTGCATGGGGGAGGTGGTGGTGGGAGGGGGAGGGGTTCAGGTATCATTTTATAGGAGTGGTGTTGGGATCAGGTATTATTTGGAGAGGGTCAGGCACCTTCTGGGATCGTTAACTTTGGAGAATGGTGCACCTTCTGTCCAACTTGTGAATTCCTGTCAAAAAGTCTCAAGAAGAGTCAAACTGTCAAGAAGTGTTGAACTGTTCAAGAAATGTCAAGATGACTTAAGAGCTATGAACCCTTGTCAAAAGATGTCAGACTGTTAAGTTTCAAGACACATTAAGAATTATCAAGCAGTCAAAACCTGTCAGAACGTGTTTATATGAATAAGAGTGTGGTCTGTAATGTAGAAATTTAAGGAAACGAACCTTGTTTTCTTGTGTTCATTGGTACTTGTGAATACTAGATAGGTTGACATGAAGGTGAAGAATGATAGGGTGGAAGTAGGCACTAATTTGGCATGGAGGAATGAAGACTTATGCCTAATATGTAAATGGGTATTGGTGATTTGGGAGACAGTGGGATTGGTAGAGGATCATAGAGTGGCATGAAGAATATGAAAAGCCATAAGGGACAGGTAGAGGGCATTGGTGTAAAGGGTTTTCGTGGATGCATCATGTGAAGTGAGGATGAGAGGGTTTGGGTGGGGTGAGTCTGAGGGTAAGGTTTGGAGGAATCTTTTATATTTGATTATTTTATTTTAGTTTTTGAACACAGTGCCACAGCCCTTCTACAGGCTTTCTACCAAGTCCAGGTGACGATTTGACAGCCTCCACAGCTCCCCCAAGGTAACCTGGCTTAACTCCCAAACCAGCCCCTGCATTTATCTGCACTAAAAAATGGGATGTGTGCGCAGGAATTTTTAAAGGTCATTTCTGCAGAGTCAAGAGTTCTTCCACCTGGGTGCAAAATCTGGTGTGCGCGCATTTTTAGATGTGTTGTGAAACACCTCTTGAGTCAGTGGGCCTTGCACCTAGGCCTTCTGGAATGCAGCACAAAACCCCAGGCCCATTTTTAAATAGTTTTTTTTAGTGTCAGATGAGTTGATTACCAATGATTAGCAATCATACATTTTAAAAAAAAGTTTCACTTATCTTTCCATTGCAAGCTTTGTTAATATTTATCCTGCACATCATAGGGTCATAGAATCCCTACAGTGCGAAAACTATTGTCTAATCAGCCTGTTCAGATATGTTATTGCACACATCTGGAACAAGTGAGACTTGAAGTCAAGCCTAATGGCTCAAAATACTACCACTGCACCAGAGTCTATGCAAAGATGGTACTTTGATTTGACAGCAAGTATCCCTGAGGTTTTTAAATACAAGAAACAAAGTGAAACAAGTTAGATATAATTCCACGTTACTGATGATTATGTCTGCAGGAAGTGTCTTTGGTTGCGAATACTATCAGATTGCATGGATCGGTTGGAGCAGCAGTTGAAGGCAATAAGAAATTTACAGGAACTGGGAATGTGATGGATGGCAGTTATACGAAGGGAGAATAGCTGCAGATATAGTCAGGTAGATGGGTTAACTCCAGGAAAGTAGGGGAAGTAGGCAGGTAGTGCAGGAATCTTCTGTGGCTATTCCCATCTCAAGCAAGTATGCTGTTTTGGAAAATGTACAGGATAATGGACTCTCAGAGGTATGTAGCACAAACAGCCAAGTTTCTGGTACTGAGAAAGGGTCCAATGTAATAAAGGGCATCTTGGGTTCCAAGCGATCGATTGTGATAGGGGACTCTCTCGTCAGAGGCACAGACACATGTTTCTGTGGCCAGCAGCGAAAAATCAGAATGGTGTATTGTCTCCCTAGTGCCAGGATCAAGGATCTCTCAGAGAGAGTGCAGAATGTTCTCAAAGGGGAAAGGGACCAGCAGGAGATCATTGTACACATTGGAACCAACAACATAGGAAGGGAAAAGGTTGAGATTCTGAAGGGAGAATATAGAAAGTTAGGCAAGAATTTAAAAAGGAGGTCCTTGAGGATAACATTATCTGGATTACTCCCGGAGCTACGAGCTAGTGAGGGTAGGAATATGAGGATAAAACAGATGAATGCGTGGCTGAGGAGCAGGTGCATGGGAGAAGGGTTCACAGTTTTGGCTCATTGGGAGCTCTCCTGGTAGAAGTGACCTGTACAAGAAGGACGGATTGCACCTGAATTGGGAGGGGAGTAATAAAGTGACAATGAGATTTGCTAGAGCTGCTTGGGAGGGTTTCAACTATTAAGATGTGGGGGTGGGACCCAGGGAGATGACAAGGAAAGAGATCAACCTGCGACTGGTACCGTTGAGAACAGAAATGAGTCAAACAGTCAGGGCAAGCAGGATCAAAGCAGAGAACAAGGTAGGACTGATAAATTAAACTGCATTTATTTCAATGCAAAAACCTTACAGGGAAGGCAGATGAACTCAGAGCATGGCTAGGAACATGGGACTGCGATATCATAGCAATTACAGAGATGTGGCTCAGGGATAGACAGGGCTGGCAGTTTAATGTTCCGGGATACAAATGTTACAGGAAGGACATAAAGGGAGGCAAGAGAGGAGGGGGAGTAGCGTTTTTGATAAGGGATAGTATTATACCTGTAATTAGGAAGGATATTCCTGGGAATACATCCAGGGAAGTTATCTGGATGGAACTGAAAAATAAGAAAGGGATGATCACCTTATTGGGATCGTATCATAGACCCCTACTATTGTCAGCAGCAAATTGAGAAGCAAATTTGTAAAGAGATCTTGGTTATCTGTAAGAATAATACAGGGGTTGTGGTAGGGGATTTTGTACTTTCCAAACATAGACTGGGACTGGCATAGTATGAAGGGTTGAGATGGAGAGGAGTTTGTTAAGTGTGTTCAAGAAAATTTTCTGATTCAGTATGTGGGTGTACCTACTAGAGTGGTGCAAAACTTGACCTACCCTTGGGAAATAATGCAGGGCAGGTGACTGAGGTGTCAGTGGGGGAGCACTTTGGGGCCAGCAACCATAATTCTATTTTTCTAATTTAAAATAGTGATGGAAAAGGATAGGCCAGATCTAAAAGTTGAAGTTTGAAATTGGAGGAAGGCCAATTTTGATGGTATTAGGCAAGAATGTTCAAAAGTTGCTTGGGGGCAGATTTCACAGGTAAAGGGACGGCTAGAAAATGGGAAGCCTTCAAAAGTGAGATAACGAGAGTCCAGAGAAAGTATATTCCTGTTAGGGTGAAAGGGAAGGCTGGTAGGTGTAGGGAATGCTGGATGACTAAAGAAATTGATTTGGGTAAGAAAAAGAAGGAAGCATATATCAAGTATAGACAACAGAGATCGAGTCAATCCTCAGAAGAGTACAAAGTCAGTAGGAGTATACTTAAGAGGGAAATTAGGAGGGCAAAAAGGGACATTAGATAGCTTTGGCAAATAGGGTTAAGGAAAATCCAAAGGGATTTTATAAATATATTAAGGACAAAAGGGTAATGCGGGAGAGAATAGGGCCCCTCAAAGTTCAGCAAGGCAGTCTATGTGTGGAACTGTAGGAGATGGAAGAGATACTAAATGAGCATTTTGCATCAGTGTTTACCGTGGAGAAGGACATGGACGATATAGAATGTAGGGAAACAGATGGTGGCATCTTGAAAAATGTCTATATTACAGAGGAGGAAATGCTGGATCTCCTAAAAAGCATAAAACTGTGTAAATCCCCAATACCTGATCAGGTGTACCCTAGAACTTTGTAGGAAGCTAGAGAGGTGAATGCTGGGCTCCTTGCTGAGGTATTTGTATCATGGATAGTCACAGGTGAGGTTCCGGAAGACTGGAGATTGGCTAATGTGGTGCCACTATTTAAGAAAGGTGGTAAGGAAAACAAAGGGAACTATAAACCAGTGAGCCTGATATCGGTGGTGGGCAAATTGTTTGAGGGAATCCTGAGGGACAGGATTTACATGCCTTTGGAAAGGCAAGGATATGGACCAGGTGCTGGCAAACGGGACTAGATTGGATTGGGATATCTGGTTGGCATGGGTGAGTTGGACCGAAGGCTCTGTTTCCCGTGCTGTATATCTCTATGACTCCATGACTGTAAGAGGTCATTTGGCCCATTGAGTCACCAACCCTCTGAAGTGCATCCCAGTTATACTCATTCCCCATTCTATCTCCATATTTCCCATGGCTAATCCACCTAATCTACACATCCCTGAACACAATGGAACCTGAATAATCCGCCTCATCACCACATGCTCGGACCAATACAGCTTGTTGTGATGTAATATGTGTTTCGTTAACTCGAATTGGTTGTAATGCAATTGATGAATTGTGGATGCAGTTTGGATAATGCAGGCTTGGAAGGTGAGGACCGGGGGTGGTCTGTCCTTGTTGCGGTTGGACGGGTGGGGTTTGAGGACGGAGATGCGGGATGTGGATGAGATGCGTTGGAGGGCATCTTCAACCATGTGGGAAGGGAAATTATGGTCTTTGAAGAAGGAGGCCATCTGGTGTGTTCTGTGGTGGAACTGGTCCTCCTGGGAGCAGATACGGCGGAGGCGGAGGAATTGGGAATACAGGATAGCATTTTTGCAGGAGGTAGGGTGGGAAGAGGTGTAATCCAGGTAGCTATGGGAGTTGATGGTCCTCACCTTCCACCCTACCAACCTCCACGTAAACCACATTATCCGCTGACATTTCCGCCACCTACAAATGGATCCCACCACCAGGGATATATTTCCCTCCCCAGTCCCTCCGTGACTACCTGATCAGGTCCACGCCTTCCAACAACCCACCCTCCCCTTCTGGCACCTTCCCCTGCCACTGCAGGAATTGCAAAACCTGCACCCACACCTCCCCCCTCACCTCCATCCCAGGCCCCAGAGGAGACTTCCGCATCCATCAAAATTTCACCTGCACATCCACAAATGTTACTTATTGCATCCGTTGCTCCAGATGAGGTCTGCTTTACATTGGGGAGACTGGACGCATTCTCGCAGAGTGCTTTAGGGAACATCTCTGGGATACCCGCACCAACCAACCATACCGCCCCTAGGCCGAACATTTCAACTCCCCCTCCCACTCTGCCGAGGACACGCAGGTCCTGGGCCTCCTCCATTGCCACTCCCTCACCACCTGACGCCTGGAGGAAGAACGCCTCATCTTCCGTCTCAGAACACTTCAACCCCAGGGTATCAACGTGGACTTCACCAGTTTCCTCATTTCCCCTCCCCCACCTTACACCATTCCAACCTGCCAGCTAAGCACCATCCTCATGATCTGTCCTACCTGCCAATCTTCCTTCCCATCTATCCAGTCCACCCTCCCCTCTGACCTATCACCTTTGATCTCCAGCATCTGCAGTCCTCCCTTTCGCCCCCCCCCCCCCCCCCCCCCCCCCGAAATTAGAAGTATAAATAACAGTGGGCATCATTAACCTCATTGTAATTTTGACAACAAAATGCAGCTCAATGAATTTGCCTGAAGCTAAAGCTGCAGTTGCCTTACAGGTGAATCTCTTCAAATGTTACAACAACAGCAATTCTAGTTGTTTGGAATGGATAACATTTAACCTTTCATTCCTACAGTTTTAAAAATGTGCAACGAATTCCCTCCACATCTGCCTCAGTTATAAAACCCTGCTAATTCTGCCACTGCCTTGAATAGACTACTTTGCAGCAACTGCACATAATTGTAATAGGAAGTCAATCCAATTTGCAATAAAATGGGATGCTGCCCACAATGTGAGACCACCTGAGGGAGGTGTTCTTACATGTCTTTCCTTTCTGGAGTAGCATGCTTGTTATCTGAAATGTTCAAAACACAACACATTAACGTAAATGAAAGTGATTCAAACAGTCGTGTTTATTTGATTAAATTGAGACAGGAAAAAGGGCATGTTACAATGTGAGTGGAATGTTGTACACATGCATATTTGTAGTTTTTCATTGTCTGAGAAACCAAAGCTTCAAACCAGCTGCCACATCTGACATATCTATGGCTAGCATTATCCTTATAGAGTGGCTGAAGCAATTTGACAACTATAAATAATCCATCCATTAGCTAGTAGTCTAGCTGATCACACTGCTAATTAGGTGTGAAGAACATTTTCTTTAACCCACATCACACTTTTCAATCACTGAAACATCCACTTCTTTTTGACATAGTGCTTCTCTACTCACTGGAAAACTTTTCAGACCTCCAACCTCCCCAATCCCCAAACTCACATCGAAGTTAACACAAGAGTGGAGGAGTTGCATAAAGAAACATAAAGGGCAGGAATCTGACAGCATATCAGAGGACAGGATGCAAAGAGGCTGCATTTGTCTTTGTACAATATTTTACTTGAATTGTGCATCTGATGGTTTCATCTAGGATGCTTTTGGGCACTTGCAGAAATTAGAAGTGACAAGAAACTGCAACTTTTCCAGTACCATATCCCTCCAACTTGTGTGACTTCATGTCGATGATGTATACTGTTCCATTCAATTACTCAATTTATCCAAATGGACATCACCTTCAAGCAGCACAAAGGTTCAGGAACTCCTTTACCATGTGATCACATGAATGGCAACTCCTGAGCCTCCCTTCCTTCCTGCTCCACCAGTTGGCTCTTGAGCAACTCAGAGTCGAAGAGTGTGGTGCTGGAAATGCACAGCCGGTCAGGAAGCATCCAAGGAGCAGGAGAATCGAGGTTTCTAGTATATAAACTCTTCATCAGGATGCTGCTCCTTGGATGCTACCTGACTGGCTGTGCTTTTCCAGCACCACATTCTTCAACTCTGTCTCCAGCATCTGCAGTGCTCGCTTTCTTCCACTGTAGCAAATCACAGTATCCAATGTAACTTTGCCATGAAATCTTACTTGAGTGACAAAGAATGCACTGCCTAAATTCTCCTTTTCCTGTAAATAACTGCACAAAGAGGATTGAAGAGCAAAGGGCAGTGATTTAAGGTGATTGACAGAAGAAGTAATGGCAAATTGAAGAAAAACTCTTTTACAGAGTTTGAAGTGAGAATTGGGAATTCAATGCATGAGAATATAGTGAAGACAGATTCAATCACAGTTTTCAAAAGAAAATTGGATAAGTATCTTCGGGAAGGAAAAACATTATAGGGCTCCAGGAAACTGGGATTGAGGAAGTTACTCTTGCAGAGACCCAGAAAAGATATAAAGTGCCAAATGTCTCTGTGCTACAACCATTCTATGATTCTTTGAAAAGCACAGCATATTCCAAACAAATTATTAATTTTATTTACAGAAAAACAAATTCTAAAGCTTGTTGATCTTTGTCAACATAGTGCTCTGTTGATTTGGAGGTGCCGGTTTTAGACTGGGGTGTACAAAGTTAACAATCACACAACACCAGGTTATAGTCCAACAGGTTTATTTAGAATCACTAGCTTTTGGTGCACTGCTCTTTCATCAGGTGGTTGACAACTATAAATAATCCATCCATTAGCCAGTAGATTAGATTTTTTTAGATTACTTACAGTGTGGAAACAGGCCCTTCGGCCCAACAAGTCCACACCGACCCGCCGAAGCGCAACCCACCCATACCCCTACATTTACCCCTTTAACCTAACAATACAGGCAATTTAGCATGGCCAATTCACCTGACGCGCACATCTATGTGACTGTGGGAGGAAACCGGAGCACCCGGAGGAAACCCACGCAGACGCGGGGAGAATGTGCAAACTCCACACAGTCAGTCGCCTGAGTCGGGAATTGAACCCGGGTCTCTGGCGCTGTGAGGCAGCAGTGCTAACCACTGTGCCACCGTGCTGCCCACAGTAGTCTAGCTGATCACACTGCTAATTAGGTGTTATGTAATTCTTAACTTTCTACTTCCCTCCCGATACCCAACTATTGTTTGACAAAAACTGTCAGAAGCTTTAGCATATGTTGTTATCCTAAGATTTTGTGGTGTTAGCCAAAAGGATTCCTGCACTACAAGTCTTGTACCCCAGATCTCTTGCCTCACAGACTTAGTACTGCCATATTGATGTAGGGGTTTGTCACTCACCTAGTGTTAATAAGATGACACAATCATTAATAGTTCTACAGCTATAATCCTGTGTCACATTATGAAGACCTTGGTCTTCTACTTGTAAGGGGGAGGTGCTAAACTAATTGTTTTTGTTTCTCTCTGCACTGCTATGCAGTCATGGAAGAGAGAAATTCAGTAACAGATGTCAGTGTCGTCTTTCTTCAGGTGCTACAATTAACTTCTGGTTTGTCAAGATCACCCTGTCCCAAGAGGTTGTGCAGTTCTTTTTCCCCAATGTCTCAAACAAAATATATATCCTCCTGTTAGAAGTTTATGCATTTCACTCTTCTGTTTGCCCAATAATGCCTGCATTGCTGTTCTCCTGCCAACTTAGAATAAAGATGTGGGTTATTGAAGCCATGAATGTATTCAACCAAATGTAAAGGGAGAAAAGATCCTCAAATGATGGAGAATATTGAATCTGCACAGCAATTTAGAGCAAGGTGGAGATGATGGCTTAGTGGTGTTGTCACTGTGCTTATTAACTCAAGGATTCTGGGTTCAAATTCTGCTGTGGTGGAATTCAAATTTGATTAAAGAAAACCTGGAGCTAAGAGCTCATGAAATCATTGTTGGGGAGGTGTCCTTCTAGCTCACTAATGCCCTGTAGGGAAGAGAGCTGTTTGTCTTACATGTAACTCCAGACTTACAGCAATGTGGCTTATTCTTAACTACCCTATGGGCAAGAAATGCTGGTCCAGGCAGCACATCCTGTAAATGAATGGATCCTGTTATTGAAGTATCCTGGACATTTAGCTATTTACACTTGTTTTACACACAGAACAAAAGGCAGCTTTTATGCCGATTAGCTGAGGAAAATTTCATGAAACTTTCTTGCTGGTGAATGATAAACCTTTTGCCTTATGGTAGCTTAATGACAGCCCAACAGAGATGGAGGAATTGGGAAAGACAAACATCTGGACCACTGTATGCGACAATAGTAACCCTTATAAGGTCATCATGGAAGTGGATGGTTTCATGAAGGCCATGTATAATTGCAACAAGATGTCCCTGTACTTTACTCAAATCCATTCATTGTATAGTGAGACAGCAGCCAATTGTAGTCCCATCCCCCAGCACCTCATGGAATTAAGCAAACTTTTCATTTGAATCTGACACACTCTTAAGTTAGCATTCAATCATATAATGAATTTGCTCACTATATTGACAATTTATAATTTGATCTAATTTCGAGTGCTGTAAAAATTGTTAAATTATCTGATATCTTTTCATAATTTAGATTGAATTGTATTTGCATAATTAATAGTGAATTATTTTACTTAGTTGCAATTTTACTTAACCACAACCAATCTAATGTGTTAAGTTCTGATGTTAGATTTGCAATAATGATGGAATAAGTGCGTCATTTTTGTGCTGTATATGTTGTAGCAAAGAGAAACATAAGATGAGTATGAGTGTTCACAACTTCCCAAATTCAGATTGCAATAAGTGGACACCTGCCCTTGCCCCTAACATACCTAACAAATAAATATCCTGAAATTATTGTGCCAATATTTAAGAAACATTCTTTGTACATTTCTCTAAAAATAAGTATGTGTCTCTAAAATCAGGTTGCGTTTTAAGCAAATGTGTTGTACTTCACTCTTTTTCTAGGCAAATGTCCTTCTTGATAAGGTAGATTGGCACAAAGTGCTTAAAAGTCAGTGTTGGTTCTATGTAATTATGTTACATGTACAGCTTGCTTTAGTTCACTTTATTGTATGGATAATGACACCTTAATAGCTTCACTTTTTTTTTATTCTGCCCCTTGCTTCTTTCATGTGATATAGTGATATCACCTTGAGGTGAGAATCTGTTTTGTTTGTCTTGTTTGAAAAATCTCCTCATGTTCAGAGGTGTTTCAGTTTTGCTGTGGTGTGTGAACTTATTTGTTGTAAACAGTAATGACTGCCTTCCAGATATAGTTCTATATTTTGAAATGTAAGTAATATAAGTAAAATTATTTCAGAATTGTTTATTGTCATGATATACAACAAATGTTTCAAAATTTATCGGAAGAGAACTTGACCTTGCCAGGATTTGAGTTTTTGCATGAAATAATTAAACCAGTTAACAGTTGTGAATTGTAAAGTATGTTAGCAAGCGGTTAAAGCACTTAGTCTCGGATCAACAAGAATTAATCTTTAATGAATTAATTGTGCTGTTAAATGGAGACCTTTACATTACACCATGGGGATATTTTTTCTGCTAGTTAATCATCACTAAGATGCAAAGGGTGATCGAAATTATAGCTTTTGGCTTGTTCTGTTCCATATTTTACTTATTAACATGACATTTGTTCCAATATGCATATTTACCTGAAGGTTTATCCAGTACACCAAAAATTGTATCATTAGTACTTCAGCATTTAAACAAAGGTACCTTAATTATTCGGGCCACTCAGCAAAATGAAAAGATACATTGAAATGCTTGTAATCAACCATTGGTTTAAAACGTTAGATATCGACTGATTGAAAACAGTGGAGCTGGCTGAATATTCATCATGAGTAAAAAGGATTATAATGTTATAACCAAATGATTAAATGGCCAAAATATATTTTATTGATAAATACTGATAAAATTTAATCAGGTCCATTAAACCTTTGTATTTTTAAGTGGGAATCTTTCTCTGGAATGTTTCCTCAGATGAAGCAAAAGTCTATTTCAAAGGGACTAAAACTCTAATCACATTGAATGAACATGAGTGGCAATGATATGTTGGTATTCATGGGGGGATATTTTGAGTGCCCTGCCAAGTGGGAAATGAAGCATTGGTTGGGTGCCTGTGTTGCAGTGATCCATCCCCCACTCTTATCATTCTAGCTGAAGTGGGTTAGCTCAGTTGGATGGTTAGTTTGTGACACAGAGGAATACCAACAGTGTGGATCCAAATCTTGTACTGGCTGATATTATCATATAGGGTCACAGAGATGTACAGTATAGAAACAGATCCTTTGGTCCAACTCATCCATGCCAACCAGTTATCCTAAACTAACCTAGTCCCATTTGCTAGCACTTCGCATATCCCTCTAAATCCTTCCACTTCATAGACCCATCCAGATGCCATTTAATCGCTGAAATTGTACCAGCCTCCACCACTTCCTCTGGCAGCTCATTCCATTCACACACCACCCTCTGCGTGAAAAGGTTGCCTAAACTATCTCACCCTAAACCTATGCCGTCTAGTTCTGGACTCCCCACCCCAGGGAAAAGACCTCGTCTATCTATCCTATCCATGCCCGTCATGATTTTATAAACCTCTATAAGGTCACCCCTTAGCCTCCGATGCTCCAGGGAAAACAGCTGCAGCCTATTCAGCCTCTCCCCATGACTCAAACCCTCCACTCCTGGCAACACCTTTGTGAATATTTTCTGAACCCTTTCAAGTTTCACAACATCCTTCCGATAGGAAGGAGACTAGAATTGCACGCAATATTCCAAAAGTGGCCTAACCAATGTTCTGCACAGCCACAATATGACCTCCCAACTCCTGACCAATAAGCATACCAAATGCCTTCTTCACTATTTATCTACCTGCGACTTTACTTTCAAGGATCTATTAACTTGCACTCCAAGGTCTCTTTGTTCAGCAACACTCTCTAGGATCTTACCATCAAGTGTAGAAGTCCTGCTCTGATTTGCTTTCCCAAAATGCAGTACCTCACATTTATCTAAATTAAACTCCATCCACTCCTCAGCATAGGTGCCACCTTCTCAATCCTACCCCTTGCCTGAGGTATGGTGACCTTCATGTTAAACTCACCACCAGTCATCACTCTAACTAATGAAAGAGCAGCCCTCTGGGACTATACTTACCAGATGTAAAGTTCGACTTAGTTCAAAGGAAAATTGCTTAAGGTGTAAATCATGCGGTGGGTCGACTCCTGCTAATTTGTCAGGACTGTTAAAATCAGCCCTCTCCCTTTAAAGAACTGATGAACAGTTCCGCAAGCTCTTGGACTGAGGTTTTCATTTGAAAGAGCATTGAAAGAAAAATAAAGCAGTGAAGTTCATTGTTAAAAATTGAGAGCAAATGCACAGGTTTAAGGATGTGTTCTTTTATCTTTCACAGCTGGATGAAGAAGCCGCGCTGTGGTGTGCCTGACCAGTTTGGCACCAACGTTAGATTTAGTGTTAGAAGAAAGCGTTACGCATTAACTGGGCAGAAGTGGCACCATAAACATATCACCTACAGGTACCTGTGTACACACATCACCAAATCAATACTGCATCATATTTATATTCATTGTAAGTGTCCCATAAAAATGAAAGAAAAAAGAGGTGTCAGTGCTATAAACCTGAAAATCCTGAAAATACATAGCCTGTTGGTAACTGAAAGAGAACCTTCAGACAGAGGTTACACTTAAATATTTTTTTTTCATCACTGACCCTCCCAGCATTTTCCCTTGACTATCAGTCGTCTGTAAAGTATTACTTCCAAGAAATCTGCCACAAACCAGTAAAACAATTGTATTTCAGTAGGCTATGTGTAAACCAGAATGTATGCTAGCAAGCTTTGTTATATATTTGGAGTTTAAAAAAACATTGTCAATTGTTGAGTAAAAGTAAATATGTTTTATTTTGCTGTCCTGATTGCTGTTTGAGATGCAGTGATTTGAAGGTAGTTTTGACAAGAAAGCCTAATGATGATTAGCCTCCCAAGACTGGAAACTGTGGTAAATATAAACATTTTCACCACAGGGTAATTTTATCATTGTGTATTCCTAGATGCTAGTGCATATCATAGATTTGGACATGTAGCTTTGCAATAATTAATTTCAAAGGGAAGGTAGCAATGGGAGTATCAGCAATTTTCCATCAGATTGGAAGTTTTCACACTTTGCGTGAACAAAAGCGGCACGGTGGCACAGTGGTTAGCACTGCTGCCTCACAGCGCCAGAGACCCGGGTTCAATTCCTGCCTCAGGCGACTGACTGTGTGGAGTTTGCACATTCTCCCCGTGTCTGCGTGGGTTTCCTCCGGGTGCTCCGGTTTCCTCCCACAGTCCAAAGATGTGCAGGTCAGGTGAATTGGCCATGCTAAATTGCCTGTAGTGTTAGGAAAGGGGTAAATGTAGGGGTATGGGTGGTTTGCGCTTCGGCGGGGCGGTGTGGACTTGTTGGGCTGAAGGGCCTGTTTCCACACTGTAAAGTAATCTAATCTAATCTAAAAAAAAAGCAGGGACTGCAGGAGAGATGGATAAACATGGAGAGATGGTGCAGGAAGTCATTTAACTGAGGGAGCAAAAAGGAATATAAAGGTGGTCAGGTACAGTATAGTTAAAGGAATATGGACGCTGTACCTAACAGCTAGAGTTAGATCTGAAGGCAGTAGTGCTTGCACCCTACAAGATTAAGGCATTAATCAGGGCTGGAGAACAACTGGTGCTAGAGGGGAAAGATCCAGGAAAAAAATAGAAAAATAGGAAACAGGAGTAGGCCATGGCCCTTCAATTCTGTTCCCCCATTCAATATGATCATGGCTGAGCCTCCAACTCAGTCCTCTATTCCAACTTTCTCCAATGCCCTTTAATCCCTTTAACCCTAAGAGCTATATCTAATTCCTAGAAACCATTCACTGATTTGCCTTAGCTGCGCTCTGTGGTGAAGAATTCCATTAGCTTACCATTCTCTGGGTGAAGAAATTTCTCCTCATCTCAGTTCTGAATGATTTACTTTACATCGGAGAGTGTCACCCTGGGTTCTAGATCTAGTTGGTGTGCTGTATATGGGGATCATCAACATGGGAGAACTAAGGTCCTCTGAGAGAGCACCAACAGCAAGAGTTCTGATTGCCTCCACAATGGAGGCTACTCAAGGCACTTGCTGACTGTTCAGAAGATGCATAAGATCACTTGAATTGAAATCTTTCCTTTGTTTTGTTCTTAATTCCTTCTGTCTTCCGTCCACTCACAGACCTTCCTTTTTGTTATTTTCCCATCCTGCGTCCAAACTAGATTCCGTACCAGCATGATATCATAAATGTTACAGCAAAACGTCGAGCTGAGGAACCTTACATTTTGACAATTGAGTGTTTGTTGCCACAATTCAGTGTGCACAAGTTTTATTTGAACATTCAGCAATTTGTTCTAAATCTGTGAATCTATCATGAACTTCATCATTCAGAAATCTTATTCTTGCATCAAATCAATGTGCTTCAGACTGACACTTACTTGGAGTTTTTTTTAAAATTCATTCAGGGGATATGGATGTTCCTGGCCAGGCCAGTATTTATTGCCCATCCCTAATTGCCCAGAGAGCAGTTGAGAATCAATCACATTGATGTGAGTCTGGAGTCATATGTAGGCCAGACCAGTTAAGGATGGCAGAATTCCTTCCCTAAAGGATGTTAAGCGAACAGGTTTTGCTGACAGTTGGCAATAGTTTCCTGGTCATCATTAGACTCTTAATCTGAGATTTTATTTTTGTTAAAATCAAAAGCCACCATCTACAATGGCAGTATTAAAGTTTAGATCCCCAGGACATTACCTGGCTCTCTAGATTAATAGTCTAGTGATAATACCACAAGGCCATCACCTCCCTGTTGTGCCCTGTTAGCAAAGAACAGAACATTGATCAAGGAGCAATGGAGTTTGTACTGCATGCTTTGGTTATTGTTACTTATGCTTATGTTGTACTATAGTGCATTGCTACTGCTCTATGGTCCTTTCTGATGAGAATGTAGCATGGCTAAGAAATGGCTGCTCTGGAAGGTTAGGTAGCATGGCATCTGGGGGAGCTTGCAAATTGGAGCTACAATTGGCTTGATGGTAGGAAGCAGGGGGTAATAGTGGAAGGATGCTTGTCAGACTAGAGGTCTATGGCATGTGGAGTGCCTCAGAGGTTGGTGCTGGACCCATTACTGTTTGTAATCTATATCAATGATTTGGATGAAAATATCCAAGGCATAGAACATTACAGCACTGTACGGGCCCTTCAGCCCTCAATGTTGTGCCAACCTGTGAAACCAATCTGAAGCCCATCTAACCTATACTATTCCATTTTCATCCATTTATTTATCCAATGACCATTTAAATGTCCATAACGTTGCCAAGTCAACTATTGTTGCGGGCAGGGCGTTCCATTCCCCGACTACTCTTAGTAAAGAAACTACCTCTGACATCTGTCCTATATCTATCACCCCTCAATTTAAAGCTGTGTCCCCTCATGCTAGCTATCACTATCTGAGGCAAAAGGCTCTCATTGTCCACCCTATCTAACCCTCTGATTATCTTATATTTCTCAATTACGTCACCTCTCAACTTTCTCTCTAACAAAAAACCTCAGATCCCTCAGTCTTTCCTCATAAGACCTTCCCTCTGACTAGGCAACATCCTAATAAATCTCCTCTTAACTCTTTCCAAAGCTTCCACATCCTTCCTATAATGCGGCGACCAGAACTGTACACAATATTCCAAGTGCGGCCACACCAGAGTTTTGTACAGCTGCAATATGACATCTTGGCCCCAAAACTCAATCCCTCTACCAATGAAAGTTAACGCACCATATGCCTTCTTATCAACCTAGGTGGCAACTTTCAGGGATCTATGTACATGGACACCAAGATCTCTCTGCTCATCTACGCTACCAAGAATTTTACCATTTTTAGCATGGTTAGTAAATTTGCAGATGACACTAAAATAGGCGGTATCGTTGCAAGTGAGGAAGGATATCAGAAATTGCAACACGGCCTTGATCAGCTGGGGAAGGAAATGGCAAATATTGAGTTTAATGCAGATATGTGTGATGTCTTGCATTTTGGAAAACCAAATCAAAGTAGGAGTTTCATAGTGAAACTCAGGAGTGTAGGGGAACAGAGAGACCTTGGACTTCAAGTGCACGGTTTTTTGAAAGTTGAGACACAGGTAGACAGGGCTGTGAAAAAGACTTTTGGCGCACTGGCCTTCATCAGTCACAGCATTGAGTACAGAAGATGGGAAGTTATGTTGTGGCTGTACAGGACCTTGGTGAGGCCACACTTGTGTTCAGTTTTTGTCGCCTTGTTCTTAAATTGGAAAGAGTGTAGAAGAAATTTACAAGGATGTTGCCAGGACTTAATAGTCTGAATTATGGGGAGGACTCAGTGGTCTGAATTATCAGGAGAGGTTGGACAAGCTAGGACGTTTTCCTTAGAGCATAGGAGACTGAGGGTGGATCTTATAGAAGTGTGTAAGATCATGAGAAGCATGGATAGGGTGAATGACTCAGTCTTTTTCCTTGGGTTGGGGAATCGTGGACTAGAGCGCATCAGTTTAAGGTTAGAGGGCAAAGAATAAAAGGGAACCTGAGAGGCAACGTTTTTACACAGAGGGAGGTACACATATGGAATGAGCTGCCAGTGGAAGTGATTGAAGCAGGTATGTTAACAGCATTTAAAAGGCACTTGGACAGATGCCTAGATAGGAAAGGTTTAGAAAGATATGGGCCAAGTGCAGGGAAATAGGGTTAGCATGGATGAACATCTTGGTCAGCATGGACCAGTTTGGGCCAAAAGGCCTGCCTCCAAGCTATAGGACTCCATGACCATAACTACATTTTGGGAACACTAGTAATAGAAGTGAAGAACAAAGAAAATTACAGCACAGGAACAGGCCCTTCGGCCCTCCAAGCCTGCACCGATCCAGATCCTCTATCTAAACCTGCCACCTATTTTCTAAGGATGTGTATCCCTCTGCTCCCTGCCATTCATGTATCTGTCTCGATACATCTTAAATGACACTATTGTTCCCGCCTCTACCAACTCCACTGGCAACGCATTCCAGTCCCCCAAGCACCCACTGCGTAAAAAACTTTCCATGTATGTCTCCCCTAAAACTTTCCCCTCTCACTTTGGACTCGTGACCCCTAGTAATTGAGTCCCCCACTCTGGGAATAAGCTCCTTGCTATCCATCCTATCTATACCTCTCATGATTTTGTTGACTTCAATCAGGTTCCCCCCCTCAACCTCCATCTTTCTAATGAAAATAATCCTAATCTACTCAACCTACTCCTCATAGCTAGCACCCTTCATACCAGGCAACATTCTAGTGAACTCCCTCTGCACCCTCTCCAAAGCATCCACATCCTTTTGGTAATGTGGTGACCAGATCTGTATGGAGTATTCCAAATACAGCTCAACCAAAGTCTTATACAACTAGAACATGACCTGCCAACTCTTGTACTCAATACCCTGTCCAATGTAGGAAACCATGCCGTATGCCTTCTTGATCACTGTATTGCCCTGCGTTGCCATCTTCAGGGAACAATGGACCTGAACACCCAGATCTCTCTGTACGTCAATTTTCCCCAGGACGTTTCCATTTACTGTATAGCTCGCTTTTGAATTAGATCTTCCAAAATGCAAAACCTCGCATTTGCCCAGATTGAACTCCATCTGCCACTTCTCTGCCCATCTCTCCAATCTATTTATATTCTACTGTATTCTCTGACAGTCCCCTTTACTATCTGCTACTCCACCAATCTTGGTGTCATCTTCAAACTTGCTAATCAGGCAACCGATACCTTCCTGCAAATCATTTATATAGCTCACAAACAACAGTGCCCCCAGCATGGATCCCTGTGGAAAGAGGAATCGACCATTCGGTCTTGAATTTTCCCATCTTCCCCAATCCCACTTACTCAAAAACCTACTGCATTTCTGATGATTCGTAGTTCTGATGAGAGGTTGTTGGCCTGAAATTTGTGGTTGTGGTGTTTCCTCAGACCGGGGAGCCAGTGGCAGCTCTACTATGGATATTTCTGGGAGCCCCGTCACCATTAAATCAGAATTAGGTAGCCTGCTAGTACCCTGGAGGGTTCCCAATGGTTTGGAGAGATTTCTCTGCAGGGTGGATGGCCTACCTCTGATAGCTGTGTGCTAATTAGCGACCAGTACTCACAATGGCACCAGAAACATCACCAGACTGGGAATACTGGGAAATTGAGCACATTTGCCATCTTGCTGCTCTATTATACACCACCCTGACCACTCACAGCCTACTCCTACCATTCAGGGCGATGATTAACCTCTGCCCATTTATTCAATATCTCCCTCCACAGATGCTGCCAGACCTGTTGAGTATTTCCCAATCTCACTGCAAATTTCCTCATATTTAGCTAATACTGTTAACACTGGTGTATTTAACACCATCACCTCCACATAATGTAATGCACATCCAGGGAGGCTCCAATCTGAGAGCCACCAGAATCTGGAATTGCCATCTGCCCTGCCTAAATCCTCTTGCTGAACTCAGTGAAAGATTCAACATTTACAGCAGATGAGCAAGACAAGGCAGATGGGACAGCTATACTGAGTCTAAGAGCATGGTGCTGGAAAAGCACAGCTGGTCAGGCAGCATCCGAGGAGCAGAAGAAGAGCTGATGTAGGGCTTTTGTCTGAAATGTTGACTCTCCTGCTCCTCGAATGCTGCCTGATCAGCTGTGCTTTTCCAGCACCACTCTTCGACTCTGATCTCCGCATCTGCAGTCCTCACTTTCTCCACAGCTCTGCCTGACTCCGAATTTGATCGTAATGCTTTCCAATTCCATTGGTTGAAAGTGCACTGCTAATGTAGGAATAGAGCAGCTGAATCCAATGATGTATTCCCTTCCAAATTCAATTACATTGGTTTGGCTAGACTCTGCTATATACAGTTGTCCAAAGACCCTCTTGATAGAGGACAAGGACTGACAAGTTGTGCTGCCATAGCAATATAAGAAAATAAGACCACAAAGCAGGAGTAATCTGTTCAGCTGATCAGGTCTGCTCTGCCATTTAATCCAATCATGGCTGTTCTCATCTCAGCCTCAACTCCACTTCCCTGCCCACTCCCCTTTAATCTGTCACTAATTAATAATTTGTCTATCTCCTCCCTAAGTTTATTCAGTGTCCTGGCACCCACCTCATTGTGGGGCATTGAATTCCTTGGATTCACATCCCTTTCTGAGAAATAATTCCTCTTCAGCTCTGTTTTGAATCTGCCACCCCTTAGTCTGAAGTCATTGAATTTCACATCACGTAGTCTGGAGTATGAGGACTCCGTTGAGTTAGACTACATCAATGGTATTCTAACCTTGAGTTCAGCAAATTGTAGAATCAAACAAAATATGAGAGGAAGTGCTGACCCTTTTAACGTAACACTTAGATTGCTAGATTCTCGGATGTGAATATTCAGGGAAAAGTGTTGAATAACAGTCCAGGTGTTGGAGATAGTCAGCAGGTCAGGCAACATCTGAGAGAAAAGGATCAGTAGGTTAGATTTGCCTCAGAGAGCGATTTGGAGCTAGGTGCTAAATCAGTAGAGTAGTGGTGAACCCAATGGGATGGCTCTCCCACCACTGTCCTACCATCTGCACTGTGAGAGGAATTGGTTTCCTACCCCTTTGTGGTGAGCAGCTAAAAGCTAATTTTAAGGCCAACACAAGTGCTATTATTCCTTTCCTGGCATTAGGCAGGCTCACTGCTGAATCTAGAGCTCACAAACTGTGTATAGACAACCTCTGGATGACAGATTGACCACTGGAGAGTTCTCACAAATGCCTATGATGAAGACACAAGGCAGAAACAGTTACGGCTGTGGCCATAATCGTGGCTGTGTACATCAATGGCTTAAACATCTCTGAGTATCTCTCTCTCTCTCCTCCTTAAACATTTTCAATAAACACTGGGGGAACCAATTGCAAAATGCCATCCTGCACTTTGCTTCTGAAGCAACAGTCATCTCTCCTGGTGGGCCATTGGCTGTGCTACAGGTCCTGTTAGGTATTTCATTTTGGTGAAACAAACAAGGGCAGGACTTATACAGTTAAAAGTAGGGCACTGAGTAGTGTTTTGGAAGATAGAGACCTAGAGATTCAGATATATAATTCTTTGAAATTTGCATCACATGTAGACAGGGTGGTTAAGAAGGGATTTAGCACACTTACCTTCATTTCTCAGACCTTTGAGTATAGGAGTTGGGATGGCATGTTGAGGTCGTACAGGACATTGGTGAGGTTTCATCTTGAATACTGTGTGCAGTTCAGGAACTCTGCTATAGGAAGGATATTATTAAATTGGAGAGGGTTTAGAAAAGATTTACCAGATTGTTGCCGGGAATGGAGAGTTTGAGTTATAAAGATAGGCAGACACTTTTTCACTGGAGGTTAGGAATTTGAGGGGTGACCTTACAAAAGTTTACAAAATCACAAGGGGCATAGATAAGGTGAATAGCAAATGTCTTTTCCCTCAGGTGGGGGAGTTCAAAATTAGGGGGCATATTCTTAAGGTGAGAGAAGCAAGTTTTAAAAAGGACATGAGGGGCAACTGTTTTACAGAGAGTGGTTCATGTGTGGAATAAACCACCAGAAGAAATAGTAGATGCAAGTACAGTCACAATATTTAAAAGACATTTGGATAAGTACATGGAGGGGAAAGGTTTGGAGGAATATGGGCCAAACGCAGGCAAGTGAGACTAGTTTAGTTTGGGATTATGGTCAGCATGGACTGGTTGGATTGAAGGATCTATTTCCATGCTGTATGACTCAATGACTCTATAACCTCCTGCATGACAATGCTGCCCACAACCCCAAGAAGAGCAGTGAGAAGTGACCAACTGGGAGAATGCCTCATGTAAACTTGCTGTGATGAGTGCTATGATGTGATACATAACCTTGGGGTCAGCCAATAATCTTGATGCTGGGACCTTGATACCTTATGTTCAAGATGATAACCTTTAATCAGAACAAAGATGTTTTCTAATGGGTGTGATTGAGTTTAAAATGACTTGTCAATATTTGAAGAGCAGGAGTCAGTACTTTTCTCTTATTCATTGGGACACAAAGTAATTTATCTTGACATTCTCGCAATGTTATTTTGGGGATTTTTTTCTCATGTACCATATTTACTGTATTTGCTTTCCTAAGAATGGATCCTGCAGTTTTAAAGAGTGAAATTAGTTGAGATGTTCTGATCTCATAATTGCAATTCTTTGTTTTTATTTTATAGAGCCATAGAGTCATATGACACAGAAACAGACCCTTCGGTCCAACCAGTCTATGTCAATTATAATTCCAAACGGAACTAGTCCTGCCTGCCTGTTCCTCACCGAAATCCTTCTAAACCTTTCCAACCAAATATCTTTAAAATGTTCTAATTATGCCCACATCTACGACTGCCTCAGGAAGCTTATGCCATATGTGAATCACCATCTGAAAAAAAATTTACCTCCATGTCTTTTTTATGATTTTTATGATTATTGTTCCCGTAAATTACTATACTTGACATGGAAGTTCAAAAATTAAGCATTTCTTTTCTAAAATTAATAGAAACTTTAAGAAAATTAAGACATCTTCATTGTGCGGAAAATGCCTTCACAATGATTATGGCAAACTCTCACCTTCCATAGAAGTGGACACAACTTTTCTTGAGACATTGATTCTTTTCTTTTCAAATTATGACTTGAAAAAAACTCCAAAAATATGAATATTTGAGTATTTTTGAAAAGAAAAACATGTTTTGTCAAAAAGTTTTGTCTTGGACTTTCAGTTTGCAAGAAATACCAACTAAGTTAAAACACTTTTCTATACTGTATGAGAAGAGAAGGCTGGTGGACTGTAATTGTTAGAGACATAGCCGTGGAGAATTCCCCAGTTAAATGATGACTGATAGTTAAGTGCCAAACTATAGTTTAAGCTTAAATCAGGCATTTTGACTCTGATTGCTCAAGGCATTGTTCTGTGAAATGAACTAGAGAATGACTGTCATCTGTTTTGACCAGTGAAACAGGCACAATTCTTGTCCTTGTTCTTTCTATCTATCTTTCTAGCTATTTATCGTAGCGACTGTGCATTTAAGTGCACCACACTACAAGTCTGAGAGACAATCCAAAATCCTTATAATACTCAGGATTATTTTGCAAATGTTATCCAATCATGGCATTATATGGAACGTTGGACACAGTGTTTTAAGTTTTGTAAACACAGCTGGTTGGGTACAGTTGTTTGTTGCGAACAGCTGAAGGCATATTGATTTTTGATACGATCTGCCAGTCTTTGGGTTGTATGGTCACATCCACAGTGAAATTCATATGCCACATTGCTCACTTGTGTGAGATGAAAAATGTCTTTTTGGCTTGGTGGCAGCATTCTTTTAGTGACAAACTCCACTTGTGTTGCCATTGCACTGTAGTGGCGTAAAACAGCTACTGTCAAAAGATATAACCAGATTGGCATATTCTCCATGGCAATGCATCTACCAAGCAAGGTCCACTTGCCAACCAATTGATACTCTCTTTCCATAGTATAAAAAATTGCTTTGCCTTTACGTTGGTATTCTTATGATTTATCCTGATGAATGCAAGATGGAAAGGTTTGATATGATGCGTCTTTTCTCAGCAATACACAAATACTGTAATACCTGACAACTATATGAATATCTATCAGATAACACATATATGTTAATTATCATTTGTTTTTCAGTAGTCCAGATAAGCTGTCAACTGATCAAGAAAAACTAAAAGAAACTGTTCTAGTTTAACAATGTCACAAGGATGAAATCCTTTTGCGAAGATTCTCATTGCCTTTCTTACTTCACCTACAGCATTAAAAACTTCACTCCTAAAGTAGGAAAACTAGAAACACACAGAGCGATACGCCATGCCTTTGATGTGTGGCAGAACGTAACTCCACTGACATTTGAAGAAATACCGTATGTGGAGTTGGAAAACAAGAAGAGGGATGTGGACATTACAATTATGTTTGCTTCTGGTTTCCATGGTGACAGCTCACCCTTTGACGGTGAAGGGGGCTTCCTTGCACATGCCTATTTCCCAGGACCCGGCATTGGGGGTGACACTCACTTCGACTCTGATGAACCATGGACATTAGGAAACCCAAATCATGATGGTAAGCACTTTTATTTACAAAAGTAACCTGTGCAGTGTTTGAAAGACCTACATATACAGACCTTATTACAATTGACAGAATAATTATGACTCATCTTGCTTTGAAGTTCTCTTGATGTTAATGAACATTACCTGGATCCAAGGGAGAAATTGCTGTAACAGGCGGCTTTTATCAACAGATAATTTATTATAGGAACTGATACTATAAATAAATTAGACACTGACATTATTGCTTTTCCTCTTTAGAGACTGCACTAAAATAAACAGTAAATCCAGGCTACAGCTGTTTCCTTTCAAAGGCTTCTATAAATGAAGATGCATGACTCTGACATTTCTGTAGTAATTTCAGACAATGTACATTCAGACATATTTTTCCAGAATTTACTTTGCTAAATATCCTTAAGAAACTTGTGGGGAGATGGGGGCAAGGTAGATACATGTAACAAAAAGAGTAATTCTTCAGTGTTGTGGGAGATGCAGCAAAGCTGCTATAATTTGAATCAGTAATTGGTTGCACCATCATCTTAATGACAATGATCTGGGTTAAGTCCTATTTCAGTGCCTGAGCGCAGAGGTCATGGTTGGTACTCCAGGCAGTCCTGAGGACACACTGTGCTGTCAGAAGTGACACCTTTCAGATGTGACGTTAACCTGAAGACCATCTGCTTGCTTGGGTGGAAGTAAAAGATCTCGTGACACCAATGTGAAGAGCAAAAGTTATCTCCAATGTCATGACCAATGTTCATTCTTTAATTAACATCACAAAAACACAGATTAGCTGGTCACGATCATTTTACTGTTCATGGAGTTTACTGAGCACATATTAGCTGCTGTATTTCCAAATAATGGCTATTACTACATTTCAAAAAAGAAAATTGGCCAGAAAGCACATTGAGACATCTGGTGATCATGACAAGTTAGACATGAGAGCAAGTTTTTTTTTATATTGATGAATGGCCAAGATTCAAAGTGTTTCATATTTGTAAGATTGAAGCAAACAGCTACAGGTGAAGCTTCACTACTTGAAAAGTATGTACTCAGGCGCAGAATTTAAAAATATTCATTTTGCCTTGTATACTATGCGATGAAACTTTCAAAGAGTTTAATGTACTTAAAAATCCATGTGCTGTACGTAGACTGACTGTGCTATTAGGGAGGGAGATTCAGGACTTTGAGAGAAGACACTGAATAAATGGTGATATATTTCCAAGTCAAGATTATGAATGGCAGGTGGTGGTGCAGTTCGTGCCCTTCTATATGGCTGTGGTCATGGGTTTAGAAGGTACTTCTCCAGGAGCCTCAGTTAATTTCTGCAGTGCACCTTATAGATGATGCACACTACTGATAGTAAGTGTCAGAGCGTTTGTTTATGTATGCTAATCAAAAAGTTGCTTTTTGATGCCTATGGTATTAAGCGTCCTGAGTGTTGTTGGAGCTGCACTCATCCAGACAACTGGGAAGTATTCTGTCACTGGCCTGTACCTTGTAGAAGGTGAACTGGGTTTGGGGAGTCAGGAGGTGAGTTACCCACTGTGAGACTCCTATACTGTGCTGGTGTTGCCATAACACTTACAACACTAGTTCATTTCAATTTATGATCAATCCTAACCACAAGTAAGTTGACAGTGGGGATTCAGTGATTATGATGCCATTAAATGTCAATGGATGATGGTTAGTTATTGTTTTGTTGGAGGTATCATTGCCTGGCACTTTCGTGGTGCAAATGTTACTTGTCCCTTATTAGCCCACACCTGGATATGGTCCAGGTCTTGCAGCATTTGATTATACATTGCTTTAGTATCTGAGGTGTTGCGAATGCTGCTGAACATTGTTTGATTGAGGGAAGGTCATTGATGAAGCAGCTGAAGACAGTTGGGCCTCCGATGCTACCCTGAGGAACTCCTGCAGAGATATCCTGGAGCTGAGATTGCTGACTTCTAACAACAATGACTATATTCCTTTATGCCAGGTATGACTCCAATTAATAAGGAGCATTCCTTCTGATTTCCATTGACTCCAGGTTTGACTGGGTTCCTTGATGTAGCTTGATGTCAAGGCACACTTTCATCTCTCCTCTGGAATTCATTTCCTTTGTCCATGACTTGAAATGAAGTCAGCTGCTGAGTAGCACTAGCAGAAACCAAACTGAGTAGCTTATTGCGAAACAATGGCTGCTTGATAGCATGGTTCCAACACATTACTGATGATGAAGATTAGACTAATGTGGCAGTAATTGGCCAAATTGAATTTATAGAGTCATAAAGTCATAGAGATGTAAGCGATTTTCCACATTGTCAAGTAGATGCCAGTATTGTAGTAGTACTGGAAGAGCTTGTTTAGGGGCACAGCAAATTCTGGAGCTCAAGTCTTTTGTTCTATTGCCAGAATGTTGTCAGGGCCCATAGCCTTTGCAGTATCCAGTGCCTCCAACCATTTCGTAATCATATGTTGAATGAATCAAATTGGCTGGAGACTGGCATCTGTGATGCTGGGGACATCTGGAGGAGCTGAAAATGTGTTGTGGAAAAGCGCAGCAGGTCAGGCAGCATCCAAGGAACAGGAGAATCGACATTTCGGGCATGAGCCCTTCTTCAGGAATCATCTGGAGGAGGCTGAGATGGATCACCCATTTGGCACTTCTGGCTGAAGGTTTTTGCAAATTCTTGAGCCTTATCTACTTGCACTAATGTGCTGGGCTCTCTCATTATTGAAGATGATGATATTTGTGAACCCTTATTCCCCAGTGAGTTATTTAATTTATAAATGGAAATGACAGGGCTGCGGAACTTATATCTGATCCATTGGTTGTGGAATCACTTAGCTCTGTCAATCACCTGCTGCTTTTGCTGTTTAGCAGGCACACAGTCCTGTTTTGTAGTTTCACCAGATAGTCACCTCACTTTTAGGTGTGCCTGGTGCTGTTCTTGGCAAGCTCTCCTGAATCATTCAGTGAACTAGGGTTGATCCCTGACTGGATGGTGAACCTACCCAAATATTATTTCATTGTAATACAGAAAATGAAAAAATGTAGAGATTGTACATTCAGTGTCCAAGCTCTCTTGGATTAATGAGAAGTTTGAAAATTTCCCCAAGCAGCCTTCATATTCTTCAAATATTAAGGTTTGAAAGGTAAGAGCAGGAGATGTTGATGAAGGCCCTGAAGCCTGTCCCACTATTTAAGTAGATCAATTATGTGAACAAATGAAATTGAAGTAGAGGTAGACTATTCGGCACTTCAAGTCTGCTCTGATATTCAGTAAGATTGTGGCCAATCTATGTTATTCGAATTCCTTATTCCAATCTTGGCCCAGTAACCTTTGATTACCTTTTCTGACAATTAGCTACTTCTGCCTTAAAATGAACTTGCCTCCACTGGCTTCTGAGGCAGAGAGTTCCAAAGTCACATCAACAATTCTTCTCAACTTTGTCCTGAACAGATGGCCAATAATTTTAAAACAATGCCTATTAGTTCTCAACTGATCCACAAGAGGAAAGATCTTTTCCATGGCCACCTTGTCCATGCCAATGATCTTATACACTTCAATCAAGTCACAATCATTCTTATAAACTCCAGCTTATCCTGAGCTTTCTCTTAAAATTGATGCGATTCCTGACTTGTTTTGTTTGTAACTGAAGTTAGATGGGGTAATTAAGGTTATTGCAAATAAATTATGATTTTTTTTCCATATTAGTTTTATTTGCAATGGTAGATAATTAATTATAAGTCTGAAATCCCTGCTTATTTTACTTAAAATATCACAAGAAAAGTAACAAAAAATGTGTGATGTATGTCTATATACAAGAACAAAACAAAGCAGGTGCCATTATAAATGTGAATGGATCCATATCCAGCAAGTCACATTAAAGATTTTAATTATAACTAAAATTTTAAAAACTACTGTGGATGCTGGAGATCTGAAATAAAAACAGAAAGTATGTAAGTTAGCTCACTGAGCTGGAAGGTTTGTTTTCAGATGTTTCATCACCATGACTAAGTAACATCATCAGTGAGAGTGGGTGAAGCACTGGTGGTATATCCCACCTCTCTACTTATAGGTTTTGGTTTCTGAAGGTGGATGGTGTCATTTCTGGGTTCTTTTTTTCAAGGGAAGGTAGATGGAATCTAAGTTGATGTGTTTATTGATAGAGTTCTGTTTAGAATGCCATGCCTCTAAGAATTCTCCTGCGTGTCTTAAAAACAGGAAGTGCCTGTGAAACTCAGCAGGTCTGGTTACAGATGTGAAGAGTTAACTGAGTCTATAATTCTTCTTTAGAACTTGAATAAGATGTCATATTAGACTCAAAATGTTAACCCTGTTTCATTTTTCACAGATGCTGCCAGACCTACTGAGTTTCTCAAGCACTTTCTGCTTTTAACCTGCTCAGTGGAAAATTGATGTGACTGGATGAGGCACATATATGACTTCAATGGAGGATAAATCAGATGGGTTATAAACAGGTACAATCCCATCAGTTTCCAGCAGATAAATTACATTAAAGTGATCCCTTCAGATGCCACTTAGAGAACATAACTTTTTTAAGCATGCTGTTGACTACAGTATACATAAGTTACATGAGTATATGTTGTATAAATGTTTGACTTCTATGTACAAAGTCCAAAGGAAGGAACAGTCACTCTAAAAACCAAATATTTATCTTTTGGAAAATGTATGTGTAGGGAGCTTATTCAGAACAATTGAACTGAGTAATATTTATTTTCTTCACACAGAAGCTGATACTCATGAGCATTTTTTTCCAATGCTGTACCAAACTGATTCTAATAAATTGGTCAGTTTATTCTGCTTTATTCCCAAGATAAGCAAGGCATGTTGATGGATGAAGTTCTATGGCTGTCTGTCATAGAAGAGTAGAAAGAGTATTTATGCTTCAATTAAGATTACAAAAACAGATCATCTGCTTACGGACCAGATCAAAACCTCTTTAAATATATCAAAGAGATAGCTGAGACCCTAACGTTTATGTTCTTTACAGGCAAGTGTAAGGTGCTGCATTTCAGATGTGAGTCAATTGGTCACACCACTAGGCTTTAAGAAAAACACACTTTATTCTTACAGTACAGTTAAAATACAAACAAAAGAAAGATGATTTGGTATAACTTTAGCTCTATTGGAAAACATAACAGAATAATGTATTATTTAACTACTAAAGAGCAACTGTTCCAATATAGTAACATCCTAAAGACACGCCCTTGGTTAAGGCAAATTCAGTAAAATAGACTATCTCACATGCAGAGCTTAAAAATGTGTTGCTGGAAAAGCGCAGCAGGTCAGGCAGCATCAAAGGAGAAGGAGAATCGACGTTTCGGACATAAGCCCTTCTTCAGGAATGAAGGATTCTCCTTCTCCTTTGATGCTGCCTGACCTGCTGCGCTTTTCCAGCAACACATATTTAAGCTCTGATCCCCAGCATTTGCAGTCCTCACTTTCTCCTATCTCACATGCAGTTCTGCAGTCCAGGAGGAAAGAACGTTGAGACAAAATTCTGGCAAAGAGAAATTAGATTACTTACAGTGTGGAAACAGGCCCTTCGGCCCAACAAGTCCACACCGACCCACCGAAGCGCACCCACCCAGACCCATTCCCCTATGTTTACCCCTGCACCTAATACTATGGGCAATTTAGCATGGCCAATTCACCTGACCTGCATATTTTTGGATTGTGGGAGGAAACTGGAGCACCCGGAGGGGTGCCCACGCAGACACGGGGAGAATGTGCAAACATCACACAGTCGCCTGAGGCAGGAATTGAACCCGGGTCTCTGGCGCTGTGAGGCAGCAGTGCTAACCACTGTGCCACCGTGCCACCCATAAAGATGTTTAACAGCTTCGACAACGAATTTCAAAACTCCTAAAACTGAAAACTAAACTAAAACCCCGGCTCTGTGGGAGACTGATCATACCCATTCATGGTGCATCTATTGTTCTAACTTAACAAAGAAAGCCCTCACAAGCTGTTTACTTCATTGGCTTCTTCAAACAGGAGAAATTGTACCTTATAAAGCCCTAGTATCATCACACTGGTCGTTATTATATTACTGTTGTATAATTGGCTGCTGCATTTCCCACAATACAACAATGGCTATGCTTCAACATAATTTATAAAATAAGTATAAATTGCTTTGGGACATTGTGTGGTCATGAATTGTTCCAAATAAATGCAATACTTTCCTCATTCCATTAACCATATGTATCACATTTGAATGCCAAAAACAATCAACTCAATGGAACCATGATAAGCTAGATTACTTGCCAGATACTTCTGCACAAACTTTCTCAAGGTCATACAGGCGAGGAAAGTCTTTCCAGTATTTTCTGTTTTTATTTCAGATTTCTAGCATTCATGGCACTTTGCTTCAGAATAATTTCTATCACTCCGGTATCAATGCCACAGATCCAAGCACTTAATGAGCTTAAATTGGTAGAACTTCAGTAAAGCTGCTCTGAAGGTTGAAATCTCCAGTGTTTTCTATTTGCATGACTTGGTTAAACATGTACCAAATCGATATTTTTTAGATTAGATTACATTACATTACAGTGTGGAAACAGGCCCTTCTGCCCAACAAGTCCACACCGACCAGCCGAAGCGCAACCCACACCATACCCCTACATTTACCCCTTACCTAACACTACGGGCAATTTAGCATGGCCAATTCACCTTACCTGCACATCTTTGGACTGTGGGAGGAAACCGGAGCACCCGGAAGAAACCCACACAGACACGGGGACAACGTGCAAACTCCACACAGTCAGTCGCCTGAGGCGGGAATTGAACCCGGGTCTCTGGCGCTGTGAGGCAGCAGTGCTAACCACTGTGCCACCCACCATGCCGCCCACATATATGCTCAGAACGTTCTGCTTTCTCTTGGACTGTGTGAAGTAACTCTTATGGATTTAGCCAATACCATTTTGCAGCTATTATTAATTCAAACGATTGCTGGCTGGAATGCTCGCTGTAAGTTGTAATAGCAGCCCAAATATTTTCTCCAACTCCTCGGCCAGTTAATCTATTTTTTGGACTGTGTGAAGAAAAGCCTCTGCATGTCTTCACTATGCTTTGGAGAAATGCAATGAATTTTTTTACACTGCAAAAGAGAAGAAATACGATTAATTTCCAGCCAAGATTGAATGGTTTGAAAATCTCAGTGTTCTTTTGTGTTATCTTAAATAAAGTGTTCATTTTGTACTGGCAAGTACTCAATGAAATGTTGGATCATTCATGTGTTGAATGGAAGATGAAATGATGAGAAAGAAGTTTGGCAATGCACTTATATATCATATATACATGAAGGAAAATGGACTGGACGCTCCTCTACCATCTCATCTGAGATGAACACGATGAAACATTTGATATAACACATCAGACAATGTGATGTAGGTAAATGTGGCAGGGTAATAGGTTTTCGTTCCCGCAGATAATCCTGTCATGAATCATTCTCACCATCACTTTGAAGACCATTCAGAGGAAATTGAAGTCAATCAGTGGAGGTCCTCAATGACTCTAGTAGATGCACCCATAATGGCTTAATTTCCCCTGGGAGCCGAACTTGTGTGGAAGATGAATCTGGCTCAAAAAAGGGTTTGTGGTAGTGGCAGGGTCAGACCATAAAAGAGAATCTATTATATGTTTAAGAGGTGGGGGAGTCCAGAACTAGAGGGCATAGGTTTACGGTGAGAGGGCAAAGATATAAAAGAGACCTAAGAGACAACATTTTCACTCAGAGGGTGGTACTTGTATGGAATGAGCTACCAGAGGAAGTAGTGGAGGCTGGTACAATTACAGCATTTAAAAGGCATTTGGAAGAGTCTATGAATAGGAAGGGTTTGGAGGGATATGGGCCAAATGCTGGCAGTTGGGACTAGATTGGGTTGGGATATCTGGTCGGCATGGACGAGTTGGACCGAAGGGTCTGTTTCCGTGCTTTACATTTCTATGACTCTATGACACAGAATTCATGAATTGCACCTTCATGCTTAGCATGGTTTTTCACAGACACAAATCTCAATGGGGTTAAATTGGAAAGCTCTCAAAAAAGTCATGAGGACCCAGTTCATGATTATCTCACATCTATTATTTGCAGGCAGTATGTCACCTTAGTGCTGCTGCTCATTTATGTGATCGCTGTGTCCAACCAGCACTAATCATACTCGTTCTTGGCTGTTGGCATCAGCAGGCGGACAACATCATGAGTTGCGCAATGGGTGGCACGGTGGCTCAGTGGGTAGCACTGCTGCCTCACAGCACCAGAGACCCTGGTCCGAATCCAGCGTCAGGTGACTGTCTGCGTGGAGTTTGCACATTCTCCCCATATCTGCGTGTGTTTCCTCCAGGTGCTCCAGTTTCGTCCCACATTCCAAAGATGTGCAGGTTAGGTGAGTTGGCCAAATTAAATTGCCCATAGTATTCAGGGGTGTGTAGGTTAGGTGCATTAGTCAAGGGAAATATAGAGTAATAGGGTAGGGGAATGGGCCTGGGTGGGTTATTCTTCGGAGAGTCGGTGTGGACTTGTTGGGCCAAAGGGCCTGTTTCCACACTGTAAGGATTCTAATTCTAGAGGCTGGAAATACTGAAAGCTAGCCCATGCTGCTTTAAGCTGGTCTGTGTCTCTGAAATGTGTGGTGTTTGTGACTGGAGCAGCTTGCTGGAAAGGAGAGACTGTGCAGGGGTTCTGCTGTTGAAGGACTCAGATGTGATATCGCTGAAGTCACCCAAAGGACGAAACTGATTGGCTTGCAAAATGAAATGCCTGATACATTGTGAATCTTGCCAGAAAGTCTGTGTGCCGGGACGAGGAAGATGAGTGAGGTGAGCGTCAACTTGACATTGCACAAAGCTGGGAGTCATCTTTGCCGACATGGAAGTGATGGTCAATTCAATCAACACACATGAGAACCCAACCATGCTGCAGTGACTGTTGAATGCTGTCACAGCTAGCATTGTATCACAAGCAACAGCAACCCAATCTCTGAATATTGTCATGCACTTACAGCTGTGGTTCCTTGGAATGCAAGTGTACTGACCTTTCTGTCAGGTTGACAGCATTTGGTTTTCCAACACTGTCAGTGTTCTTTTTGTTACTTATCCAGTAGATAATGCAAACTAGTAATGCTAAAAGTGCAGACCACAGTTCTGCCACTAAGTCCAGAGTTACTTGACATGATCCTGCTAGCCATTTCCTCATTTAAAGCCAGCAGCCTTCCACCATGCAGGTCACTAATGTAGCTCACTGTCGGAACAGTAGGAGAGGAAAAGGCACTGGTGAATTCAAAAAGGTGATTAGTTGACCTTTGTAAGTATTTGGCATCATTTCATTTATATTTATGTAATGAAATGATTGTTTTTGAATTGTGGTCAAGTGATGGTCAGTGATAGAAGAAAAGTAAAGTGTTACATTGCTGGTGAATGGGGCTTTGTCCTTGCAGTTCTTATAATCACAAATGGATGAATTTTTTATGGACAGTCCAAGCAGAAAGGGTTGTCTAGGTTACCTTCTTTCTTATGTTATTTCTCCTCAGCTGCTCTTATATACTCTGTGGCAAGGCCTCTGCCTTCATGTTAAATATTCTTAGATACATGTATTGCCAGAGTCCACCACAGATCTTGACTTCTGCTCTTGAGGAAGATCTTGAGGAGTTTTAGAAGACTCCTCAAGTGTGGCCCAGACAGTGAAAGTGTTGTTTCAGCACTCCAGTTGCCTGCTCTGTCACATAGCCATTCTACCACAGGCAGTCATTGAATGCATGTTACACACCCATGAATGTATGAAGCTTTGGGGTCATTAGCCATTCCACCAGCAAATAGTTCTTGTCACTCAAAAAGCATCCTATGGTTTAACCTGGTGATTTAAATGCAGCTGGTAAGGGAAATGCCATAGTCAGAAGGCATTTTGATTGCCACTAAAATACTAGGCACGATTTGTCGCCATGCACATTTGGACAGCATAGGTTCAATCATATGTCTATGTCAGTTCATGGAAGTCTTCCCCCATGCTTCAAACAGTGTGATGCTCCAAATGAATATACTCACTTGTCTTTACAGTCCCTCATGAACTACGGCTAATTACCTTAAGGTAGGAAAGACGTGGCACCGGAAAAGGTCATGAACATTGTTTTTCCAAGATTGCAACCACCTCCAAACCCCACAATACTTTTGACAATGTACTTGCAGCATCTGCTTGTTTTTTTGGAAAGAGAGAATGAAATGTGCTAATCTCTCAATGAATTTAGGGCACAATAACGGATGGCAGACTATAAACTGGTGTTAAACAGAATCAATGCCTTAAAGTGCATAAAAAAGGTTATCCTGACTGCTTTCATTCTCACCTTTGTTATCTCTAAAACTGACCATTTCAATGTATTGCAATGTCTGGTGTCTCAGATTCAACTGCAAAGGCATCCATAACTGCTGTTCATGTCCTTACTCGCACCAAGTCCCATTCACCCACCGGTCTTTGTGTTTGTTGATCTATATTGACTTCTTTGAAATTTAATGTATATTGTCAAGTACCTTTAATGGCTTGCCTACCTATCACTGTGGTCTACTGCAATCCTCCAAACTTCTGAAAGATCTACACTTGTCCAATTGCGTCTTGGTGAAAACCTGTTACTATAACTTTTTCTCTTCACCTGCCAAGGTCCTACAGTCTGGTATTTCTTCCCTAGATCTCTCTGTGTCATTGTCTCCTTTACTTCATTTAAGACACTCCTTAAAACCTATGTCTTTGACCAAACTTTGAACCATCTTCTTTAAGACTGAAGTGTATGGTTGAGTGTCTATAATTTTACTTTATAATGCTTTCGTGAAGTGACTTAGGATTTATTATCATGTTAAATATGAAACTTCTTTTATGGGCAGCACAGTGGCTCAGTGGTAGCACGGCACAATGCCAGAGACCTGGGTTCGATTCCATCCTCAGGCGACTGTCTGCGTGGAGTTTGCACATTCTCCCTGTGTCTGTGGGGGTTTCTGCCAGCTGCTCCACTTTCCTCCCATAGTCCAAAGATGTGCAGGTTGGATGGATTGACCATGCTAAATTACCCATAATGTTCAGAGATGTGATGGTTGGGTGTGTTAGCCATGAGAAATGTCGGGTTATGGGGATAGGGTAGGGGGGATGGGTCTGGATGTGGTGCTATTCGGCCAAATGGCCTCTTTCCACACTGTTGGGATTCTACAGATTCTATGGAAAAAACAAGAATACAATTAACTTGCTAGTCTATGGTGTAAATTGGAACCTATCTCAGCTGAGCCTCAACTGTAACACTAGATTTGATGTCAACATGTATAAACATGGTTTTAAATTATAATACACATTGTTCTACTATAATGCACATTTCATTAATGTGAATTCGCTGTAATGTGATTGACGAATTGGGGACACTGTTTCTAAAGTACAAACTTTTAAAACATGTGGTGGTTGTAATGCAATTACATCGTCAAGACTTTAAGCGCTGTTTCTAAAGCGTGAATTTTCTATAATGCAGGGTTGCACAAGAACACAACCATTGCATTATAGAAGAACTACCTGTAAAGCAATATAGTTGCCTTATTTAAGAACATAAGAAATAGGAGCAGGAATAGGCCATAATGCACCTCAAGCCTGCTGAACAAGTCAGTAAGCTCATTGATGGTCTCCTGCCTCATCTCTATTTTCCAGTACATTCCCATATTCCTTGATTCCCTTAGAGACCAATATTTATCGATATCTGTCTTGAATACACTCATTGACTTATAACTGCAGCCTCCAGGGTAGATAATTCTAAAAGTTCACAATCCCTGAAATGAAGAGATTTTTCTCATTGCAATCCTAAATAGCTGCCCTCTGTCTGGAGGGGAGGAAAAGAAAACTATTGATTGCCTTTCATGTCAGATAGAGAAAGCTGACTGTTAAATCTTTACATTAAATTGTACGAGGGCAAGATTTTAACTGCAAGATAGAATGCAGTTGATTGGAATGTATTTACATGCTCCATGATCAAGCAGCTTCAATCATTGTAAAAGGCTGTTCTGAAAGGAAGAGAGTGTGTCAGGAAATTGGCATTTGAAAGACTAATTTCAATCAAAGAACAAACAGTTTTCAATTTGTGAATGCCTTTGGAATATGGCATGTTTTGTGAATCTATAAAACAACTTATTTAACCTATGAAATTAGTAACTGTGTCCAACTTGATGAGCACATGACCCTATGCTATACTGGTGAATGGATCATGTATGATTGTATACTTTTTGAGTCAGACAATTAACATAGAATTTAGAGCAAACGCAGTATTTGAACCCAACTAGTTTTTGTCAGTTTTAATGTTCCATGCAATCTCTTTCTATCTCATGTTAACTAATCATGATCAAAATATCCTTCTATCTGTTTCTCCCTCCTGTATTTATCTAGCTTCCTCATAAATGTATTAAGCACTTCCAATCTATTTTATGCTTCTTGAAATGTACTATTTGCATTTGACAGCATAATTGCTGCAATTGTGAAGTTATATTCTGATGCATTAGTATGTACGCTACTCTTTGAGTGATTTGCAGTCACCTGACTGCAGCAAGCCTGAGAAAATGGGACAGAGCTCTTGCTATCCACAGTTGTACTCTGGATCATTTGCAAAATACCTGTCAGGTGGCACCACCACACAGATCCACTCAATCCCTAACACATTTTGCTTCAGAATGCTTATTACTATGTGGAATTTAGTCAACCCTATACATTTCTTCATAGCAGGCAACTTATCTTTTTTCATGTAAAGGAAAGGCTGAGACCACCATGTTGGTTTTTGAACAAACTCTTAAGGAGATGGATTCTGCAAGGTGTTCCACTCTGCGTACTTATACTATTTGTTTCTCTGTTTTTTTTGCTGAAGTTATGTTGGTTTATTGGATAAACTGCTGTAGAAATTCATCCTCAACCTATCTGTGATATAATTAAGATGGCAGTTTTCTTACAGTGTAAGAAAGAAGGGAGCAATGTCAAATCAATTCTCAACCAGTGCCTGTCGGTGAATCTGCAGCTTACAAGTACTGCACACTCTCCTGTTCAGAGACGAATTGTCTTTGCTTCTTCAATTACCCTATAACCATGTCCTTTCTCTCTATGACTCCAAACCTGAAGATATGAAACAGCAATCAGCAAAGGTTGGAGCTATAATTTAGTATTAAGGACTTTGGAGGGGAAGTGTGGGCTAGTCATAGTGAAAAATGACAATTGGACCTTTTATTTTGTTCAACTTCATATTTCCTTTCCCATATCTATTTTTCCCTCTCTCTCCATTTCATTTGTTTCTGTTTGCTCCTTGACTCCTTTTGATTTTTCTTTCCTCTTTACATTACAGTCAAGCTTTATCAGAGAATAAAGACTGTAAGAACCTCGGATTCCGTAAGTCAGAAATAGAAGCAGAAATTGCTGGAAAAGCTCACCACGTCCGGCAGCATCTGTGAAGAGAAATCAAAGTTAACATTTCGGGTCGACTGATCCTTCTTCTGAACTGAATTGAATTGAATTTATTGTCACATGTATCGTGGCACAGTGAAAAGCTTTGTCTTGCGAGCAATACAGGCAGATCAAGGGGTTAAGTAGCATAGACAGTAAATAATAGGTAAACAGCAGCAAAAACAAAAACACAAGTACAGGCAAATGTTAAGAGTTTGTGAGTCCATTCAGTATTCTAATGGTAGCTAGGAAAATGTCCGTTTATATTTGATTTGATTTGATTTATTATTGTCACATGTACCGAAGTAAAGTGAAAAGGTTTGTTTTGCATGCAGTACAGGCAGTTCATAATATACAAGGACATACAGATCATAGGGTGATTGAGTAAAGTGAGGTATACAAAGTTAAAGCTGCACAGAAGGTGTACAAAAAGCAAGATCAGTATTAGATTTGAAACTTGAGAGGTAAATGCAGAAGATACGGTGGGTGGAGGGGGTAAGGACTGAATGATAGCTTGGGATATAGCCCAAAGTGGGAGAAGAACAGCTGGTCAGACAAAGAAGTGTATATCGGTCTGGCAAGGAAGGTGATTAGCTAATAATGGGGACTGTTAGTGGCTAACAATGGGTTGTGTGTAATAGCAGACAATGTGCTAACAGTTTTATTGGAGCCTGGCTGGACAGCAGCTTAAAGATAGCATTGCATCTGTGCCTGAACTAGAACATATATCCCACTGTATGTTGGGAGGGGTATGTTGTTCATTATGCTCAAGCTTAGTGCGGTCAGTTTTAGTTGAGTAAGCCACTCCAGAGGAGAGCTGCCAAAGCGTTCTGGCCAGTTGCTCCACAGTCCCATTGAAGGGCCTGTCCATTTTCAGAACCGCACTTTATTTCTATCTGGTTAACTGGCTGCAGGCAGAAGCCGATTACTATGAATGAACCTGCAGACTCTGGCATACTTCAGAATCAGGTTGTGTGATTCACATCTGAGCTGCCTGACTTTGGGTTTCTTGTGGGGAGTAAAGCTGCAGCTACTTCTAGTTGCACAATAGTTTCTGATATTCTCCAGACTATCAAGTTTCAAGTTTTTCAAAGTGTGGCATGTTTCCAATTTTCAAAGCTTCAGAATTGTAGCTAGACCGCCCCCCCCCCCCCCCCCCCCCCCCCCCCCCCCCCACACACACACCACCACCACCACACACACACACACACACTCTCTGGAATTCCCTCTCTGATCCTGTCCTGTCTGTGTCTCTCCTGTTGAGATATTCCTTAATACCAAATTGTTCCCCACCATAAAATGTTGACATTCATTGTGTTCAATTGCATTCAAAATAATAAGTATATCATTTGACATCAAAAGGTTTTAATTTGGAATACTTACTGATGATAATTAACAGTATTTATTTGTCATCAAAAGTGCTCAATTCACCATCTTTTAGCATGATGATCTTCCTACTTCCAGAGTCAGGGAAAGTGGTGGTGTAGTGGAACTATCATTGGGCTAGAAATCCAAATGGTCTGGGTGGAGAGGGCAGGAGACTGCTGCAAGGGGTGCAGGGAGGTACTACAACTGATGTGGGAAGGGGTGGAATAGGAGCTACAGGCTGGGAATGACCTAAGGAGATTGGGAATTATTCACTGGGAGGTGCTACAATCTGGTGAGATAAGAGCTACAATGTTGGAAGATGATTGCAGGGAGGTTTTGCAATCTGACCATGGTGGAGGGGTGAGAAGGAGTAGAGGAGCTGCAATCTGAGGGGGAGTGATTGGAGGGAGCAGGGAGTTATGCATCTGTTTAATCGGGCCATAGAATCCAAGAAACTTGCAGAATATCTTGTGGGAGAATCCAATCCCAATGAATATGAATACAGCGGGGAGAAAAAAGTACCTAACTAAAATAATGGAAGAATCTTTCCATTATTTTTTTTGATGTGGGATATTACAAATTATTACTTCAAATAAATACCAACTTTATTCTCAAGAGCCTATTAAGATTAGCCATACATTTCAACATGTGCAAATCTCAACTAAAATCATCACTGGCAATTCTTGCAATTTTCTGTGCAAATGTTTGTTTCAAAACTGAACAATTGGCATGCCTCTCAAATGGAATTTAATTAAGAGAACACATTTAGTTCTGAGAACAGACAAAATAAAACAAAGGAGAAGCAGGAAAGCTGGAAGTCAGTTGACAATAGAAAGATCACGAATTATTGCCTATAAGCGTATGGTAAAGGACCACCTTGAAATCGTGTTTGGAAGGTTTGCCCAAATTTGCCAAAAGCACCAATCCTCTAGAACCTACACCCCCACAATAGTGATTACTACAGTGACTGGAGCGCCAATGCTGCCTAAAACAATCTGCATACTGCAGCAACTAGGACCTTAAATTTCAGACATCAGATTTTGTTTTAGTTATGTTGCCATGATCACTAGAGATTTTCCATATGAACAAGCTCCTTGATGGCTTTTCACATCAGATAAGTATCTTCTGAGTACTTGAATGATGCTACTTGATCACAAATAATGTTGTTGAGGTTTGAATTGTATCTGTGCATGTCAGTTATTGACGAATCATGTCGTTTGATCACAATTTGATGGCAACAGATGACTAAATGATCACTTTGGAATCCAGATGATTGCAAATGAATGGTACTGAATGTAGAATGGTGTCAATATTTTCTGACAGTGTTATCTGTGCTAATATTGACTTATGTATCTTGCTGTCAAATTCTGTTTGAATATACACCTATGAAGCATCTTATTATGTTTAAGTGGGCGCTGTAACTCTTCCAGTGTTGAATAATTGCATATTTGTTATGCTAACAATCTCTTTACCTCATCTAACATTCCTTTACATAAAAAAGTGAATGAGTCAATATATCATAAGGTCAATTGTTATTGTCCCTTGATTTGTGGAATTCTTTACAATGGACTATTCTTTTTTAAAAGATCACACCACCCTTTGCAAAAATAGCAGGGATGTTAAAATATATTTCTTACTATAATGGGAATAAATATACATCAGAGAGGTTCAAATTTCAAAAATTAGTTCTAACAGGTCGCAAAGATGCATCATCTACCTCTGGGCTTACAGCAGCCCACTGAGCAATCAGACGGAGATGATTTCATCGTTGCCTGAAGAATCATAACAGAGGCTGGAGGATCTTGCCACTATGACTACTGGCATAGGATTGTTTTGTGAGAATGCTGTTTTATCATTGCACAGCTATATCTGCCTGATACTGAATGATGAACAGTAAAGCCGGAGCCTAGTTCACTGATCAAGTATCTAAAGAGAAAGTAGAAAGATTTTTGGAAGTTGACGGTTATGAGGTGTTGGCACAAAAGAGAAATTGACACCTGGGGCGGATCAGCCATGATTTTTGCTGAACTGTGAAGCAAGTTTGAGGGGCTGAATGGCCTAATCCTGCTCTTATTTCTTGTGTTTGTAAATCTGAAATATTTCTTTTAGACAGCTTGGAGCCTTATTAAAACATAGAAATTTTCACCTCGAAACGTCATTAGGAACTGGATGGTATTTGAATGGATGACTGAGCAGGGTACAGCCCTGAAGAAGGGCTTATGCCCGAAACGTCGATTCTCCTGCTCCTTTGATGTTGCCTGACCTGCTGTGCTTTTCCAGCAACACATTTTTCAGCTCTGATCTGCAGTCCTCACTCTCTCCAAATCTGAAATATGTCCAATTTGGAAAGATGGGGAGCATTCAGGCCATTTGTACAGACGGAGAATATAAAATGAATTAAACAATATATGATTAATAAATACAAGGCTAGTAGAAAAGCAGATTTCCATTTTAATTCCAGCAAGTAAATTAAATGAATCATTGGGTTTTAATGCTTAGCTGTACAGATATGGACAGCTTTGGTGCGTGCCCATTGGGGAGTGATAGTGGCTGTGCCAAGTCCATTTTAATGGTCAGGTCTATTTAAAGTGCCACTTGCCAACAAAAATGATTGGGAAGTAGGCTCAACTGTTAAAAGTGTGTACCCTGCTCAGTCATCCATTCAAATACCATCCGGTTCCTAATGACGTTTTGAGGTGAAAATTTCTATGTTTTAATAAGGCTCTTGTGTGAGCCAAGCAGCCTCCAAGCTGTCTAAAAGAAAGTTTGGCAGGTGGCAAATATGAAGCCAGACAGGTTGGTAAGTTTTTGACGCAACCATTATATCCAGATCCTTAGAAGAATGTGGGGACTGAAGTTGCTGGAGATCAGAGTCGAGAGTGTGGTGCTGGAAAAGCACAGCAGGTCAGTCAGCATCCGAGAAGCAGGAGAATCGACATTTCGGGCATAAGCCCTTCGTCACGAATTTCCTGATGAAGGGCTAATGCTTGAAAAGTTGATTCTCCTGCTCCTCAAATGCTGTCTGACCTGCTGTGCTTTTCTAGTGCCACACTCTCGTATCTAAATCCCTATCTCATTTTCACAAAAGATGCAAAATATTCCTGGTGCTGGGAATCTGAAATAAAATGCAAAAGTTCTTCTAATACGCAGCAGGTCAGGCTCCATGTGTGGAGAGAAATTGTGATAATGTTTCAGGTGGACAACCTTTCATCAGAACTCAGACTGCGCAAGGGGAGAAAGGAAGGGATGAAGCAAGACAGGAGCAGGCTGAAAAGATTAAAGAGCCAGGGCAACATTGTTTATGGGTTTTGGAAAGAAGGTAGAAATGGGTTTGTGGACTGGTAGGGATAGTTGGGGAGGGAAGACCTCCTGAAGAGTTGAGGCTGATGACAGTCCTGAAGCCCATAGCGCAATGTTCAATATTAGGGCAATGGTAGGAGCAATTGCCGAAGCATTGGCATTCTGCCTCTGCTAGGTAGAGTCATGCATTGAGCATCACTTTTCAAACTGCCGTAAATAATGACTTGGGAGATCCACTGGTAAAAACACACCTTTGAAGAACTGCTTACTTAATAGCGGATGTGTCCAGCAAAACAAACATTCATTGGTTGCTGAAGAGAAATATCCAAAACGCTGGCATCCTACTCATTGTCTAGGTGCTTCAAGCATGGTTTACATAATTGCATTGTGGGTTGTAAAAAGGAAGAAGGGTTTGTCAAGCACTCTGCTAGAAAATAATCCCTTTAATAGAGGGAGTCTCATTAGTGTTTTGAGAGACCATCATAAATCTATTTGTTTTTGATCAAACCCTATGTAGGTCAGCAAAATGAATTAAGGGATAAAAACTGCAGACAGAAGCAGATCAAGTAATGCCTGAGGTGTTCTTGTTGAACACAGCCATCCATTCTGTCACTTGTTTAGCTCCAGATAGAGGCAGGGAATGTTGAAAGCTCAAATCATTGTATTATTTTTCTCGTTGGTAACTTTGTTAAATCACATGGCCAGTTCAGCAATTATTAGAGCATTCAGAGATTTATGTACAATCCCTGCAGGGCAGCTGTAAAATGAAGGGAGATATTGCGACATGAAGAGAGGCCCTTGTGTTTTTAAAATGAGAAATTAAGGTAGAGGGTCAAGGACTATGACAATGAAATAGAACACCACCTCATTTAAAAGAAATAAAGATAGAAAAAGTATAATGTGTGGAATTTAATGTCCTTTGTTGAGGAGGGGGCATTAGATTGGGGGGACGCTGTCAGAAAAGGACACCATCTGCTTCCTGCCTCTGCCCTGATAAATTTAAGGAAATCTCGTGAATGGCCCTCCCTCTCCAATGTGCACTCCAGATTTAATTCCTCACTGCTCCTTGTATTTAACTAGCAGTGGGTAGTGAAATGGCTGGGCAGGAAGCTGAAAAAGTAAGTCCGATGGGGCTTTTCTGAGGGGTGCTGAGAGATGGTCGAAAGACCCAGCTTCAAGAATGGGAGGAGCTGCTGAGAGCCTATGGCCTAGATCTCTCAGCAATCTTAGGGCTCTCGCTGGGATATTGATGGCAGCTACCCACTGCTCCCTGTAGCCTCTCATTGAGCAGCAATTCTAAAGGAGGCAATTTCTGACCTCACGGTCAGGAACCCAGGGTGGACCTACTGCTGGCCAATATTAGCAGTCCTGTTTGAAAGGAACTAGTGCAACTCTCTAGACGGCATTAAACCCTGCTCAAACTTGCAGAGAGATGATTCAAAGTTTGGGTTTAAAAAACATGAAGACTGTGGAGATATCTTAAACCTAACTTACCCAGCAGTAAGCTGATGGAATCAAATCAGATGTCTGATGTATGCATCACCAGATCTTATTTTCCTTTGGCTGCCTTCCTATCACCGAACAATGCATCAACTGTTTCTATGCAAGAGCAGCATAGCACAACTGAAGCACAACCAGATTTTATTTCCAAAAATATATTCTCTGCATTGTGGTAACATTTGCTGTCATGGTGTCTTTCTTGTGACTGGAAAGCTTAATTTGTGGAGCATCACAGACTGCTTCTGATCTGGAAGCAGACCATTTAGTCGGTACCAGCTTTCTGGAACAGCAATTAGCTAATCCACATCTCCCCTTTCCCCGACAACCTTGCAAATTCCTTCTATTCAGTTGCTTATTCAATCAAAGTTTTGGAAGTCATGCTCAAATCTAAGTTAACTGTATTCTCAGACATCACATGGCAGAACCTTATCACTCACTGCGAATAATATTTTCCCTTTCCTCGCTGCTGGTTCTTTTACCAGTTACTGTAAATCCGTGCTATAGTTCGTGATGTTTCTAACAGTAGACATTTTCTCTCTAAGCTGTCTAGACCCCTCATTAAATTCCCTCTAAACTTCTGTCCTCCTCCCAGGAGTAAAGTCTCAGAGTTTCTGACCACCTTTTTTCAAGCCTTCACCTCCTTCCAAAAATATCATTTTCAGAACTGGCCATAATGGGCAGAACTTTTTAAATAGGAGACAATGAGGTCTGCAAGTGCTGGAGATCAGAGTCGAGAGTATGTTGCTGGAAAAACACAGCAGGTCAGGCAGCGTCCAGGGAGCAGGAAAATCGATGTTTCGGGCCGGAGCCCTTTATCATACCTGAAACATCGATTTTCCTGCTCCCTGGATGCTGCCTGACCTGCTGTGTTTTTCCAGCAACACACTCTCAAACCAGAATCTTTTAAGTGTTTGAGTAAAGTGGTAGTCATGATTTGGAGGTGCTGATATTGGACTGTGGTGGACAAAGTTAAAAATCACATAACACCAGGTTATAGTCCAACAGGTTTATTTGGAAGCACTAGCTTTTGGAACACTGCACAGCCACTTGATGAAGAAGCAGTGCTCTGAGAGCAAGTGTTTCCAAATAAAACCGGTTGGACTATAACCTGGTGCTGTGGGATTTTTAACTGAGTAAAGTGGGCTATGGTTAGATGTGAGGTGAAACCAGGCAAGAAGAACGACGAGGCTGATCTTGATGTTGAGATCATCTTTCTCAAACTTTTACATGTTTTACAAGCGGCCTGGCATGATTCTCACCAGAGAGCAGTTAAATGCCATTTGGCAAGACCTAACATCTGGCCTTTCTCACAGTCTTTGTAATCATGTCTATGACAGCAATGTAACCCCTAAGCAATTGCTAAATGCAATAAAATATAACAGACTCTTTGAATTAGACCAGGAAGTGGTTTTCCTCCAAGCAGTTGCCTACATTTAAAAAGGACGATGGTGACAGTCTTCATGAGCAGACGCTGATACACCGTATTGAGCTGGTCTGTCAATGCAACATATTGTATCCATATTTATAAAGCCGAAGATTCCATTTTCCTTTTTAATCACATTTTTATCCTGTATTGCCACCTTCCACAGTCATATCCAGTTTTGTTTGTTTCTGCCCCACCTTTAGAATTGTATTCTGTCTCTTGTACTTCCATGCAAGATGTATCATTTCATACTTTGCTGCATTAAATTTCATCTGCCACTGTCCATCTGTTTCAGCAACCTCTCGATGTCCTCTTGTAGTGTACCCTATCTGCTTCAGCATTAACTGAACTTCCATGTTTTGTGACATCTGACAATTTTAGAATTGTTCCCTGTACATCTAAGTCCAGTTCATTGACATATATCAAGAAAAGCCATTGTCCTAGCGCTGACATCAGGGGAACGATTCTGTATTGCTTCACTACTACTGACTGTTTCCTGTCAGTTATTCAATGCCCTAACCATACTGCAACTGTCCCTTTTATTCCAGGGCTTTAAACTTTTCTGGCATGCCAATTATGTGACATTTATCAAAGTGGTCTATTAGCTACTGAAATGTTTCTGTTGTGTACACCTCAATATGTGCCTCAAAAAGTCTTTCTATGCAGCTTCTTTGCCTCATGTTATCTGATGACGTCTGAAAAAATAAATTAGGGATTTCTCAACTGACATTGGCAGGGAGTCAGATACAGATAATCACATAGTTGTCAGCTGCTCAGAGAGGATGAGAGGATAGAAACACGCATTATTGTGGTACAGTGGATGAAAGGGTTTGTTAGGAAGCAACAGATTGTTAGGAATTGAGCTCTTATTGTGAAAGAAAGCTGCTGTAAAATGTACCCTGGAGCATAATGAACAATCATAAGAAGCTATCAAAGTGCTTTAGGACTGTGTGGGTGAGATGGAGCTACTCATGTTATGCATGGCGAATACACTCCACTAAATCAAGGCTGTGGTAGACTCTTCTCATGACACAGCTGGTGACACCACTTAAAGTCTCGAGGCCTTGTAGCAAAGACACTGTGCTGCTTCCTTTGACATACATTATTACCTTTTGTTGTAAACCATTATCCACTCCTCAGGGCACTGGATGACCATGGTAACTACCTCCTTGAGCTATATTAATATAGCATTCCCATCTGAGGGACAACACACCTCACTGCTCCAAAGATTATTAGGTGACCGGGCTAATGGTTTCACTTATATTTACTTTGATCCCCAATATGACATTTCCTTTTTTTAGAGGCCGCAGCTCTTCTCCACAAATCATGAGTGGAGCTTGTTTATAGAATGAAATGCATAAATAGGTTCAGCGCTACAATTGTACGGCATGGTCGTAATAGAAGTCCAATGTGAAAATTACGTTGTGTTACGGATGGCAAATGAGGAGGGCAATGCCTCCTTCTCATCTAAACTGATACAGAAACCATAGGCACGGTTTGATTCTAGTCTCTAAACTCCATAGATTATTTACCATTACATTTCACAGGATTGTCACAGGTCTAGCAATCCAGGAGGCTCAAGCTAATGCTTTGAAGATGTGGATCCAAACGCCATCTTGGCATTTGGTGAAATTTAAATTCAATTAATACATTAATAAATATTGTTAACTCTTACTTATTAATAATGGAAGGAATGTGCTGATAATCAAGCCCCAATCTTCTACCAGTCACAACAATAATGTAAAATGTTGATTCACTTATCAAAATGACCAATTGCTTCTCTTTAATATTACTGTCAAAAATAAATGACTCCTTTAAAGAATTCAAACTGATCAATTTATTGTAGACAAAGCTTACTCTTAGCAAGGTTCAGCTACTGATAAATACCTAAACTATAATCACACAGCAATGTGGCTGACTCTTGAAAAGCTAACAAATCACAGGGCTCAAAGGCAGTTAGGGATGGGCAGCAACTATTGACCTTGCCAACATGAAAGAATAAAAAAAAACATGAACATCTATCTGAAATTTTGTTTTTAAAAATTCATCTGTGAATGTGTGTGTCAGCAGCTTCGCCAGCATTTATTGCCCTAGAGAAAGTTGGGGTGAGCTGCCTTCTTGAACTACTGTAGTCCATTTGGTGTGGGCAGACCCACTATGCCATTAAGGTGGAAGCTCCAGGGATTTGTGAAGGAACAGCAATATATTTCCAAGTCAGGGGATAGTGTGAGGCTTGAAGAGGATCTTGCAAGTGGTGGTGTTTCCATGATTCTGTTGCCTTTGTTCTTCTAAGAGGTAGGGGACAGGAGTTTTCAAGCAGCCTTAGAGAATTTATTCAGTGCATCTTGAAGATCGGGCATATTGCTGCTATTGTGTGTCAGCATTCGAGGGAATGAATGTTTGTAGATATGGTGCCAATCAAGTGGTCTACTTTGCCCTAGATGGTGTCAAGTTTCTTGAATGTTCTTGGAACTGCATTCACCTAGGTAAGTGCAGATAATTCCATCACTCTCTGACTTGTGCCTTGGAGATGGTTGACAAGTTTTTTGAAGTCAGAAAGTGAGTTATCACTGCGGAATTCCTAGAGTCTGAAATGTCATTGTAGCTGCAGCATTGAAATGGCTCACCCAGTTCATTTTCTGGTCAATAAGACTTCCAGCATTTGAAAATGGAGAAGTCAGTAATCGTGATGCTATTAAATGTCAAATGGCAAATATTTGATGTCAACCCAAACTTGGATATTGTCCAAGTCTTGTTACATTTGGCCATGTAGTAGATGAGGAATCAGATAGCACTGAACGCATTGCTGAAGACACTATGTATAAGAATAAACAGTGTTATAATAAAAAATTGGCACCACTTTCTTTGAGAACAATCTATAAACTGTAACTCTAATTTTCACAAACTCGTGGGTTTCAGGTTATGCAACATTTATATTAGCACTGATTTGAAGCAACAGGTAACAATTTTAAAAGTGCATAATAATCAATGACATATATTTTAATGTTCAAGATCACAATTGAGTTCTTCAGCGTGTATTTCAATTTAAATATGTTTGGAGATTAAATATTACATTCTTTGTTATGTTGTATGGGGGTGGAAGAGTTTTCTCCTCATGCTTTGTACTACTTCATTAGTCATATTTTAGAAATTGAAAGGTGCTCAGCAGTTACCATTTTCACAGAGCAAATTGTGTCCTGGAGACTGAACGAGTAAGCAGTAAGAAGCAAGCATACACAAACATATTTTTGTATTAGTAAAACAATGCACAGCTCCACAAAATCCCAGGCAAGAAAGCCCTGACCCCTCCAATCCATGGTATTATCGGTCCTAATGATCTTTGTGCTCCACCTTTCCAGTTCCTTTTAAGACTCACTACTGGCAGTAAAGTACTGTGTTCTTCAAGTCATCTTCTCTGCCAAAATACCTAGAGATGTTTATTAGTTGTCTGTAGCTTGCCAGGCTGTTGATAATGACAGCCAAAGCATAATATTATGAGCATGTTAGCCCTATCCACTCGCTTTCTGTGGCCCTCTGCATGCCCATTTTTTAGATTTATTGAATTTCTAGTTGACTGCCTGAAAAAAACAGACATCAGATCAAACTGTGAAGGGATTAATCTCTACTGAGCCTCACACAAATACAGTTTTGGATTTGGAATAAGAAAAGACACTTTTAAAGACACTGTGAACTGCCACACTAAAAGAGCTTATAGTGTGGGTGTCTTCGATGGAACATTTGAAGGCATTTTGAAGTAAATATGCAAACTACACTGTGAGTATTACAATATGTTCCATGATGAACAAAATCAAAAACCAGAAAGACAAAATTTGAAAATGATTCCCCTCACAAGATTACCACACGACAGGGACAGATCGAGAAGAATTCTTGTGTTGTAAACAACCCACTCATTGAGGCTGTATCCCATAGCCCACAATTCCATGAGCCAAGATCAGTTAATCACAACAACTGTATTGATTTTTGATAATATTTGACATACATGAATCATTTGGGAGGTTTATGAGAATTTATTGTTATACTACTAGGCAACCAAGCCCCCTTCACAGCCAAAGTTGAGGGGACAGCTGCAAATTAACTGTCGATGCCCTTTTGTGAAAACACTAACTTAAAAATAAATTTAACTTGATTGCTGGCAATGTGACAGGAGGCACGCATTCATTCATGAGCAGTTTATTGAGATAATGTGTGTTTCTTGCCAATTTGGGGTAGTGGACAGCAAAGAATCTGTTTGGTTTCATGAGGGAAGTCTTGAAAACCATCGTTATTATTAAAATATTCAGTTTTAAGTAAAAGGTTTCAAATCAAAATTAAATGACAGCCAGCAAGTTCAATTGCTCCATGCTAGTCTTGTACACTTTACACGGATACCATTTGGATGTGTCTGAATGCAAAGGGTTTGGGTTTGGGGAAAATCAGGAGAAACAATTAATGTCTGAAGTGAAAAGTGTGAAGTTATGAAATGTTCATCTTTGTGAAAATAAGCTATTATGGAAATATAGCTCTTGCACCTACTCCAATGATGAGAATCAAGGGCTCCCTCTGGTGTGTGCCAGACTGCTTAGAAAGTCACACAATATGCTTTTTAATAATCAATGATGCATGTTTCCAAGACAATCATTTTAAAAACATCAATGAACAACTTGCAGAAACAAGGAATATTTGTAGAGACTACGGGGTTCTATCTTATTGTTTTGTTGCATGAATAGAAAGAGAAAAGATATAAAAATTGCATATTATTTTCATTTAACGACTTGAAATAGGATCAATGATGGGAGTCTTGTGTTCCAACTCTTGTTCTAGTTCATCACGTCATCAATATCATCAAAGATCATTGATGCTGAAAATCTGTAGTATTTCCGTTGTTCTACCCACCCAAAAGTATTTTGTCCATTCTTGTCCTGAAAGAGAGAAGCCACCCACAGCCTTTTCATAAGGGGGGAAACCAGCAGAGATAGTAATCAACTACACCCGGACTTCCACTTGTTTGGCTTAGCCAGACTGTGGTATTATAGATTGAGAACTTAAATGAGAGGAAGAAAGTGGTCAAGTCCTTAAAGAAAATGAACTATCTGATGCAAGTAACTGAAGGAGATATTGTTAGAGTGTGGAGGAGGAGGCAAAAGAGGAGACTCTGTATTTTAATCCCATCCTAACACCCCTGGCGGGGGGACATGCAGTAAATTTATTTGGTTCCATGGAAGTGGGATGGGGTAGAAGTCCTGTTTACAATACTGCTTTATTTTACCCATCTGCTTTCGACAAGTTAAATGCCCACTCATTTATACATAGACTTCGGCAAGGTCAGTGTTGGAGGGATAAAGCTGGCATAATTCCAGCCCTTATCACATCCCACTGTTTTGCGGGGCGATTATTCTTCTTAATAAGAGCTACTTTGGAATTTGTGGGACACTTAATATAAAACTATAAAGGTATTGTATCAGACTTGAGTCTGGTTAAAAGTGGTTTTATCAACACCGGCAATTTATTACTGTTGACACCCTGAGGGTATGATTAAATGAATGTGCAGAATCAACAACTTACCGCTAATAAGGCTGCATAAATATTTCAGCTCATTCCCATGCAGTAACAGTCACAAGATCAGCTTGGCATTACAGAACCAAACAAAGTTTTTAGTTACCCGATATTCAGCTTCTGCTTTTCTGATTGGTGTCCATGGCAATAATCTATGTCGTCTTCTGGTCTTAGTCTTACCTTTCATGGAAGATTGTGTCAACCTGACATGAACTATTAATACAATAACTGGTTTCTCTCAGCTCAGATATTGAGTATGGCAGTTATTCTAATATGATGTCAATAAAATGTTTGGAGACTCATAACTGGCATCAGTGTATAACACACCCTCCTTACATTGTCGGCATATCCAGGTAAAGTAAAACTCTGTAGCCATTTGACCCAAAGATAGACTGCACAATCTTGCATGAATCAGTATGGGATTGTTCAGGTGATGGCAAATTATAAAATTATAACAAGAAAAGATAAGTTAATAGCTGAGGATGGAGACGTGTGGAAAGGTAAAGTATGTGACAGGAAGGATAGGGATGCTAAAATAGGGTCAGTTTATGAAAAATCATAGATAGAGATAATCAAATGTTCTTTATCTGAATGCCTTGCAGCCTTCATGGCAAGGGGGATGGACTTACGGCACAAATTGAAATAAATAGATATGATAGCCATTACAAAGAAGTACTCGCAAGGTGAGCAATGCTAGGAAATGAGATGGGATACTTGACGTTTTATTAAGATAGGAAAAAGGGGTGGGATAGCTTGACACCATCCAAGACAAAGGAGCCCACTTGATTGGCACTGCATCCACAAGCATCCACTCCCTCCACCACCAGGGCAGCAGTGTGCGCTATCTATAAGATGCAGTGCGGGAACTCACCAAAGATCCTCAGACAGCACCATCCAAGCACACAGCCATTTCCATCTAGGAGGACAGGGACAGCAGATATATGGGAACACCACCATCTTCAAGTTCCCCTCTAAGCCCCGCACCATCCTGACTTGGAAATATATCACCACTGTCGCTGGGTCAAAACCCTGGAATTCCCTCCCTAATGACTTTATGGGTCAACCCACAGCAGGTGGGCTGCAGCGGTTCAAGAAGGCAGCTCACCACCGCCTTCTCAAGGGCAACTAGGGATGGATAATAAAATGCTGGCCAGCCAGCAACACCCACATCCCATAAAATTAATAAATAATAAAAAGGCTCTGTCAATAAAAGATGAGATCAGTATAGATCAGTATCAAAAGATCAAGAGATAGAATCAGCTTTGGGGAAATAAGAAATATCAAGAGAAAAAACTCACTAGTGTAGTTTATAACTCCCCGGACGCTGACTACATTGTAAAGCAAACTATAAATCAAGACAAGGGCTTGTAAGTAAAGTAGTATAAGAGAGCCTGGAGAATGAGCTCATACAGTATACTCACAGCAGTTTCTCAGACAATACATTTTGTTACTGAAAAGGGAGCAGGCTTGTTTAGGCATTGTAATGAATACTGAGACAGGGTTAACTAATGAGCTCCTAGTAAAAGATTTTCTAGGCAAAAGTGATCATGGTATGATAAAATTTCTCCTTCATTTTGAAAATTAAATCTGAAATGAGTGTCTTAAACTTAAATAATCAAAATTTAAAAGGTGTGAAGAGTAAATTGCTGAAAATGTGTTGCTGGAAAAGCGCAGCAGGTCAGGCAGCATCCAAGGAGCAGGAGAATCAACGTTTCGGGCATGAGCCCTTCTTCAGGAATCATGCCCGAAACATCGATTTTCCTGCTCCTTGGATGCTGCCTGACCTGCTGCGCATTTCCAGCAACACATTTTCAGCTCTGATCTCTAGCATCTGCAGTCCTCACTTTCTCCCTGAAGAGTAAATTGGCTACATTAGACTGGAAGCATTCATAAAATGAGAGAGAGGTATTGGCAGACTTGTAAGGAGATATTTCAGAATTCTCAGCAAAGGTGTAATCCATGAAGGAAGAATGCCACACCCGTGACTAACTGAAGTAGTTACAGAAAGTTTCAGATTGAATGAAATGGTACACAATTTAGCAAAGACTGGTGAAATACCAGAGGATTGAGAAAACTTTTGAAACCAGCTATGGGTGGCTAATAAAAAGAAGTTAGAATATTGAAGGTAATTACCATGAAAAAATAAATCGTAGTATTAGAGATTCAGAAAGTAGGTAAGTAGGAAGATGAAACTGCACAAAGTACACTGGGTGTGGTCTCAGTAATGGCCTGTATAACTGCAGTAAGAGATCTCACAGCCTCTTACAATGAAGGTCAGGATACCATTTGCCTTTCTACTAGTTTGCTGCACATGCCAGTCTACTTTAATTGACTTGTGTAAAAGATACTGAGTGACATCAAGACGTTGGAAATAATTAAGGGATATGTGGTTAGAAGCTCATCATTGGATCATAAAAGTATTATGTTAGTAGCGATAGTTTGTGGTAGGGAGTAAGGTAATGGTTTAGTATTTGAGGAGAACTTTGATTCTGCCTTTCTCATGATACCTTTCATTACTGGTGCTCCGTGCCTGTAGTGTCTACCATTTAGAAGGTGCATTCAGCAAATCACGAAGGCTTCTTCACCAGGACATTCCAAACCTGCAACCTCTACCAGCTGGCTGAATAGGGGCAGCAGATGCCAGTGGCATCAACATCGCTGACTTCCCCACCAGGTCCTGCCAGTCTGAATTGGATATTTGCCAGTATTCCTTCATCGTTATCTGATCAAAATTCTGGAACTCACTCCCTGACATTACTGTCATGCAACTTTATCACAGACTGTGGTTGGACATCATCTTCTCAAAAACAATTACAACGGGATCTTGATCAGATGGGCCAGTGAGCAGAGAAGTGGCAGATGGAGTTTAATTTAGATAAATGTGAGGTGCTGGATTTTGGGAAAGCAAATCTTAGCAGGACTTATACACTTAATGGTAAGGTCCTCGGGAGTGTTGCTGAACAAAGACACCTTGGATTGCAGGTTCATAGCTCCTTGAAAGTGAAGTCACAGGTAGATAGGATAGTGAAGAAGGCATTTAGTATGCTTTCCTTTATTGGCCAGATATTGAGTACAGGAGTCGGGAGGTCATGTTGCGACTGTACAGGACATTGGTTAGGCCACTGTTGGAATATTGCGTGCAATTCTGGTCTTCCTATCGGAAAGAAGTTGTGAAACTTGAAAGGGTTCAGAAAAGATTTACAAGGATGTTGTCAGGGTTGGAGGATTTGAGCTATAGGGAGAGGTTGAATAGGCTAGGGCTGTTTTCACTGGAGCGTCGGAGGCTGAGATTTACAAAATCATGAGGGGCATGAATAGGATAAATAAAGAAAGTCGTTTCCCTGGGGTTAGGGATTCTAGAACTAGAGGGTATAGGTTTAGGGTGAGAGGGGGAAGATATAAAAGAGACCTAAGGGGCAATGTTTTCATGCAGAGGGTGATGTGTGTATGGAATGAGCTGCCAGAGGAAGCAGTGGAGGCTGGTACAATTGCAACATTTAAAAGGCATCTGGATGGGTACATGAATAGGAAGGTTTTATAGGGATATGGGCCAGGTGCTGGCAGGTGAAACTAGATTGGGTTGGGATATCCGGTTGGCATGGATGTGTTAGACTGAAGGGTGTATTTCTGTGCTGTACATCTATATGCCTCCATGACTCTATAACAATTAGTGATGGACAATGACAGCTGACTTTGGAATGGAACCAAAAAAAAATCTTCTGTTTAAAAATTAGATTTCGGTTTTCTCTGCTGGAAGGTCCAAGTGTCTCTAATGCAACAGTGGGATGATTAACACATGCAGAACATAAGCAATGAGTTCAATTTTCAAATCATTGAGAAGTCTTGGAGCCTTGGCAGCAGCTTCGGCCAGTTTGCTGAGACAGAACGTGGGCCACTAAGGTGCCTCAACCGGGACGTTGGCTTGGAAGTGTCCTTGGAGGCATGAATTCAATGGTAAAATTCTTCAGGCGGATGTTGTTAGACTCTTCAAAGTAGAGGGCAGACAGTTCTGGATGGATCCCCTCTTTGCAGCATGGGATTTGTGGCTGTGGTGGGCCATTGTTCTGTTTTCGAGAGGCTGCCTCCACACTGCTCAGCCAGCATTGAAAATGAAGTTGTATGATTGGGTTTACAATTGACTTAATAGGCTATCCAACTCTGCGGTCCAGGCTCCTGTCCGCCCCATGGTAAAAATGTTTAGCAATGGGCATACATTGAAAGTAACATTCTCAGCTCCCTTGGCCTCCCAGCCATCTATCTTTGCGTAAGAGAATTTAGCGAATTAATACATGAAATTGACATTCTAAAAAGTGAGGTGGCTGAAACAAAAAGGAAATGAACACAATTGAAGTCACTTTAAGTGGGCACATATGCGATGAGGCAAATGTTCCACTTCCTTATTCGATTGTGCACTTGAAGTAAGGGCTAGTGTAGTGTGTGGTGATGTAGTGTGTGGTTTCACAGAGATCCGTGAGTTAACTGCAGCCAGACCATTTGTTTGCAGCCAATAATTTAATCAGGCAATTTCATTTTATTGCAATCTTGGCAAGACAACAGCAAGGACTGTGAATGGAAGCCAAATTATAACACACAGCAGAGAAAATGCAGTGCAGTAGTCACCTTGTGTCACTCCCTCATATACCTTCTCAGGATCTCAGACAAAGGCGTATACAGAAAGCTGGGACTAGTCTGTCAGACTAACCTAGTTGCATTGAAGCTCATGACCAGGAACACTTCTTTATTAATGTTATTAAATCATAAATGTTTTATTTAACATTTCATTGTGGGAGTTATTGTTTGTGGTAAGTGATGTTATTAACCCCTCCAAAATGGAAAAAAAACATTTGGGAGTATATTATTTATTCATTATTCTATAGGGGGCAGTTAACTTGATGAGTCTATTACAATTTACAGTGAGATTTTAAAGTCAGCAGCTGCTAATTGAAGTGATATTTATTATAAACCGCTGGGGAAGGCACAGGAAATGGCTGATGTAGATTTTCCTACTGCCATTTTACAAGTGCCTTGTGTAAACTGGAAGTGAACTCTTCAGCAAACATACTGATATCTCATTGCAACAGTGGCCTTCTTCTTGAATAGCCTGGAGCAGGATTATCCAGAAGGATTTAAAACAGAATGTCAGCTTCAGGATCGCTGGCGGAAAATCCTCTTTTCCTAGGTGCGGCAAAATCCTCAGTCGATTTGCAGAGATCATCGTTACAATTTCACTAAAGCCAGTGGTAAAAATAAATGTTTTGCTGTTGTCAAGGAAATCTGTTCTTATTGTTCATGCAATTCTGTAAGCGGAATAAAATAAGTGAGCTAGTTAGGTAGTTAGTGAATCACTCACTTTGCAGCAAAGTAGCTGTAGCATTGGTTGCTGATTTGCTATTTAATTAGCCCAACATTCTCAGATGTAGAATAATCACTGGGACAGCACTGTATGGCAACTGCACTATACACTGAGAACTTGTATGACAAAGGATAAATATCATAGCCCACAAAATTTAAATCCTAAAATGGGTGGGTTTGGGTGTTAAGTATAAAGCTTTAAATTTTTAAATATTAACTCCAATGCATTCACTTCCATCATTTTTATCAAAGGGATGTACAGCCAACATGCTCTCAGGAGGTCTATCTTTAATTGACATATTTTAGTTAGTTTGTCTGCTTTAACGTTTGGGCTCAATTTAACTCTGTGTAATTGAATGGGTTTTAAGTGAATTAAAACCTCACCCAGGATCTCTATTTCAGCTGTAGAACTGGTCAACATGGGAAACCGAGCATTTGAGGGGATGTGAGAGTTGCCTTTCTACTACTGCTTGTGAAGCAGAAGGAGCAGGAGCGTTTTAACTGTACCATCTATTGGACCACCCTCTGCAATCATGTGTTGTACTCTGTAACCTTGACTCCTCCAATGTGCTGCTCCAGGCTATTCAAGAAGAAGGCCACTGTTGCAATGAGATGTGTGTATGTTTGCTGAAGAGTTCACTTCCAGTTTGCACAAGGCACTTGTAAAATGGCAGTAGGAAAATCTACATCAGCCATTGCCTTAATTTTTAGCTGGTAAACCCCACCCCATGATCACTTCCCGAGTTATCTCCCTCCTGCATCTTCTACTTGGCCTGTGAGCTCCCAGGAACTCCTTCCCCACTGACGACTCCACAATCTTTCCGTCCAAATATCCTTCATGCTCCTTGAGTCACCAGCCTGACATCCAAAATATCTTTCTATTGGCTGCCTTTGATCAGGAAATGGATTCCAAAACAATAATCATGTCCTACCATAATGTTCAGATGACAAGAGAAAAACTTATACTTACAACAAGCTCGTAAAATGCTTTCTTACTTGTCCATTTCAAGTGTCATTTGGTTACACTATGAACCCACTTTTCCACTATTTTAGTTAATGATTTGCACATTGCTATAATTTCTATTTTCCCCAATCTTCATAATTGTATTATAATGCCTCAGTAAATCTCTGATAATCCTTTAGGGATAAATTTTATGATTCTCCAGGCACTGGAATTCATCATCCTGTATAGGTGAAGAATGCCAAGTTTGTCACTCAACCTTCCACACAATATTGAAGAGAATTGTGATGTAATACTCAATATTAGCAATGGATAATATCATCCGACTCTCAGTGGCGATAAAGAACACTGACAGCAGTCAGGAGAGACCACTTTGATCTATTATTTACTCTTAGGGAAGCCCTTTACATTATTCTGATCTTCTATTTAATGCTTGGAGAAGGGCAACTTAGTACCTAAATGAATATTTTTGCTTGGGCAGTTAACATCTCACCAGAAATGCTCATTCCAACATTTTAACAAAGCCTAAACCAATGTATGAGTTAACTATTAAATTCCTAAACTCTCCTTCCTTTAATCTCTTATGAAATGCTATAACTTTCTCACTTCCACTTAGTTAAAAATTAATTGATCTGATCCTTTTGGACTTTAAATCATAGACTATGGATAATCCAACATTGTAAGACTCACAGTGCCAATACTGATGAGTCTCAATCTAACTTTGTCAATGATTCTATTGCTATGTTGATCAGGCTATGTTTATACTTTCCTACTCTCTTTAATGCTGTTTCAAACTCTTCAATGGTGAAGAGTCAGGAAGTGTGACAGGTATTAAATGCTGGAAATATTTATTTGCTGCCTGCTCTTTTAAATGTGATTTCTGGGATCTATCTCCTTACTGTGTTTTGAAGTCCCTTTTCAGCCCTTCAATCTGGAGTTTGGTGTACAGTTTTGGACCCCTCACTTGATGAAGGATGTAACTGCATTGGAGGCAGTTCAGAGAATGTTCACCAGATTAATTCCAGAGATGAAAGGCTTATCCTGAGGAGAGATTGAGCAGCTTTGGCCGTTATTTGCAAAGTTTACATGAATGAGAGAAGATCCAGTTGAGGGATATAAGATACTAAATGGGATTGACAAAGTAACTGTAGAGAAGGTGTTTTCTCATGGTGGAACACTTTATAACAAAATATCATTGTTTTAAACTTGGGATTGCTGATTTAAGATAGAGATGAGGATGAATTTCTTATCTCAAAGTGTCATGAATCTGTGGAATTTGGAACCCAGAGTGTGATGACTGTATGGAGGACATAGATAGATTTTTAATTAGTAATAGGTTGGAAGTTTGAAGCGAGTGGGCAGAAAAATGGTATTGAGACCAAGATGAGATCAGCCATGATTGTAATAAATGACAAAGCAGGCTTGGAGGAGCTGAATTGCCTACTCCCACTCTTAGTTCTTACGTTCTTCAATGCTGGGAATGGCATTTAAATGAGGGGAACTTTGTTTTCTGTCCATCAAACCACTTTTACAGCAGTTAAATACCTGGAAATTTCAGTGCTGCCTCTAAAATGTGTCTTCTTTAGAAAATCTGAAACATTCCAGGATGCCAGAAACTGGAGGCACAGAGGGTTCTTCAGAATACCGGATTGGAGGTGCCAGAGCACCAAGATTGTCAGAACAGAGAGTGGCAGATTAGCGAGGTACAACCTATATGGGTAGACACCAATACCCGGGGATACACAGAAGTATATATCACACTATGGCAGCAGCATATTGAACCATGATGAACTTGGTATTAAAGTAATAGGGATTGCTAACTCTGGTTGGACATATTCCAGAGGATGTGGGCAGAACTATTGCCCTGACCTTTCTGGAAAATGACATCATGTAAAGCTAAGCAAGAGTGGGTGATATGAATTCCTCTGTTGGGAAAAACCAAGGAGGAGACATTATCTTAGATTTCAAGATATATCCAGCAAATTATACTCCAATGCAAACTGCTGGTTTCACAGTATAACTAAAGAAACACAATTTATTTTGATTTAAAAGAGGGGCAAATTTCAGTTGCATATTTCATACCAAAGTCTACTGCATTTCTTAATGTTGGTTCAATAAAGATAGTATTTTATTACTAAATACTTACACAAAAAATGTACATTGATTTGTCATTTAAATGGCTGCTTATATAGCCACCAACTGAAAATTGAATTCAAAGAATGCTAAATACTGAAGTCAATAAAAGTGAAGAAAACATAACAAGGCTATTGACTATCTCTATTCTAAAATTTTCTAGGAGATGCAGTGCTTAGCTATGTAGAGGTTTTATTGTTGGTGTTGTTATTTATCCACTTTTAGTGCACTTTATTATATCTTCAGGAGATCCCAAGTACTTCAAATCTAATTAGATACTTTTGATGTACAATCACTATTGTTATGTAGTTAAATTATTTGTGTTGATAAAAACACCATATGAGATTGGAGGAACACTTACTTGAGTGAAGGCTGTTTACTTTTATATCTAGAAGAGCTCTTACACACAACTGAATGGTTTTTTTCCATCACGTATGGTATTTTTTCAACTATTGAGCACCATTAGTTAAACACCCATGTTTTCTAATTGATTAATTTATATGCAAAGCCCATTAAGGACAATGCAGATCACAAAAGGTGAGGGTGAGGTAGGGAAACAGAGAGGAGACTAAAACAAAATGGAGTTGGAAGGTGAAATAACTCCATAAAAGCCAGTACCCCATCACCAAGTTTGACTTTTATGTACATGTGAAGAGTCCTTGACACTGATCCAGCTCCCTCAGAGCCAGGTCTCAGTGAACAGAACCTCTGACACTCCTGTTTGTATCTGTCAGCCAGGGCTCCTTGATTGAACCAGATTAACAGCCCCAATCAGGGAAACTCATATTCTATGAGGACCACCTGGACGACCTTGTTACAATCACCACAAGGGGTGATATTGCTTGTTAAATGCCTCACGAAGCTGGGACTGTTCTGTTGATGCAAGATGACAGTGGTGTAGCAGCACAGCTTATGGGATCCTCAGCCTGGAGCTCGTCTACTCTGTCCGCTTTTCACTTTTTCCCCTTTCTTCTCTATTTCTTCCATTTATTATCTTACTTCTTTTAACTCCCTCGGCCGAAGGCATATCCTCCCGGCCTGGGCGGTCTCAGCTTGACACAGCATTCTCCCATTGTGGCTGCCACTTCCCAGGGGAGCGGTCTTAGCTCGGTATGGTGGTTTCCAGGTTTGGCGATCTTGTCCCGATGTCAGGGTCTCGTCGGTGTGGAGGGTTTTGTCAGCAGTTTCCAGGCCCGTTCTGACAATCTCATCCAGTCCCAGCATGTGGTGCTCAGGTCTCATTCTGGCACGGAGGTCTTATTATCCAGCCCTGAGTGGCAGTGTCCCGCTGTAGTGGTCTTGTCCTGCAGGGGGCAGTCTCAGCTAGGCGTGGCAGTCTCCAGGTTTGGCTGTCTTGTCCCAGCATGGAGGTCTCGTCCATGTCATCTTCTTCAGCGACAACCTTTGGGTATTCCAGCATTCATCGTCTTAATCAGTGTTCCCTTAATTGAAGTTGACCTGAGATCATCTCTTGTCTTAATTTATACTTTTTTCTTCTTATGTATGACTTCTGTTATTAATACAGGCTACATGCTATGCTGACTTAAAACTTCACACTGTATTTCTATTTGTTAAAAAACACATGACAATAAATTGCAATTCCATGTTATTGCTACTCTCTATTCTTATCCCTCGAGAGAAGAAGGCTGAGAGTAGATTTGATAGAGGTTTTCAAAACTCTGGGCAAGTTATGTTTAGTGGATAGGGAGAAGTTGTTCCCACCCATAACATAGAAAGAACAAGAGGGTATAGGTATAAAGCGATGTGCCAACAAAATAAGGGTGATATGAGAAAATCTTTTTGACGCAGCGAGTAGTTAAGATATAGAATTCACTTCCTAGAAATGTGGTCGAGACAGATTTGATTGGGGTATTCAAGCGGGCATTGGGTGATCATTTGGATAGAATGGTGTACAAGGATGTGGGGAAAATGCAGGAGATTAGCGCTAAGTGATAGAATCTTTGCAGACACAATGGGCTGAATCACCTCCCTCTGCAGTATATCAATTCTGTGATTCTTTGATATAACTCACCTCATTAATAATAAAAACAGAATATGGTAGAGAAAGTCGGCAGTTCTCACAGCATCTGTGGAGAGAGAAACAGAATCAGCATTTCAAATCCAGTAAGATTTCTTCAGAGTTCCAAAGAAGAGTATTACAGGACTCGAAATGGTAAATCTGTTTTTCTCTCCACAGAAGCTGCCACACCTGCTGAATTTTGCCAGCACTTCCTGTTTGCATTTCAGATTTCTGGCATTTGTGGTATATTACTTTCATTTGAGTGTTTGCCTCAATAAATTCCAGCTTTCTATTGTACCAAACACAACAGACAAGCTCGACATTGAGACAGCCAAACATGGATATCAGAGCAGGTACCTGGAGGGTTCACCTCGCTGCTTGTTCCAAGTGATGTCCATGTTGCATTTGATCAAACAGTGTCTCAGGGCATCAAGCCCATGTACCCCTCATCCACAGACATTGGCATCTGGCATTTGTCAACCCTCACCATCATGGCACCTCTCCTGGAATAGTCACAGACTGCTCTATCAGGACAGGCTTGCAGGTCTCATCGGACATTGGCTTTGAAAGGCTGTTAGAACACTTTTTGTGCACAAACAGGTACGCAAACACAAGGGTGGAATCAGACTGTGTCTCTAGGTTGTTCACCTGACCTCTTAGTGCTCACTATCTGAGCACTCACGTGCTTCCTTGCAGCATCCATGCCTGGCCCTGCCTTGCCATGATGTGCCAATTCATGCAATCACACAACCAAGCTGGAGTGACTGTCCCAAGCCGGGACAGGGGCTATGTGAGAAAGCTGCACAGGTTTGGTGGGACTTGGAGAGGTGTGTAAAAGGGGTTTATGGGAAGGCCTACTAGGGAGGGCTTTTGGATGTTTGGGGGGTCCCAGACACATTGAGGTGGTGGTTGCAAACCACTGACCAAGGAGCACTCACTGTCACCTTCCATCATGCTGAAAAGTGAAAGAGTGCACTGGGGGAGACACTAGCTGTGACCCCACGAGTGGACGGAGTAAATGTGTCCACCCCATGAAGGAAGGGGCTTTTAAAGGGAAAGAGCATTACACACAGACCAAATGACTTGCTGACTTCTGGGTGCCAGACTTCTGTCAAGGGGGTAGAGATCTTGCGGTATGGCTCCTGCTATGCCAATCTCACACCTGCACCATGTGCCAGTAGCTTACACAGCAAACACATACCTTTACACCGACTGCAATTGCAGTGTCTCAGGAGTGGGTCATGGTCAGTCCTGTGATTCCATAGTTTCCAGTCTGGGGTGGAGAGCTAACACAGGCAGCAGTCAGAGATCTTGACTGGGGTCCCCTCCACAGAAACCCAGCGGAAAGATTGTATGTTGGCGGAGGTAGGGGCAGATTCTGGGCAAGAGTGGGAATGAGGCTTGGCACATTAGTCTTGAGGAGTGAGTGCAGGAGACTGGAGTGAAGGAGGATGACGGTTGTGAAGCTGCAGCAGTGTAAAAGGAGAATAGCGTAAAGGATAAACGGGAAGGAATCATGCGGTAGGAGGTATGGTGGGAGGGTGGTGTTGTCCACTGTCAGGACAACCTCACTTCAAGAGGGAAGGGGTAGTTTTTGGCATGGTCTCACCTCATAGGGACAGGGGCTGTGAGAGAAAGCTGCGCAGGTTTGGTGGGACTTGGAGAGGTGTCTAAGGGGAATATGGGAAGACCTACCAGGGAGGGCATGTGGATGTTTGGGGGCTCCCAGACACATTGAGGTTGCAAGCCACTGACCAAGGAGCACTCACTGTCACCTTCCATCATGCTGAAAAATGAAAGAGTGCAATGGGGGAGACACTAGCTGTGACCCCATGAATGGACAGAGTAAATGAGTCTACCCCATGAAGGAGGGGGCTTTTAAAGGGAAAGAGCATTACACACTACAAACGAATGTACACAACACAGACCCACGGGGTCTTTATTCCCTGACATCCTAATGCATTGCCTGCACCCCACTCTGTTGTGACACCCTGCTGAACAACTCATTGTCAATAACACAGAGACTGTGAGAGAATGGGGCTGGTGTCCGAGGAGGGCAGAAGTTGGCTGCGTGGCAATGCCATGTGTTTGTGCTGGTCCCTAGTACTTCCAAAAAGTGAAGCAGGCTCTCAGCACAGACCTCCATCCATAGAATCATCATCTGTGCCAGTAAAGGATGCCTGTTGCTGCAATTTGGGTTACACAGACAGACAACCAGAAATGAGGTGCAATCAGTCACATTGCACAAAAGTCCAAAACCATTTGCACTACATTGTATCTGTGCTACTACAGTACCATCAATAGGTCTTCTCATTCCTCTCCCTGCCACACCATCTCACTGTATTCTCTGGTTACGCAATTAGAGAGTCTGCTTGGAAGTGAAAAACTGTTGGACTTGGAGGTTTTGTCAGGAGACCTGAGGGCACTTGTGTCCGGACGGACCAGGTATGCTGAGAGTTTTGTTGTCAACTTCAAGTTGACCCTCTTTAGCTTCAACTTGCGAGGGTAAAAGTGGGGATGCAGCAGGATGGAGGTGGTGGGCCCAGCCATCTCTCACATGTCCAGAGGGGAGACTTCTGAGGGATCTGTGTATGTGCCCCCATCCAGTTAAGTCCCTTGTGGCATAGGCCTGTCTCCAATTTCCTCAAATCCACAGCATTCAGTCCACAGTTGCTGCAAACTTTCAACAAACCACAATATTTTCTCCCTACTTGCTTCAACCTACGACCAATGACTGGAGTGATAGAGTTGAGTGTGTTCACCTGTCGAGCAGAAACTGAGAGTGCTGGGTCTGGGTCACCATGGCAACCACCATACTGTCTTTGAGGCTTCTAGGAAATGAAGACCAGTGACCCACATCCATGTCTGCATCTAATCTTCAGTTCTACTGCAGTCAATGGACAACCAGTCTGACAACGGCATATTGTCTTCTCTGCCTGAGATAAATTTTCATCCCAAACCAAAACACTTAGAAAACCCACTGCAACTTTGCATTTCCGTGCAATGTCAGCTGTTGTCAGAGTTTGAATTTTGTTGCTGTTTTTTCCATTTCTGTGTCAAGTTAGATCCTGGAATTGTGATGAAATGAGAGTGGCCTTTGATGTGTGGTCCTCCAGTTTTAGCTGCTGCTGGAGCTCTGACATTTTCCACCTTGCTTGGCTAGTGATTCAAAGCGAGCAGTGTTGATTTGTTCAACCGTCCTACACGCATCCACATATATCTCTGTGTGTGTGGATATGCATTAAAAATTGTGCGCATATCTGCACAGGCAAGGGCTGTTAAAGCCTGAAATGAATTTAAGTTTATCTTCCTGGTTAATTCATGAATATTAAACATTCTGGATGATTCCACACAAGTGGCTCATCTTGTAATTTATGGTTATTCATGCCCGTCCCTGATTTTATTTCCTAATTTCTGTCCTGAAGGTAGTGTGACTCCTGCTTTGAATTAAGTGGAGGATAGCCTTCAGAACCTCAGCTGTAACAAGCCCTTTGTTTCTATAGGATAGCAGCAAGTGACTAATCAGCAGTTACTATGATAGAAAAATTATGTTGGGCCAAATTTGCCAAAGGAAGTTGGTGCATCGTTAATTCCTTAGAGTTTCGTGGAGAGTTTGACTCCATGAGCTCTACTGAGACATCTCAGGCAATTTCAGTGTGTTCATCTCATCAAGGATGCAGCACCACAACGCCACTCTCACACAATCTCACACTCACCAGGGCAGGACCACTCATCATTAGCCAGAGACGCACACTTGCCATGAGTGAATAAAAAAAAACTGCTGAGTTTTCCGAGCATTTCCTGTTTCAGTCCCAGCGAAGTCACCATCTGTTCGGTATGCACACGGACTTGCTCAGCACCATTGGCAAGATGCCAGGAGCATGAGGGCCTTGACCTCACTGCAGGTACCCTTTCCTCACAAGAGATAAAGTGGTGCCTGTAACCCCAGCTGCAGGAGGTACCACACACCCTGGCCTCCCAAAAGGCTGGAGGGTGCACACAGTTGCTAGCCATGTAGCGTGGCCTGTGCACATTTTGGGAAAATGACCATGATGAAGACCGGAGAAGATGCTGGTGAGTTAGCAGTTACCATATACCCACTCAGCCATTCGTGTCAGAAGTTGTTGCCATCTCGTTTCTCCCCACTGCCTGGGAAGACAGCAGCCTGATTAGAAATGAGGTGAGATCAGAAAATAATGAGACTGTAATTTGTGAAAAGGGGCCCACTCATGAGTGAGATGCTCCTCCAGCTGTTCAAAATTTATGTAGAAAATTTTTTTTTCACAAAATTGAGAATCTGATTTTCCATTCATGCTACCTTTTCCCAGCTGCCTCACCATTGCCCATGTCAGTCGGGGCTCAACAACTCTCATCCCCAAATCTGTGAAGATGTTAAAAATACTAATTTATATTCACGCAACAAGCCAACCTCTGTAGTAATTGTATAAAGTTAGCAGTGTTAGAACAGCCTTTTACTGCAGCTCATTTGGTAGTAAGAATATAGAATTATTTTAATTCTGTATATCACCTAAAGCAATGCAGTACTTAATTAATAAGCACCTGATAGGAAGAAAAGAACGCCCCATTTGAGCATACTATCAAATAACAGTAACTTTTCCCCTGTTAGGAGGATATTGGATGCCTGAGAATGTTCAGCATCTTATGTAGGAAAATTCAGGCTGAAGACAAGGCCTTTAGACCTATCAAACCAAGTTTGTCTATTACAATAAATATCATCTCAGGCAATTCTATTCCAAACAATGAAATGTTTCTTTTCTTTTACTACTCTGTCTGACAGTTTATTGCAAATATTTATCATTCTCAGGAATGATTACAGGTGGAGTGATCCAATTATGAGCTTCTGATGATATATGAAACCGCACAAGTGTGTGGTTTAGAATTCCCGAGGAAGTCTTAAATTGCTCACCCAGCCATTCTTCCCTGAGTAAGGGATCTGCTGTAAATTTATGGAATTTTGCGAACTTCTGTTTTAGGATTGTGTGTGAGTTTATTCTGAGCAGTGGAATAGTAAAAGCAATACATTCTGGATTTGGTAAGTGGTGGCTCTTTAACACGCAAATGCATTGTAATAGCGACAGGTTTTAACAGGTAGCACTCAACCTTTTTATTGCCAGTGTCGGTATAGTTTTGAAAATAATGTACCATGCTTGGCCAATTATGTGGAAGTTCTAAAATGTGAGAAGCTCTCTTGCCATGATGATGCTGATTAATCATCTCGACATTCTTGTTACAAATTCAGCTCTTGACTTTGGAATGAAAGCTCGTTCATATGGTCTGATTGCTTTAATTTAGATAGGAATTGACTTACACTGCCCTATATCTACTTGAGGATAAATGCAATGGAAGCAGAATTCACTTATGATTTGAAACAGATATTTGTGCCTTTTGCACATATCCCTCTTAAATTTCCATGAAGTTGGACTGAGTTAATACCCGGTAATGGAAGGTTTGATGTGAATCATTGAGCTATACAATTTCATAGGGAGTAAATATATAGAGTACTAGTTGTAATGATACTAATGTCTTGCAATCAGACCAACATAATGATGCAAGGTGAAGCAAGGAGGAACATGCTACATGAATCAAGAAGCATGGAACTCAAATCTTATCCAATATTTTAAGAAGCGAGATATATTTTTTATCCAAATGTTTTACTTGTTAGCTTGTGAGACAAAAATGGGACAATGAAATGGTAATATCACAGAGCAGAAAATTATTTCCGATTGTGATGCAAACTGTGGAGTTTATATGTTTAATAGAGTCCTACAACACAGAAACAGACCTTTTGATCCAACTCATCCATGACAACCAAACATCCTAATCTGACCTCGTCCCATTTGCCAGAATTTGGATTATATTCCTCTAAACCCTTCCTCTTCATATACCCATCCAGATGCCTTTTGAATGCTGTAATTGGACCAACCTCCACCACTTCTTCTGGCAGCTCATTCCATGCATGCACTACCCTCTGTGTGTAAAAGTTACCCCTCAGGCCCTTTATAAGTCTTTCCCCTCTCACCTTAAATCTACGCCCTCTACTTCCCCTACTCTAGAAAAAACACCTTGACTATTCATCCTATCTGCACCCCTCATGGTTTTGTCAACCTCTACAAGGTCACCCCTGAGCCTCCAACACTCTAGGGAAAAAAAACCCAGCTTATTCAGCCTCTCCTGATAACTCAAACTCTCCAATCCTGGCAACATCCTTGTAAATCTTTTCTGCAACCTCTCAAGTTTAACAACATCCTTCCTATCAAAGGGTGATCAGAATTGCATGCAGTATTCCAAATGTGGCCTCACCAATATCCCATACAGTTGCAACATGAAATCCCAACTCCTATACACAATTTTCTGACTAATGAAGGCAAGCACGCCAAATGCCTTCTTCACTATCCTGTCTGCCTGACCCCACTTCCGAGGAAAAATGCACCTGCGCCTTTAGAACTCTTATTCAGCCACACTTCCCCAGTGTCCAACTATTAATTGTATAAGTCTTACAAAAATGCAACAATTCACATTTATCTAAATTAAACTCTCTGCTATTCCCTGGTCCATCTGACCAAGATCCTGTTGTAGCCTAAAACAATCATCTTCACTGTCCACTACACCAGCTATTTTGGTGTCATCTTCAAACTTACTAATCGTGCCTCTTATATTCACATCCAAATCATTTGTGTAAATGATGAAAAGCAGTGGACCCAGCACTGATCCTTGTGGCACACTGCTGGTCACAGTCTCCAGTCTGAAAAACAATCATCTCTCTCCTACTATCCAATTGGCTAGCTCCCCAAAATATTTACTGTTGGTTGCTGTAAGCTTGGATTTCTGGTTTTGAGTGAGAAACTTTGCGGTTTTTTTCTGTGTTTATGAAGTAAATAATTAATTTGTAAACGTTTCTGTAACCATGTAAATTTATTTTAGAAACTGTTTTTGCAGCCTGGCTGTAGCGTGAATGGTTTTGTGCTCTAATGGATCTTTGTTTGTGACTCAGTATGGTAAATATCGGGGCCTCAATGTTTGTTAAAGAGTTCTGGAATCTTTATTTTGAGGTTGGGGAGGAGTAGCCCTTGACTGAGGGAGAGGAACTTTTAGTTTCATTTTTAACTTTGGCTATTGTTACCTCATGTAACAGAATGGTTGTATGGAGCTCTGCTTCTGAGAAGGGAGTGTTAGAGATGATCACCTTGAAATGAAGAAATTAGTGTTAGTACAGACATGAAGTGTCAGGGTCAAAACTGTGAAAAGGTTACTTAGAGCTGGGTACAGTGAGTCCCAGGTGTGTGGTAGCTCCAGGAAAAAGCTACTGCAGTTTCAGTCCAAAAATTGAAGTTGCAAATGCCTTAAACCGATTGAGGTGTTAGGAACAGAGTCTCTGATGTGCGCATTATACGAGTGGTGTTTTGGCTAATGTTTTGTTTCTTTTTCATTGTTAAAGAAATGTTTCGGATTAATGAGATCGTACTTTTAATGTGTGTTTAAATCTTTGAATGTGCACTATAAGGTAAATGGTTTGGATTATTCTATTTAATTTGGGTTAATATGAAATAAACTTTTGTGTTGTTTATAAAGAAAGTCTGCAGCCTTGTTTGCTTATTTTAAAACTATAACAAAACAAAATGAAACATGATCTATCAAGCCAGGCTCCAGTCTAGGATCTGAATTATCCAGTCTCAACATCAGCTGGAATCATAGCACTGACATGTTTTTGCTTTAACTCTACTAATATTATAGAGTAGGACATGATAAAATGTGATATTCTAAGGTAAATAATTAACTTGTAAGCATTTCTGTAACCATGTAAATTCATTTTAAAAATTGGTTTTGAAGCCTGGCTATAGAGTGAATGGTTTCGTGCTCTAATGGACCTTTGTTTGTGACCTAGTATGGTAAATATTGGAGCCTTAAAGGTTGTTAGAGAGTTTAAAGGTGATTGTAATTCATTACCTGAAGAATGTCAAAGAAATTTAAGGAAGTAAAGACAATGTTAGCTGAAAAATGTGTTTCTGGAAAAGCGCAGCAGGTCAGGCAGCATCCAAGGAGCAAGAGAATCGACGTTTTGGGCATAAGCCCTTCTTCAGGAATCCTGAAGAAGGGCTTATGCCCGAAACGTCGATTCTGCTGCTCCTTGGATGCTGCCTGACCTGCTGCGCTTTTCCAGCAACACATTTTTCAGCTCTGATCTCCAGCATCTGCAGTCCCCACTTTCTCCTAAAGACAATGTTACCCTCGCAGCCGACAGTCAATGGTGAGTGGGAACAACAACCTGAGCACCAAGACCAAGCCAATGTATTGTTCATTCATTCACAGGATAGCGCTGATTTTATGATCTCAGCTGATGTCATTTCTGAACACGTCAGATCCCCGAATGAAATTTGGCTTGATAGATCATGCATTGTTGTTTTTGTGGTGAATAAGGTGGTCTCTCATTTAATCATAAGCGCTCAATTTAGCAGATCGGGTTTTAACAAATCAACAGAAGTTTATTACATGAAAGAAATGAAGATAAAATAGAATAAGCTGAAGTATTTACATGTAGCATGCAGTTAATGATTTTGAAACAAATAGTAAAAATATGATCCTAGTAATCCTGACAACATCCCATTCCAGTACTCAAATACCATAGAAGGTTTGACTTAGCTGTGGCATCAAGTTTTTTGTCATGAGAATCTGTTAGCTTCTTCCTTATTTCATCACGCAACTGAGCTTAAATTGTGTTACCTTCAAGTGAGCCCTCCAGGCTTTTAACCAAAAATCTCTGGTATGGAACTTTTACTAAACTCCTGACACGAGGGTCACCTATTTTTAACAATTCTAAATAATCTTCTCAATTTCTTAGACACATCCAGTTTCAGGTAATTACTCTGCAAACATGCCCAAAACTGAAACTAAAAAAAAGGTTTTCCAAACCAAGCCCAAAACAATTCCAGAATCTTCTATCTGAAAGCTTAATGCACTACACTGTTAACTTGGTTCTCTCATAAACTCTCACAATGTAAAGGAATTCCCATCTCTCTCCAGGAATATTTCTCTCACATTATGCTTTAAAAGAAAACACCATGGCTACTTTTAAATTAAATCATTAAACCCTTTCAGACACACATAACACACACATGGCAGTTGCTCAAATTCAAATATACAGACTCTAAAAATCACATTAAATTATATTGCACCGAGTAGAGCAGCAATTATTGCCTATCCCTAATTGCCCTTGAGAAAGTGTTACTGAATAACATCTACTTCATGCCAGTAAGCCAATGGTGCAGTTTAAAAGAAAGTTCCGGGATTTTGACACAACCACTGTAAAGGAACGGCAATATGTTTCCAAATGCGGGTATATGTACCCTGGTAGGTAACGTGTAGGTGGTGGTATTCACATACATCTGCTGCCTCTGTCTTTCTAGGTGCTAGAGGTTCTGGGAGAAAGTGAGGTCTGCAGATGCTGGAGATCAAAGTTGAGAACGTGCAAACTCCACACAGTCAGTCGCTGGAGGCAGGAATTGAACCCGGGTCTCTGGCGCTGTGAGGCAGCAATGCTAACCATTGTGCCACCGTGGCCCCCTATCTGCTGCCTCTGTCTTTCTAGGTGCTAGAGGTTCTGGGTCTGGAATGTGCTGCTGAAGGAATTCTGGCAAGTTGCAGCACTGCAACATGGTACACACTGTTTCCACTCGACATTAGTGGTGGAGGGAGTGAATGTTGAAGGTGTTAGATTGGGTGCTAATCAGACTGTTTGTCCTGGGTCATGTGGACCTTTTTGAATGTTGAATATGCACTCAATAAAGGAAGCAGAGATTATTCCATCACACTCAAGACTTACGCCTGGTAGATAGGTTCTGCGGAGGTTACTCGCCAAGGAGTTCTCTACTCTTGTATCCATAGTACTCATATGGCAAGTACAGTTCTGGTCAGTCATAACCCTAGAATATTAGTAGTGGGGGAATCAGCTGTGGCAATGCCATTTAACATCAAGGGGCAATGGTTAGGTTTGCTTTTGTGAAGAAGGATATCGCCTGGTACTTGTCTGGTATGAATGTAGCTGCTCACTTATCAGTCCAATCCTGAATATCATCTGACTGCATTTGGACACGGACTGCCTCAGTACCTCTGAAGCTGCAAATACTGCAAAATATTGTGCTGTCATCTGCAACTATCTCCATATGATAGATGGAAGTTCATTGGTGAAGCAGTTGAAGATGCATGGACATTGAATGCGGCCCTAAGGGACTCCTTCAGTAATTTCCTGTAGCGGAGATCCATTGTCTATTAATCTAGGAGGAAACCAGTTTTGGGTTTATCATATTAATTGTCTTTACTTTAGGTGCATTGAAGATATATTTTTGCTTAAGGAACATTAAAAATGCAGTTGTTAATTGGATTCTTTGGAGAAATATTGTCAAACATTACAGCAATACCAACAATGGTGCACATTGCAAAAAAAGTACATTTGTGGATTAATATGATAAATTATAAAATTAGAAATGCTATTTGCAAGACTGGAAAGGATTTGAAATATGACGTTTTTAAAGTTTGGTGGGAGATAATTGCATTTGTCAGTATTTTCTTCAGTTTTCTCCCACTCTACAATGCTTCAGTTGCTACCATGCAATTCCAAGTTGGGGCAGGAAATTTTGAAAACAACATTCTCTAAAGAGACATGTGTAACTTGCACTAAAATTACTACAAGAATTGAAGTTAAAGCACCTCTGAAATGTGCTTAGTAAAAGTAAAATAATTTTCTAATATTTGTATTTATGACAATAGTTTTCTTCTCAATATTTTCTTATTTCATTTTCCCTTCATGAATATCATGTTTCCATATATTATCACCATATTTTTCTTTTACAATTATTTATAGTAGTTAATTTAGAACATTTTCTTTCTTTCCTTTAGGAAATGATCTATTTCTGGTTGCGGTTCATGAACTTGGTCATGCATTAGGCTTGGAACACTCCAACGATCCTAGTGCAATCATGGCCCCTTTTTACCAATACATGGATACAGAAAGCTTCCAGCTCCCTCAAGATGACTTAGAGGGCATCCAGAAGATCTATGGTTTGTAGCTGCATTTCAAATTGTAGCCGCATTTCAAATTGTAGCCCTTCAGCTTGCTACCTCGGTGTAAAACTGGTACTGTCCATTGACTTCAGTGAACTGATCACTGGCAGTTTCTCTAACAAGTGCTCTTCCTCAATGTTAGTTTAATGCCCACGTGGCAGATCTGAAGTCTAACCCAATTTTTGTTTTGATATTTGAAAGTTGGTGACTATTCTTGTTGATTACTTTTATGTTTCTGACTACATTTTTCATTAGGTCCACCAGATAAGATTATACATCCTACGAAACCCTTACCTACAGTACCGCCGCATCGTTCCAATCCTCCATTGGATCCAAGGAAACCCAACAGACAGCCAAGACCTCCTCGACCTCCGACGAGGGATAAACCTTCTTATCCAGGCATCAAGCCCAATATCTGTGATGGAAATTTCAACACTCTGGCTATCTTAAGAGGTGAAATGTTTGTTTTTAAGGTAAGAGTTGTTCAAGTATTAATTTAGTGTAGCCTATATATGAATGTTTTGGAGCAACAACCTTGCCTTTGATCAGAATAACCTCTGCAGAAGGAGCAACTTCTTTTCATCTAGGGTTGTAGTTTTACTCCAGCTGTCAATCTCAAGTGAGTATATACAGCACAAAGTCAATTTGCAGCCTCAAGTTACATTGCCAACTGTGCCTTTTACTGAGATTAACGGCAAAGGAGCTTTGCACTTCAGTGCTCACATACATGTCGAGCACTTTAGTCCTTCATTGGTTCATTTTCAATGTTATGAGAGTGAGAGTGGGTGGAAAAAGACACATAATTAAATGTTGCAGTGAAAACTGGGACTGGAGTTATCTTAGCATGTTGGGACATTGATGTGCCCTCTTTGACACTATTTTTTCATAACTCAGATAAATCATATCTCCTTTCAGAGCGAAGACATCTCATTTTGCATCAGTACTTCAGAGTTTCACCTTTGAAAATTTTACAGTAAATGGACTTTTCCACTTCCTCACAATCCTGTTCATTTTAGTTAAGAGGAGTTTCTAAGTTTGAAAGGGTGCAATTTAAATATATGTTATAAAATAACTAATCGTGTAATACCAAAAACATTCTATTGATGAAAACATCCAGACCTTCTATTCAGTAAACATGGAACTCATTGAATAATTACAACACAATTTGCTTTGGCAAGGCATTTTATAGCAGCTACCACGAGTTAGAATTGTCTGCGCGTATTTAGATTTATACATTTTGCTGAAAGTAGAAACAGGTTAGTTGTCTGTAAATTGAATGAACTGGACAAGCAATTGCATGTCTCCTTAATCACTCAGAGAAATGGAACTAGGTGACTTACTTCTTTGGAAGAAGCGTCGTGCCCGAAACATCGCAGCCTGACCTGCTGTGCTTTTTCCAGCACTACACTTTTATCAAGCCTGACTCTCCAGCATCTGCAGTCCTCACTATCTCCTAAAATTCTATGAGGTCGATTGAAATGTAAATTTGAGCAGGAGAGTTTGGTATTAAATCTGGTCCAGATAGAAAAGAGAGGAAAAATAACAAGAACTGTTGGAGTTCTTTGAGGAGGTGACAAGTAGGTTAGACCGGGGAAACCCAGTGGATGTGGTCTACCGAGATTTCCAAAAGGCCTTTGATAAGGTGCCACACGGGAGGCTGCTGAGCAAGGTGAGGGCCCATGGTGTTCGAGGTGAGCTACTGGTATGGATTGAGGATTGGCTGTCTGACAGAAGGCAGAGAGTTGGGAGCTGAAAATGTGTTGCTGGAAAAGCGCAGCAGGTCAGGCAGCATCCAGGGAACAGGAGAATCGACGTTC
>NC_057713.1:45748511-45754063 GCF_004010195.1 Chiloscyllium plagiosum
GGAGCGTGTCCAGCGGAGATTCATACGGATGATCCCTGGAATGGTAGGTCTAACATATGATGAACGGCTGAGGATCCTGGGATTGTATTCATTGGAGTTTAGAAGATTAAGGGGAGATCTAATAGAAACTTACAAGATAATACATGGCTTGGAGAGGGTGGACATTAGGAAATTGTTTCCGTTAGGCGAGGAGACTAGGACCCGTGGACACAGTCCTAGAATTAGAGGGGTTAAATTCAGAACAGAAATGCGGAGACATTTCTTCAGCCAGAGAGTGGTGGGCCTGTGGAATTCATTGCTGCAGAGTGCAGTGGAGGCTGGGACGCTAAATGTCTTCAAGGCAGAAATTGATAAATTCTTGATGTCACAAGGAATTAAGGGCTACGGGCGAGAATGCGGGTAAGTGGAGTTGAAATGCCCATCAGCCATGATTGAATGGCGGAGTTGACTCGATGGGCCGAATGCCCTTACTTCCGCTCCTATGTCTTATGGTCTTATGGGTGAAGAGTGTGAAAGGAGAGAGGAACAAACAGTTATATTTGTTCAACTTAACTTATAAATTTGTCAAAATTCTTTATATTTTCTTAAAATGTACAATTTTTAAATCTCTAGCGATCGTGATGATTTGAAGAAAATGAATCTCTATGCATGGTTAATTTTCAGTGTAAGGAATTGGCTAGCTGTAAATAACTTTAATCACATTACAATAGGTGGTTGGACTGGAGTGAAATAGAGGTAAATCTCAGGAGCACGTTTTTTTTGCATGTGTGTTTCTGTCCCAAGTGCATTAACCTCACAACATTCAATATATACTAAAAGTGAAGCAGACACTGAGATGGTATTTATCACAAACCTAACCATGGAGTAGCACAACCCAAACAGCAATGTGGAATTCTGTGTTTTACCACGTGAGCTGCTGTCACCTGACATTACTGCTGTATTTGTGTGCCAATTACAATTAGCAATATCAGTCTGTTACCTTGACAGCAAATTATGGGCCAATATGTGTAATGTTTCCAAACTCTGGAAATTCTCAGAGTTGGTACAAAACATTATTCTGTTACAAAATTGTTATGATTCATATTGCTTAGGCTAGAAAATATGTTTGCAAACTCTTCCCAATTTTATTATGAAGTCACCATAGTCCTTCTGGACCAGAGGATTACTCTTGCATTGGAGAGAAGCAACTGGTCTGGGTTAAGTGTCACCACACCCCATGAGTACAACTAGGGAGTGAAATAATTGTACAAATAAGACATGAAAACTTGCACAATATTCTGAAATAATTTTGAAATGGTAGTCTCACAGCATTAGAGTTTTGCACTGGCTTTTACTTTAATTGAAACTGGTGTATAAGTAAAACTTTATAAAGGTCCCAAGTAGTTTGAATGAACCATGTGTTTTTTTTTTAAAGTAAATTTTTAAAATTTCAATATAAAGAATCACTGATTCTACTCACCAATTACTGTCTGTAAAATGCTAACCAGCATATAGGCACTGCTCAGCAAAGCTCTGATTAACTGAGCACAGAATGATACTGAGCTAGCAGTATAATTCAGAACAATTAATCTTATATTGTTCTAAGCAGACCAATCTGTACCTACTAGTGGAGCAACATTGCTGAGTTAGGAATGGATATACACATTTGAAGACGATACACTGTCTTCTGATATGCCTGCTGAACAGAAAAGGCTAATACTGGGAGATGACAAGAAGTTGCTGCACTAATTTTAACTGCCAAGTCTCCTACTCCAATATTTTCCCAATTCTATAAAATAATGGGTAAATCCTATTGTGTTTATGAATAGTTCAGATTAGCAATGTTGCTCTCTCCTTCTTAAGTATATAGTACAAACAGTTAGGTTAGATTAGATTCCCTACAGTATGCAAACAGGCCCTTTGGCCCAACAAGTCCACACCGACCCTCCAAAGAGTAACCCACCCAGACCCATTCCCCTACCCTATATTGACCCCTGACTAATGCATCTAACACTATGGGCAATTTAACATGGCCAATTCACCTGACCTGCACAATTTTGGATTGTGGGAGGAAACTGGAGCACCCAGGGAGAACGTGCAAACTCCACACAGACAGAGACCCAAGGTTGGAGTCGAACCCGGGTCCCTGGCACTGTGAGGCAGCAGTGCTAACCACTGAGCAACCGTGCCGCCCTAAATTAAGAAAGGTTCCTATGCATCATTAGATTGACAGACTCACCTCTGTTTATATCTCACTATAATCTCACAACAGAGTGACAATGGTAGAAGACTCTTCGCTTGGTAACATTTCCCGTCCATCAAAAATGATGGCAGGAATATTTGAAGTAGTCAGCTTTCCAAGACATGCCCTTTGGCTTAGTCGACACTGTGGATGGAAATGAGCTGTGAAATAATCACCCAGACAGTCAGTAAGTATTAAACAGTCCGCGGTGAGAGAATGCTTCGAAAACCCCCAGTCAATGCCACAGAGGATGGTGAGCAAACAGTCAGACCAAAACATACTACTCAGTGATTCACCACAGACAAATTAACTCACACCTTCTTGACTGCAGAACATATAGAGTCATAGAGATGTAGAGCACGGAAACAGACCCTTCAGTCCAACTCATCCATGTTCACCAGATATCCCAGCCTAATTTAGTTCCACTTGCCAGACCCGGCCCATATCCCTCCAAACCCTTCTTATTCATATACCCATCCAAATGCCTTTTAAATGTTGCAGTTGTACCAGCCTCCACCACTTCCTCTGGCAGCTCATTCCATACACATATCACCCTCTGTGTGAAAAAGTTGTCCCTTAGGTCTCTTTTATATCTTTCCCCTCTCACCCTCAACCTATGCCCTCTAGGTCTGGACTCCCCGACCCCAGGGAAAAGACTTTGTCTATTTATCTATGGAGGTCTTTAGTGATGGATAAGTCCCTCCTTCTGTCTGAGTCTTTGGACCTTTTTTACAGGCAGAACGTAGATGCTGTGCAAAGAAGTCCCCCAGCCTATGTTTCGCTTTCCCCAGTGTGGAGGAGACCACATTGTGAGCAGTGAATGCCGTAGACTAGATTGAAGGAAGTGCGGGTAAATCGCTGCTTCATCTGGAAGGTGTGCTTGAGCCCTTGGATACTGAGGAGGGAGGAAGCTTATGCGCAGGAGTTACACCTTCTCCGATTGCATGGGAAGGTGCTGGGGGGAGCGGGGTTTAGGAGTGAAGGAGAAATGGACCAAGATGTCCCAGAAGGAACAGTCTCTGTGGAATGCTGATAAAGGACGGAAGGGAAATACTTGTCTGGTCATGATATCCCACTGGAGGTGGCGGCACATATCCGTAAAAATGACGCTGAGGTTCCTGTTGCCTGCCACTTCAACACAGCACCATGTTCTCACATCAACATCTCTGCCTCAAGCCTGCTGCAGTGCTCCAGCAAAGCTCAGCACAAGCTCAAAAAACAGCACCTTATGTTTCACTTGGGAACCCTGCAGCCTTTAGGACTCAGCATTGGGTTCAATAACGTTGCAGCCTGATTACGTCCTTCCATGTTTTTAAACCCAACCCCCACACCCTGCTCCTGTGATGATTTGGGTTGCTTTCAGCACAGCCAACCCATTCTCACCCACTCTTAGCCCGCATTATCATTTATTCAGCTTCTCTTCTTACCTGGTTTACTCTCAATAATCCCCTTGTCTGAATACACCTTTCCTATCACACTCTCTCTTGGCTCCATCTCCATCTATCCGCTCACCTTTCTTTTCACATCCCCAACCCGTCTTCAGCAAAATGCAACCTCTTCTTCGCTGCTGTCAGTTCTGACAAGTCACCAGACTTGAAACATTAACTGCTTTCTCTGCACAAGTGCTGCCAGACCTGCTGAGTTTCACCAAAATTTGTCGCCAGCTTGAGCTTCATGCTCTTGTTATTCCATTTATATAGATTCAGGACCATAGTTTTGAATTTACCAGCTTTACTCTCCATCGTAATTAAGAATTCTATCAGATGATGGTCGCATTTCCTCAAAGGACCGTGCACAAAAAGATAATTAATTAATACTTTATCATTGCTCAGGCTAGAATAGCCTGTTCTCTGATTGGTTCCTCAATACACTAAATGAAAAAAAACTCTTATACGCTACAAGAAATCCTCCTCCTCAATATCATTGCTACTTTGATTTGTCCGGTCTATATGTAAATCAGCCATGATTCCAGCTGTTCTCTTATTGCATACATCTCTGATTTCTTGCTTAATGCCTTCCTTTATATCTTCAATATTGTTTAGGGTCCTACAGACAGCCCCAACACCATTTTCTGTTCCTTGATATTTATAATGTCCATGCAAACAGATTCCATATCATGATTTTCCAGGCCAATACCCTTCTTCACTGTTCATCCTTTACAAGTAATGCTCTTTCCACTTTGCCCAAATTTCCAGTTACTCCATCTACCTCAGTCTCAAGCTGGGAAAGACTAGTCTCCCTCACTCTACCTGACTGCAAGGCTCAGCACACTTACCTGTAAAGGCTAGAAAAAGTGCAAATATGATTCTTCTTGGCAAAATATCTCTGGGTAGAGTCATGCATCTCACAATGACTGGAACATAAGGCAATAAATGCAAGGCCTTCAAAGCGGACATTGCTTGGATATAGATGAGTGTCATTCCGATGAAGGATAACGAAAATCCAAAGATGAAACTCCCTCCACGAGATGGAGATGAAACAGCTTCAATAACAAGCTGAACTCTAAAAGCACCTGGAAGGAGTGAGAAAAAAAGAAATATGAGGAGCCAATAAAGCACATTAGAATAGATTAGAGGATAACACAAGAGTAACAGAGGTTTCAGAAATGTATTCACAATAAAAGGGTAGTTTATAACAGGTTAAGGCTTGCTCGGATCAAGAAGGAGATTTTCAAGTGCAGGCAGAGAGTTTGCTGAAGTAATAAATATGACTTTATACCTGCCTCCACCAAAGAGGATAATGTTAATATCAGAGCAAAGGTGGAGACATTGAATGTAAGGGAAAAAATGGATAAAGTGGAGATACTTAAAAGGGGTTAATGTTCAAATTGGAAAATCATCTGATCTGGAGATGATGCATTTATAAGACTATAAGACCATAAGATATAGGAGCGGAAGTAAGGCCATTCAGCCCATCGAGTCCACTCCACCTTTCAATCATGGCTGATGGGCATTTCAACTCCGATAAAGTGGAGATACTTAAAAGGGGTTAATGTTCAAATTGGAAAATCATCTGATCTGGAGATGATGCATTTATAAGACTATAAGACCATAAGATAGGAGCGGATGTAAGGCCATTCAGCCCATCGAGTCCACTCCGCCTTTCAATCATGGCTGATGGGCATTTCAACTCCACTTACCCGCATTCTCCCCGTAGCCCTTAATTCCTTGTGACATCAAGAATTTATCAATTTCTGCCTTGAAGACATTTAGCGTCCCAGCCTCCACTGCACTCTGCGGCAATGAATTCCACAGGCCCACCACTCTCTGGCTGAAGAAATGTCTCCGCATTTCCGTTCTGAATTTAACCCCTCTAATTCTAAGGCTGTGTC
>NC_057713.1:45754474-45780981 GCF_004010195.1 Chiloscyllium plagiosum
TTATCCCAACTCTCTGCCTCCTGTCAGACAGCCAATCCTCTATCCATACCAGTATCTCACCTCGAACACCATGGGCCCTCACCTTGCTCAGCAGCCTCCTGTGTGGCACCTTATCAAAGGCCTTTTGAAGTCTAGGTAGACCACATCCACTGGGTTTCCCCGGTCTAACCTACTTGTCACCTCTTCAAAGAACTCCAACAGGTTTGTCAAGCATGACCTCCCCTTACTAAATCCATGGAGGAATCTATCAAGGAAAGATAAGATAATATCAGCAATATAATAAGAAAGTATCAGTGAGATTTGGTTAGCTTGCAGAACTATCTTTCTATCTCCCTAGAGATGCAAGTGATGCCAGAGGCTGGAGGATAGGAAACATTACATCCTCATCGAAAATAAACTTTCTCCTAGTATGTTAAACCTGTCAACAACAGGGCAAGTAGCCTAACATTTGTTATGAGAAACAAATAATCCAGGAATAAAGATAGTACATTCTTGGAAAAAAATTGGCTTAATAAAGGAGAAATGCTAAAGGCAAAATGTGGTGACTAATTTAATTGATTTCTTTGATAATGCAAAGGAGGGAGGGATGATGGGGTGGCATGGTTAATGTGTAAAGGGACTTGATAAAGTACCATATAATAGACTTATTAGCAAAATTGAAGCCCATTTCATTATAGTGTGGATGTGTAATTGGTCAAAGAGCACAAAGCAGAGATAGTTGCTTTTTAAACGGGGGAATGTATGGAGTGGTGTTCTCCAGAGATTGATGCTGGTGCCAATGTACTTTTCAACATATTATTAATGCAAAGACTTCAGAATAGTGGGCATACTTTCAAAATTTACAGATGACATAATTTAAAAGGTGTGAAACAATGAAGGGTGTAGTAACGATCTTCAGGAGGCCATACATTGGAGAAATGGACAAGCATGTGCAGATAAAACTTTGACAGGAGGAATATAAATGGTGCAATCTTAAAGAGAATATGAAAAAAGCAGGGTCTCGGCTTTGATGTACACAAAAGCTTGAAGGTAACAGGATAAGATGAGAAACAGACATAAAGAATTTTGGGCTATATAAATAAAGGCATACAGTACAAAAACAAGAATGGTATGCTAAGTCTTCATAAATCACTGATTAGGCTCCCAGCTGAAATAGTGTGACCTGTTATGGGCATTGCTTCAGTAAAGATGACAGAAGAGATTTACTGGAATGGTACTAGGGTGAAAGACTTCAGTTACATGGAGAGATTGGAGAAACTGGAATTGTTCCCATTAGAGCAGAAAAGGAAGAGATCTGTGAATTTTGGTCCTATTAACTAGAGTGCATTTCAGCTGCATCACACTTGAGATATGAAGTTGGGAAAACTGTGGAGTTTAGGGATCATTCTGACATTTTGCCTTCCTTGGCAGATTTTGAAATCATGTTTATGGGATAGCATTGATTTGCAACCACTTCTAAGGTCACAACGGTTTTCAAGATTTTTAGAGTCAATATTGAACACCTAATTTCTGTAACAGTACCTGAAAGAGGTGCCAGGATCCTAATAAATATCCAAAATGACTAACTCTGTTTGTTTTAGTGGCTGATAGGAACTTGAGAAGCAGTGTAGATCGTTTGGCTTGATGGTTATTGTAGAGTGGAGGATATGCTGGTCCAGGAGATGTCACATTGTGCTGCAGTACACTTCTACTGGTGCTGCTGGTCAATATCACCTCATGGATGCCCAGTTTTGAGCTGATAGGTCTGTTTGAAGTCTATCGCATTTGACTGGCACAGATGTGAGGGCCAAAGGGCCTTTTTCTGTGCTTTTGATCTCTATGACTCTATGCAAAAAAGAAGGTAGGAAGGTTCTAAAAGTTCTGCAAAAGTTCCGCACAGAGTAGACATTTCCCTGCAGCTCTTCGTCTGGGATACTAAACAAGCAATTAAAAGCCTAATTTGGGTTTAAAACTCTCTTGATTATTCATGCACACTCATGCTTTCCTGTGTTCAACAAATAACATTCCACTCTGGTTACTCTGCAGCAATGCACAACAGTGCTAAATTTAATCTAAAATTGTTCATTCCATAGCTTACACTGTAACATTTTTTCTTAAATCACACGTAAATGTATTTTGTCAATGAGCTATGGATATGGTGAGTTAGATCTATCACTGGATGTGCTGAACCTCAAGTAGAGTAACTGCCATAGCCTGAAAAGTCTGAAACTTTAACTGAAGCCAAGTGAAATTGTTCCTTGATGTTAGCCGTGTCTCCTGTGTTAAATCTGTCGTTGTCATGAAACCAGTTTAGCAAAATTTAATATTAGTGAACAGCATGAATGTGGGTTATTGGCATTCCTTGATTATTGATACCTAATTAGAAGTCCTCTAGATGCTAGTAGTTATTTCTTGCCAGAAACTACAAAAGCACACAGGCTTAATTGTTAACACTGTAACACTGTCCGTGACCTATATAATTAACAAAACTAGTGTAAAATAAAACCTTTGCATAAGGAAATATGGAATACCACACTTTGCAACAGCATATTCCTGCTTAAAATCTCTTGGATTTGCACATCTTTCTCACTAAATTGTAAGGCTGGGCAGTAAGTGATATTTTATTTTGAAAGATTTTTGAGCAAGAATGCGTTACTAAACAAATTATTTTTCAATGTCCTTTTATAATTAATTGAATGAAAAATCTAAGTTGGAATGTCAAATCGCTGGACAAAATAACCAACTGCTTTTTTTTTGTGCAGTACTACTTGAGCTCTTTTGGAATCTTTTTCCCCCATCTCCTTTTTTGCACAGCCATAGAGTCATAAAGATTGACAGTACAGAAAAAGGCCCTTTGGCCCACCACATCTGTGCTATTCAACAACAGCCAACTAACTATTCTAATCCCCTTTGTCAGCATTTGGCCTGTAGCCCTGCATGCCTTCGCATCACAAGTGCATATCTAAATACTACTATGAGGGTTTCTGCCTTTACCATCCTTACAGGTAGTAAGTTCCAGATTCTCACCACCCTCTGGGTGAAAAACATATTCCTCACACCTCCTCTAAATCTTCTGCCACTTATCTTAAGTCTATGCCTCATCGTCATTGATGCTTCCATCAAGAGGAAGTATTTTTTCCTGTCTACCCTAACTATCCCCCTTATAATTTTATACATCTTAATCATGTCCCCTGTCAATCTCCTCTTTGCTAAGGAAAACAACCACAGTCTGTTCAACCTTTCTTCATAACTGAAGCTCTACAGCCTCGGCGACATTCTGGGAAATCTCCTCTGCACCCTCTCGAGTGCTATCACTTCCCTCCTCTAATGCCTCCTCCAGTCTCATGGCATTGATGAGATCAGTAAGAGCTGGAAAGGTTGGAATTTGCAAATATTGCCTCAGTGTTCCTTCTTATTGCTGTATTTTTGATGAGATTGTGTCGGTATCATCTGGTACATCTAAAATATTTGTGTGTCTGCACTAAAAGGAAGAGTTGTTTTTAATGAAATGTAGTAGCAGCTAAAGTCAAAGAGCTACAAATTCATCAGAAAATCTCCAGTCAGAGAAACAGTTTTTGTATAGCAAGGATCCAGAATAACCTGTTACTAGCATTTTAATGGCTGCCATGATGTGGAGGTGCCAGCCTTGGACTAGGGTATACAGAGTCAGAAGTCACATGACATCAAGATATAGACCAACAGGTTTATTTAAAACTTCACCTGATGAAGGAACAGCGCTGCAAAAGCTTGCGATTTTAAATTAACCTGTTGGGCTATAAACTGGTCTCCTATGACTTCTACCATTTCAATAACACTTGGACACACAGCTTTTTACTGACTAAAAATTACATTATATGTCACCATGTAGCTTTATAGATCCTTCAGAGCTTAAAAATATTTCTATGTATAGGGCAGAATAGTGTCTTCAGAGAACTTTATATTTGAAAAGGCTTGTTAAGTAGCAAACAAACCTTAAAGTGTTTCCAGCATTTTGGTTTATTTGGAACAGAGAATCTCACATTAAAAATATTGCTTATACAGTTTGTGAAAAAAAATTATATTATTTGTGAATTATGGCCTCTAATTGACGGATGTAGAATGCAGACTGGTTCTTGCTTCCTGTCCATTATGAAATGTTGATTCATGCTGTAGAACCAATTTGCATATTTTGTTGTCATTTAAGTTCCTCATACTCCAATTAATTTATAAATATGGGAATTATTAAATTGCTGGCAATAGCTGGTCTCTTCCTGATGTGTTATGGCAAATTGTGATTTAGATTCTGTTTAGTTTTAACTGTCTTTCCCTGCGCCAATGTAGCCTCAAGCAAAAGCATGCAGAGCCTGGCTCAAGTGATGGACCTGGAGATTCATTAAAAGATCTTGTTACCCAAAATTGGATTTAGAAGTGTAACATGATATAGAAATGTACATTTATTTTCACTATTGTTAAGATTCTATTCGGCAGTATAAATTCTAGACATTCTTGAGATTTGAGTTCACTTCCTCCATTTTCTCTGGGAAAAGCAGTTTTGCGTGCCATTTCTTTCTTAAACAAACAAAATAACAAATCTTGAAGATGTATGTATTTTTAGGCTCACACATTGACATGTTAACAGGAACACGGTACATTTACAAAATATTCTTTCCAAACTTAATGAGGATTTTATATTTCATGCTCAACAGCATACAAATGTAGGAAATTGCAAAAATTCATAGCAGACTGAACATTTGAGACAGAGAGTTATGGTTTGTATTTCACCTTTCATGAAAGCTTACAATCAGTTATGGGCTTTTCTGCTTTTGATGTCTATGATTTCCTTCCACTGTGGCTGGATCATGCCCCACATTGGTTGGGTTAGGATTTCCATTGATATCAATTATCTGCCATTCCCAATTCTCCTTTCACTGCCTCCATGAAATGTATTGAGTGATCACTCAAATGATTTTCTAGATTTGCCTAATTTATACCAACTCCCCGACCTGAGAGAGTATGGACAAGTAGCTCAGTAGCCATCAGGAGCCTGTATCATTGCATTCAGTTATTTTGAAGCAACACTAAAATTAAAAGCAGTTAAAAGCACATCAGAACATAAGTAATAGAAGTAGGATTATGTAGTCTGTTGAGTTAGCTCTGCCTTTCCATATGATCATCACTGATCTTAGACTTCACTTTCATTTTCCTAATTATTCCACGTATCCTATTTTTCCCTGAGAGACAAATAAACTGTCTATCTCCACTTAGAATGTATCCACAATAATGGAAAATAACCACTATCTATCATCTCAAGCTCCAATCTTTCAAGATACTTGATCCTATGTAATTGATGACCCTGTGCTCTTAAGGGCACTATCTTTTCAGTTTAAGAACTATCGTTTCTACCATAGCAAATATAACGAATGCTTAAATATTTTAAAAATCCGACAGTGTAAATGCAGAAATGACTTAAAGTAGACCAGGCATAACATTATGCATGCTATCACAACAAGTCTACAAATATGGTTGAATTAATTGAGCAGATGAAAGTTTTTTCTTTGTATTATTGTAGAATTCTATCAGGAAGCTACATTGGTGAAAGATCTTCAGTACAACCTCCAAAGAGATTTTGATGTATTCTCTGCAGAAAACTTACGAGGTACCTAATAAATGTTATGCTCCATCAAGGAGCCATGAATGGAATTGATCCTGTCCACTACTGTTTTTCTCAAGTCTAAGTCAACCTCAATTAAAAGTCAACTCCATGATGGTTGACCTAATAAAGCAAAAATAGTCAACCCTAGTTTTTCAGGGATCAACACTCCAAAATGTCAGAACCAAAATATAATACAGATGATGTCAATCATTTGATTTTTTAAATTCGTTCACAGGCTATGGGCATTGCTGGCTGGGCCACCATTTAGTGCCTATCCCTAGATGCCCACAGGGCAGTTAAGGTCAACCACATTACTGTGGCTCTGAGTCACATCAGTTGGCAGTTTCTTCCCTAAAGGACATAAGTTAACCAATGGGTCTTGTCCCACAATTGATTCCCAGTCATCCATTAGGCTGCTAATTCCAAATTTCATCATCTGCCTTAGAGGGATTTGGACCTAGATCCCCCAAATATTCCCTGGGTCTCTGGATTAACAGTCCAGTGGTAATACCACTAGACCATCACCTCTGTATAGATGCTAATGAAAATTAAATGCTTTAAATGCTTTAAGTTTTGTTTAAAATTCGTGTCAAAATTTTTACTTCTGCACAAATATATATGGGGTATATTTTAACATGTTAAAACATTGAAAGAGAACTCAGCAAGATGGCAGTGATTCTGTAGAACTGCTGTGGACAGCTCTGCCTAACAGCCAAAGCATACTGATTTTCTTTTGCCATTCCTGGCCAATTTATGCGGTGGAATTATTAGTTTAAAACCTTACAGAACACATATTTGATAATATTTGGGAGTGGGAAGAATGCCAAAGGGAGAAGGAACAAGCAAACAGCAGCAGGGAGGACACTCCCCTGCAGCGCCTACTACACCAGAGACTGCAGCAGCCTCTCCCCGGGGACCTGACAGACTAACAGGAATTGGCTGCGGCGATGGAGGGACTTACCTTGAAAGTTGGGGCTGCGATTGAGGAGATCCGTGGGGAGATTCGTGCCCAGGTCCAACTTATCGCATCCATGCTGCAGAAGCATAAGCAGGAGATCCAGGGCCTCGGGGAGAGGCTGGAGGAGGTGGAGGGTCTAACTAATGCCTCGGAAGCTGCAATGGAATCCTCATCCAGTCGGATCCATGTGCTGGAGCAAGAGGTGCGGTCTTGCGCGACCATATCGACGACCTCGAAAATCAGGTCGGAGGATAAATCTCTGAATTGTCGGTCTCCCTGAAGGTGAGGAAGGTGAGCAACCAGTCAACTTCTTTGAAAACTGGCTGCCGAAGTTTTTGGGCCTTCACATCGAGTCCAGCAGCCTGCAGATTGAAAGGGTTTATCGGGTTACAGTGCACAGGTCAGGGCCGGTGCAGTGCCCCCACTCGGTCCTAGTGCACTTCCATTCATATAAGGACAAGCAAAAAGTCATAGGAGCTTCCAGATCCCTGGGAAAAGATCCACAGGCACTGCTGTAAAAGGGGTCAAAAATCATGTTTTTCCAGGATTTCTCTGCAGCTGTAATCTGAAAGAGGAAGTCCTTCGATGAAGTTAAAAAGAGGCTGAGGAACCTGGGCATTCAGTACTCCATGAGATACCCCACAGTGCTCTGTTTCAGCCATGAGGACTCCATTTATAAATTTGACTCAGCAGATAAAGCTAAAAACTTTGTAGACACTTTAAAATAGACAGATTGGCCTGAAGAGTACGGTTAATGTTTGTTCTTTTTTATCTTTCTCCATGTTTTCTCTTCCTTTTTTTATTCCTTTCTTTATTCCTTTCTTTCTCCCTAATAATTTCCTTTTTGGAAAGGGGGGAAAAGATCTTGGAATAAGTTGTTCCTTTTTTTTTAATAACTGGACTTTCTGATGGGACATTTTGTTGTCTCTCCCCCTTTTTTTGTTTGTTCTTTTCTCTTTTAGTCACAAGTAGGGGTGACATGAAGCCAGGGATGGGTGGTGTGCTCACCCTGACTTGATCTTTTTTCTGTTGATTTAAGGATCATCTCCTTGTTAACTTTCTGGCCTAAGGCTGGGGCACAGTCCGGGTTTGAAGGAGCTGTGAAGGAGGGGATGGGTAGGGTGAGTGCCTCCTATGGGCAGGGGGAAGAGTCTTCCATTCAAGGTTTTATAGTTGGTTTTCTTTGTAGTTTTTTGGTAGTAATAATTTTTTATATTTATGATAGAGTAGTTTTTGTATATATAGTTCTTCGACTCTATGAGTCTTTATTTACTTATGCTCAGCGCTTTGGAAACAGGATTCTCCCTCCAAGGGGTTCAAGGGTCTCTGAAAGGGGATATGGCTAAGTGTCTTATTAAATGGTGCACCTGGAATATTAAGGGAAGTCATTCACCTGTTAAAAGGAAAAAAGTACTTTCTAGCCTTAAAAGGGAAAGGGTTGATATCGCTTTGTTGCAGGAAACCCATCTTGATGATGGGGAACACCTGAAATTACAACAGGGGGGTTATGACCGGGTATTCTTTTCATCCTTTATTACTAAAAGTAGGGGAGTGGTGTTACTTATCCATAAAAATCTTCCATTTACATTATTAGTGCAGGTGAACGCTTTGTTGCAGGAAACCCATCTTGATGATGGGGAACACCTGAAATTACAACAGGGGGGTTATGACCGGGTATTCTTTTCACCCTTTACTACTAAAAGTAGGGGAGTGGTGGTACTTATCCATAAAAATCTTCCATTCACATTATTAGTGCAGGTGAAAGATGAGCAGGGACGGTTTGTGATACTTAAAGCCCTGATACATGGGGAAGAATATGGTATTTTAAATGTCTACTGTCCTCCGGCGCATCCCCTCAAATTTTTGATTAGTGCTTTCTCTAAGTTGAGTGCTTTTAGAACACAGCACATTATTATATGGAGGGATTTTAATTGTCTTTTGGATCCAACAGTTGACAGGATGCCTTGTGGGCCCCCAACTATTTTTTTCACAGGCCAAGCAGGTGGTTGACTTATGCGAGGATTTGGGGCTGGTGAATATTTGGAGATGTCTTCATCTTACCGGCAGGGACTTCACCTTTTTTTCAAACCCACATAAATGTCACATGAGGATTGACCTCTTTCTGGCTCCCTCGGCCCTTCTGGATTCGATTATAGGTTGTAAAATTGGGAACATAGTTATCTCTGATCACGCGGCAGTATATTTGGAGGTGAAGGCCAAGAGTGAAGGGTTAGGTTTGCGGCACTGGTGTTTGGACCCTTTTCTTCTTAAGGATACCAAATTTGTGGAATACATTTTGAAGGAGTTTCAGGAATTCTTGACTATCAACTCAGGCATGGCTAGTAGTTCGTCCATGCTCTGGGAGACTGCTAAGGCCTTTGCTAGGGGATTAGCTATTTCCTATTCGGCTAGCCAGAAACAATAGAAAGAGGAACAGCAGCATCTACTTGAGATGCGGTTGAAAGCTGCCGAGGCAGCACAATTTGTGCGGCCTTCTGTGACTAAGCTACAATGGATCATTGCCCTCCGGGCTGCCTTGAATTCAATACTGACACAAAATGCAAAGAAAGAACTTGCTTTAGCTAGACAAAGGCTGTTCCAATATGGGGATAGGCCAGGGAAGTATTTAGCGTACTTGACTAGGAAAGAGCGTGCTCCCCAATCCATTACTGCAATCAGAGATAGCACCGGGGTCCTTACATACGATGCTAAAAAGATTAACGAGGCTTTTCGGAGCTTTTACTCTGAATTGTATCGGTCTGAAGGTTGCGAAGACTGGAGGGCTAAAATGGAGACCTTTGTTTAAGAACCTGGACATCGCAGGGGTAACCTTGGAACAGGCCTCTCTCCTTAATGCCCCCTTGACAGTTCAGGAAATACAGGAGGCAGCTAGGCAACTTCAGAGAGGGAAAGCGCCTGGCCCTGATGGCCTCCCAGTGAGCTTTATAAGGTGTTTATAGGGATTCTGTCAGGGCCGGTGTTGGAGATGTACAATCAATCCTATATGCATAAATGCCTACCACCATCTTTGAGAGAAGCTAATATTTCCTTAATTCTTAAGAAGGGGAAGGTTCCTGAGGATTATGCCTCATACGGCCAATCTCTCTACTAAATTCAGATTTCGAGATTCTGTCCAAGATCCTGGCGCGGAGATTGGAAAGGGTGTTGCCCTATATTATTAAAGAGGATCAGACAGGCTTTATAAGGGGCTGTAGGTTCTCTAATAATGTTAGAAGGTTGCTGAATATGGTCAAGTTTGTCAGCAATGATCCATTCAGGGGTTGGTGATTTCTTTAGAATGCAGAGGAAGCATTTGACCGGGTGGAATGGCCGTATCTTTTTTATGTCTTAGAACAGTTTGGGTTGGGTAGAGTCTTTGCTAGATAGGTGGAGGTTTTATATACCACCCTCTGGCTGCGGTCATCACCAATGGGGTGAAGTCTGGGAATTTTAGGATTGGTAGGGGTAGTCGGCAAGGCTGGCCCTTCTCACTGTTGTTGCTTACGTTGGTGATAGAGCTGCTGGCAGAAGCAATTCGTCAGAACGTCCACATAACCGCTCCGGAAGTGGGATCAAGGGCACACAAGATTACACTGTACGCGGATGATATCCTTCTGTTTTTATCAAACCCGATGACCTCCGTACCCCATTTGATACAATGTATCAATTCATTTGGGGCTATTTCAGGATATAAGATTAACTTTGCAAAATTGGAGGCTATCCTTTTGGGGAACTTTAGATTAGATTACTTGCAGTGTGTAAACAGGCCATTCAGCCCAACGACTCCACACCGACCTGCTGAAGCACAACCCACCCAGACCCATTCCCCTACACCTAACGCTATGGGCAATTTAGCATGGCTAATTCACCTAACCTGCACGTTTTTGGACTGTGGGAGGAAACCAGAGCACCCGGAAGAAACCTACACAGACACGGGGCGAATGTGCAAACTCCACACAGAGAGTCGCCTGAGGCGGGAATTGAACCCGGGTCTCTGGCGGTGTGAGGCAGCAGTGCAAACCACCGTGCCACCCCAAAGTGTAGCCCTAAGTTCCCTTTTAAGTGGTCACGGGCAGGGTTCCACTACCTAGGCATTTTTATTACCCCCAAGTTTGATCTGTTATTTCAGACTAACTTTGCTCACTTGCTCGACAATATTAGGCGAGATCTCCAGAGATGGGAAGCTATTCCAAACTCATGGCTGGGCCGAATATCTCTCATTAAGATGAATGTTCTTCCTCATTTGCTTTATCCTTATGCTCCCTACAATGTTTCCCAGGTCAACGCTGCGGAAGCTTATGGGATGGTTTGGTTCCTTTGTCTGGCATTGTGGGCGGCCCCTCATCAAACTTACTAAATTGAAGTTGCCTCAAGGAGGGGGCGGAGTTGATTTCCCAGACATCAGGAGGTATCAATTGAGTTCCCTGCTGTCCTTTGTCTGTGATTGGATAGGTAACGATCCGAACTCAATATGGCTGGATATTGAGGCCTCCCAGGCAAAGTGCCCTCTTACTAACCTGTTGTTCATGGATAAGATGAGGACAGTTATGGACCATTGCCGGAACCCCATTGTCATTAGTACAGTCAAGTCATGGAGGACGATGCGTCAGAGTGAGGGTTGTTTATCCAAGACTTCGCCACTTACACCTGTAGTTGGCATATCAGGGTTCTGACCAGGGATGATGGACTCAGGGTTCAAACTATGGGCAGCGAGAGGAGTTTCTAGTTTGGGAGAGTTGTTTGAGGGGGAGGTTATGACATGTTTTGAGCAACTGAGCCGCAAATACGGGTTGCCCAGCAGAGATCTTTTCCATTTTTTTCAGGTTAGGGATTTCACTGTGCTTCTCACTAAGCCCTCTAAGCCTGATACAGAGAGATTGTTGCTATGCTCCATCAGCACCCTTTCGGTTAGTGCCCTCTATCGCCTGCTGGGTGGCAGGGCCTGGCAGGATATTAACCGGTTATGTGAGGTCTGGGAGCAAGAGCTAGGAGTGGAGATCTCTTCTGAAACATGGGAGAATATTTGGGAGAATACTCAAAAGATCTCAATCTGTAATAGGACATGCACTACGCAGTTAAAAGTTCTGCTTAGGGCTCATCTGGCACCAGACCGTCTGGTGAAGTTTAAAAAAGGGGCATCTTCAGTGTGTCCCAAATGTAAAATAAGTGTAAGTACTCTTACCCATTACTTCTGGACATGCCACAGGCTCCATGTTTATTGGAGCGCTGTGGCGGGAGAGATAGGAAGGTTATTAAGGACTGAAGTCAAAGTAGACCCGATATTTCTCCTCTTAGGTCTACCGAATTTACCATCTTTAGACGGGCATGGGAAGAAACTATTTAATATTCTTGCATACTGTGCACGGAAGAATATTCTGGTGAATTGTGTTTGAGAACCTGCCAGGCTTGCTGGGATGGCAGAAATTAATTATGAAGCACATTCCCTTGGACCTTTTTACAAACATAGTATACCACACAACAGACCATTTTTATAAGACATGGCAACCCTACTTGAGTTATTTGGATATAGATTTGTCAGTTATCATAACTAGGGCGTTTGTTTAACCAGGTTAGTTAGATTTGTCAAGCCCTGGGCCCTGGAGGGGGTCTCCTGAGTTAATACGGGTATATATACAATGCTCCCGTTCCTTTGTTTGGGAGCTTTGCACCAAGCGTAGCTGTTCTGTATTTTGTGGGGGGTTTTTTGTTTTGCTTTTCTGTCTTTTTTTTGGTGTTGCTTTGCACAGTGTTAGGGTTTGTTTTGTATTATAGGGTAGGTTTGTAGTTAGTAGATAGTAGTTGTATTGTATTTTGTGGTTTTTTTCTTTTTATTATGCTGATATTTGTTATTGATTGTATTTTTCAATAATTTTATATGTTTGTAAAGTTAAAAAAATTTGCTAATAAATATACTAACAAAAAAATCGAAAGAAAATTGGTTCACAAAATTTGAGTTGCAGTTTTACACAGTGATATACGTGAATAAAATGATCTGACAGGAGAAATGTACTGGCATTTTATTCAGAGATTGATGTCAATGAGTATAGCACAGCTTTCAATTTATGCAGTTGCAGGTTTACTTTGAATAATGTTATTACTCTTAATCATGTTGATTTACTTCAGGAAAACAATGAATATGTGGATTATTGCAGTATGTCTGATCGCTTAGTGATAGACTATAATTAAATTAATAATCCCTGTATTTCACTAATGCTACAAATTTAATAATATACACTAGTCAGCTGAATAGTGAAAAGAGAGTCATGCATTTATGCAATTAAACCAACTGAAATTGTAGAAAACAACTCAGGAAACTCTGCAACTGTGGAGGGAGAACTAGTGCTAATGTAAATTGATATGGTATACAAGAAGGGTATTTAACCTACCGCTCTTGTGCTGATACCAATTAATCTCACCCCAATACTCGTTCTTCATAAATTTGCAATTTCCTTCCCTCTTCATTTGAATATGATCCTAACACATCTTCTGATAGTGCATTCTAGTAATAACTGAGGAGTAAATCTTTATTCTTGAGACAAGAGAACAAAGTTCCTGACTCTACAACCTGACTCAGAAGAAAATGTCCCGGTCATTTAGAGTTTTGAATATTTGTGGCAGGGAGAGAGAGGATGGGGAGAGGTTGTGGGCTGGGTGCTATTGGGAATGGGCCTGCTACCTCAGGAAGCAGTGCAGAGACAGACACATGAACACACCTCAGCGCTGATCTTCAGAACACATTTTTTTGACCTATGATGTTCCAAAAAGCATCAAAATTCAAGAAGTTTTTTTGTTATCAACAAATTTAGATAACCTTTTGACTAAAAAAGAGACTTTGATTCCTTTGGCTGTCACAACCATGCTGCGTAATGTTTAATAATTCCAAGCTCCAGGGTCAGAAAAATGCCAAATTCAATTGCCAACAGTAGCAATTATCTACAAAGCAGATCTCATTTGAGCACACTTTCTCCCAACACGTTTAAAAAGTCAATACCATTATAATGCTTAAAACAGTTTAATCCCCATTAAAAATGTTTAATCCAACTGACTTCTTATCAAAATGATTTTTCTCTTATCTACACCTAACCAACAATGCTTTTCCAAGTCATTCCACTCAGAATGGTATGACTTCATTAAAGATCTCATTTAGTCTTTGCAGATGAGATCAGCAGATTTAAGTGTGTAATTTACTCCCCGGCACATAGTTGATTTAAAGTAATAGTTTTTTGAATATTAACAGGACTGAATGGCCCGAGTTGAAACTTGGAGCCAGTAAGGAAGCAGTGTGGACAAGTTTTATGGAACAAGCTTTCTTGTCTGACATTCCAATTTTACAGCAAGACCTGATTAACAATTGTAGAGTCTTTTTTCCTGCCACATTGATAGAAGCAAGAAAGCCTGTGGTTGCAGGCCATATCTGGGGAAATGAGTGAATCAGAGTTTATATGAGACAGATCAGAGATATTAGAAAGATGGAGACATCAGGTAAAGGACACGTTGGGAGGGTGAATGGGGTGTCAGAGTCACTTCAGGAGTTGGACACATTAAAGGAATCAGTAAAATATTGAGGGAAGTATGGATATTGAAAGAGACTGGTCACAGCCAAAACTCTTAGGAAAATGGCCTGTGTACAGCACATTATTCTTCCAGCTAGCAGGGATGGAGAGGTTTGAAGAAGTTGTCAAAAAGCTCAATGAGTTGCTTCATTGCATCTTCTTGTGGACTGCATGCCCTGAATGCCATTGATGAAAGAAATTAATGTTTCAGGGGAGCCTTTAAATTGGGAAGTTTTATCCTCGATGGAATAGAAACAGAAAATGCTGGAGAACCTCAGCTGGTCTGGCAGCATCTGTGGAGAGAGAGAGAGATATGCTGCCAGAAAACAGCAAATGCTGGAGTACGCAATGGGTCAGGCAGCATCCATGAAGAGACAGCAAGCTAACATTTCAGGCCAGAGTTGCTGACTTTCTGCAACACTTCCATTTTTTTTTATTTTCCAGTATTTTGTTTTTATTTTGTCCTGGATAGTGTTAAGCTTATGGAGTGCTTTTCAAATTCAATACTTGCCTGGATGAGCAATTTAGTTCGATGGTAACAAAACTGTTCATCCAGGCAAGTATTCCATCAAACTCCTGATGTGCCTTGTAGTCAGTGAGCAGGCTTTAGGGAGGAATGAGTTATTTACTGCAGGATACCCAGCCTCTCACCTTCTCTTCTAGCCACAGTATTTATCATGCTGGTCCAATTAGATTTCTGATCATTGGTGAAACCCAGATTATTAATGGTGGCGAATTTGGCAATGGGAAAAGCCATTGAGTTTTCTCATTTCTATCAGATGTTTACCCCAGACCATTCACTAAGAACTTTGAGAGTTTCCTGAAGCTCACTGATTGCATCCCAAGACCCAGACTCTATTGTTTTCATATCACCCACTCACTTCCAGCATTTAAGGCTGAGAATTATTAATCTGGATAAGGAACAGAACTGGCTGTAACTAAGTGCCCTGAGGCATTTCTGATGTTAATTGAATACAATTGGTTAGGCGGCCTTGGTATGAGAGAGAGAGAGATATGCTGCCAGAAAACAGCAAATGCTGGAGTACGCATTGGGTCAGGCAGCATCCATGAAGAGACAGCAAGCTAAGATTTCAGGCCAGAGTTGCTGACTTTCTGCAACACTTCCATTTTTTTTTATTTTCCAATATTTTGTTTTTATTTTATCTTGGATAGTGTTAAGCTTATGGAGTGCTTTTAAAATTCAATACTTGCCTGGATGAACAATTTAGTTCGATGGTAACAAAACTGTTCATCCAGGCAAGTATTCCATCAAACTCCTGATGTGCCTTGTAGTCAGTGAGCAGGCTTTAGGGAGGAATGAGTTATTTACTGCAAGATACCTAGCCTCTCACCTTCTCTTCTAGCCACAGTATTTATTATGCTGGTCCAGTTAGATTTCTGATCACTGGTGAAACCCAGATTATTAATGGTGGCGAATTTGGCAATGGGAAAAACCATTGAGTTTTCTCATTTCTATCAGATTTTTACCCCAGACCATTCACTAAGAACTTTGAGAGTTTCCTGAAGCTCACTGATTGCATCCCAAGACCCAGACTCTATTGTTTTCATATCACCCACTCACTTCCAGCATTTAAGGCTGAGAATTATTAATCTGGATAAGGAACAGAACTGGCTGTAACTAAGTGCCCTGAGGCATTTCTGATGTTAATTGAATACAATTGGTTAGGCGGCCTTGGTATCTGAGACACTGGACAGAATCTTATTGAGGCATTGGGGTCTTACCTTAGGAAGGCCAGGCCAGCCTAATACCAGTCAGTTGGTGGCAAGGCCATCAGCGGGTCTTCCCCTGGATTCAAAACTCCAGGACACGAGGCACATCCATGAGATTTGCTGGGCAACCAGGACCTGGCAGCTTTTGTGGCATTGAGGAGGGCATGACTACTGCCAGAACGCACTCCCCCCCCCATACCACAGAGCGAGCAATGATGCGGGTCTTGTGGACTGGCATGCAGGAATAGGGATGCAAGAGTTTAGCAGCAAAAGGCGGAGTGTGGTTCACAGTGTCCTCCTCGCGCCTTCCTCAGTTAAACGGTAAGTGTCTGTGATCAAAGGAACCCAGGCCTCCGTGCAGGGTAACAAACTGGCCCATGACCTCAGCTGCTGTGCATGCTGCTTGACCATAGGCCCACCTATAGGCCCACCTCCAGCCTGGTTAATATTAGGACAGGGGGATGCGGCTCTTCCATAGTTATTAATTGCCTTGTAAGCACCTCAACTGGCAGTGAGATGCGATGGTCAACATGCACCCAGTTGTTCCCTTACAGCTATAGAACCATGATGTAATGTTTATATGTCAGAGAAGTGGCACTGAGTGTGGTCAAATTTCACCAAGTGATACATAATTGGTAGTCCAGTATATAAGCTGAACACTTTTTTCCCTGTTTACAATTTTTGGATTGTTATAACAATTTATGCAGCAATAAAATATTTGATTCTTATAACGGTTTGAATGGGGTGCGGTGAGGGATGTTAAGTGGGTGAAAGGAAGGGATTTCATGGTCACACACCATCAACAGTTTGAATACTATGCTGACTTCTGCAATCAGAGTGGGTTGGGAGTTGAGAAAGGAGAAAGATCAGGAGCATGCCATTAAACCTTGACATGCTCAGACTGTGTTGCTGCTGACTCCAATGATGCAGGATAGCGTCACCTTGAGAGGGTTCAGTGTAAGTCCTCCAGCAGTTCTACACTGCTCCTGAAGGGTTTAGGCAACATAGTCCTGCAGAATACTAAAATGCAACACCAGTAATTCTGTTGGCCCACATATAGATAATATGCCTGTCAGCAGTTGAAAAACACCAAGTATATAGAAGCAGCAGGAGGTGAGTTTGAGGCTAATGGCATTGATGGTGTGTGAAGATAATATGATGTAGCTGAATGTTAGTCTCAAACTTTGTCTGCAAGAGATTGCTGAAGATTGTGCGAGGGTTGTGATGATTGGACAGCATAAGACATTGATGGTGGTGTAGGTATGATGCTCAGTGACCTTTCCCACTTGTACTGGGGGATTCAACATTATGTGCTGTGCTGCGAAATCCTTGGGTCAAATTCCTGTTGTTGACCTCCCAGTAGTTTTGGAAGGAGATAGGAGAGTGGTCTTTGATAGCCTCTTACACACCCATTCATTATCAATTTCGCCCTTCTGCTCATATCACACCCCACCACCAACTCGTCAAATAAGAGAACTGCAGCGCTCTTGCCCGTGAGACTGATTCTCATAACATTTCTTTTGTAAGTGTTTTAACTGAATGATTTTCAACTTCTTGGGAGTCAGTTCAGTTAATAGCCCATAAGTCAGTTAAAATCCCACAAAAGCCTCAAAATATTTCACCTTTCTTGCTTTTATGAACCTCTCAGGAAATTGGCTCCAGCCTGGTTGGAGGGACCATAATCTGGTTGCTTCCCTCCTGTCTTGCTTCACCTGTCATTTCCTTCAAAGCCTGCCTGCTATGAGATGTTGGTCTCCTCCATCCTATGGAAACTGTTCGATCTCAAATGCTGGAAAGTAGAATTAGGCTAATTAGGTTTTTTTTAGCTGGTACAGACATGGGGAACAAAATGGATTCTTTCTGTGGCATAAACTATCTACGATTCTGTTCTTAAAAGGACAGAATTCCCAATGACTGACAGTTCACGACCTGAATTGTGTACAGGCTTCAGTGGGGATAACCTAGGCTTTTCAGCCAAGGATGAGGTAGATGAGCTATCAAATTCAGCTGCATTTTAATTCCCTGTGGGCAGAGAGTGGGCCACTATATTTTAATGCACACAGCAATCAAGGGATATCTTCTTGTGTGGTGTCATTACATGAACAACTTTCTAGTCCATTATGGGTCGCACATGCTGAATTTTAAAGATATGTGTCTTGAAATTGAACAAGCAGGTCCATATCGAATTGCTCAATTATCATCTTTAGCTCAGATCTCAGTCAACTACAAGTCAAAAAGTAGGCAGTTGTGCAGTGTCCGGCAGCTGCCCACACTGTTCACTTCTGCTCCTTATTGTTCCACTTTAAGATATCGTTCTCACAACATAAGATGGATGGGTCCAGGACACTACCCTGTGGAACTCCTGCAGAGATGTCCTGGAGCTGAGGTGATTGATGTTCAATAACCACTGTCACCTTCTTTCGTGCCAGATATAATTCCACCCAGCAGTGAATTTTCGCCCAATTCCAACAACTCCAATTTATACAAGAGCTCTTGCAAGGTCAAGTGCTGCCTTGATGTCAAGAACTGACACCTTCACTTCTCTTCTTGAGTTTAGCTTTTGGAGCAAGGCTAAGATCATGTCAGGAGCTAAGTGGGTCAAGCAGAGCCCTAACTGAACATCAGAGAACAATCTATTGTTGAATAAGTGCTACTTTGTAGCACTGTCAACAATACTTACCATTGTTTTGCTGACGATCAAAAGTAAACTGATGGGCCAGGTCAGATTTCTTCTGTTGTATACGGGCAAGACCTAAATGGCAATTTTTCATGTTGTTGGATGGATGCCAGTGCTATAACTACACTGGACTAGCTTGGTTAGGGGTGCAGCTAGTTTCGCACCACATATCTTCAGTAGCTTTGTCAATATGTTGTCAGAGCCTTCAACCTTTACAGCATCTAGTGTCTTCACCTGTTTCTTGCTATCACTTGGAGTGAATCCCTATTTTCTAAACCACCAGTCACTAGATAAGCCACGACAAGGCAAAGGAAGATTGGTGTCAGTGAGTTCTCAAACGACCCTCATTTAGAGGTGACACTATCACAAGGAACTAAAATGGTCATCTGGGGAAACACTACACAGATGAGAGTTTCTGTCTCTCATCTCTTTCCAGTCTGAGTTCCAAATCCCTATCACTCTCTGAGTGAAAAATATTTTCTTCATTTGCCCTCTAACCTTTTCCTAATCACTTTAGTTACTGATCTAAAATCTGCTAAGGTAAAAAAAAATCTTCCCATCTACTTTACTCGGGTGCCTCACAAATTTGTACTCCTCAATCAAATCTGCCTTCAGCCTCTTCTGTTGCAAGTATTTCAGCACTTTTCCAATGCTGCCAACATTCTGGTAAATATCCTCTACACCCTTTCTGGTGCAGTCAGTTATATCTCTTCTGCAATCACGAGAGCAGAACCGTTCAGTTTCTCTAATAGCTGTCATCTAATCAGAGTGCTTCACTCACAGCAGTGCCACCAAGAGAGGTGGATCCTGCTAGGCCTGCGGCAGAGCCAATCCAGTGAAGATGGGTGAGGCTGAAGAATTCAGGAAAGACATTATGGAGGCTATGAGGCATTAGTGTCAGGAAGGCTCTGCCAAGGAGGTGACGATGCTGTGCAGTGTAGATAACCTTTCAGCTGGGCAGCTCTTACACCATGACAGCCTTCTCTGAGCACAGGAGGCTCCCAACCCACCTTTACACTGCAGTCCCACAGTGTGGCATAGACTCCCCCATGGTGCTCATGGAATTCAAGTGGTTGCAAACTGAGGCCCTCGATTTTGGCGATAAGATTATCCTCAGAATTCCCCATCATCAACTTGTCTTTCCCTTCAGATCATTTTCTTCCAAAGGCAGCATTATGTTCAACACGACATATGTGCAGCACCAACTGAAGTGGCATTATATGAACAAAATTTTCCAAATTTTCCCAAAGCACAGTCAAGCAACTGTGTTTATATTTGCGAATGATCATGGAAGTGCTGGCTTCCTAGCCCTTTCTGCCCTTGTTATTGTAAGACGATGGTGTGATGTATGATGGTGACAGTCTTATGGTGGCCTAAGACAGCAAAGTTCAGTTAATACTGAATAGAAACCATTCGGGTTTATTTTTTAATGATTCCCTAATAAATCTGCAAACGGCTTTTTGTGAGATTTGTAGCAATAAAGTTCAACTTGTGAAGGACTGTAAAAAGCACAGTAAAATCTTATTTCTAGTGATAAAGTAATGCTGCCGATGCTATGTGGTCTCTGAGAAAATTAGTTGTCAAGCTCTGTATTAGCCTTTCGTGAACAAAAGCTGCAAATTGCAGTGTAGAAATGTCTCAGTTAAAGGATTTTCAAACTTCTGTCATTTATCATTTCTTCAAATTAGAGTAGGGTAGTTTTATCTTTCCATGACATTGTAAAATTGGAATATTCATGGAAATGAAATTCAGAAGCTTGCATCTATAACATATCTTTTTACATTATCAAAATCAAAATTGAAGTTTTGAAAGACACCAATTGATGGAAATCCCTCCTCAGTGTTTGGCTTATTCACTACCAGCTTTGCTTGTAGTTTTTTTAGTGGTATATTTTCGTAGTTGTAGTTTGTTAATGGAGTTAAACATAATTAACATAGTAATTGGCATATTTTTGATAAGAATTTTTAACAAGCAATAAAATCTGTAAAAAAACATTTGTAGAGTGAAATAAAACTGTACAGCAAATCAGTATCTGCAAAGAGTAAATTTCTCATCTCAAATCAAAACTAAAAAATAGGCAAGCATTTGAACAGGGTGGAAAAAACCAAGAAGAAACAAAAGATATGTTGAATTATTTTGAGAGGTCTTTGACCTACCAGTTTCAACCTTTCTGCTGCAGCAGCCAGAGCACCATTTTAAGATTTTATATCAGAGATATTGCATGCATAGAATAAATAACCTGATTGTTCTTATAACACTGTTTCATGTACTCCTTATTCATGTGGTTGATTTAACCTGACCTGACGTTGAGTATGGTGAGCGGTGAGTTTTTAAATGGCAAAATTATAAAATTATAGTCTATTACTAGCATTTAGCTGATTTTTATGGGTTAGAAATTAGAGGAAGGTCAGAACATAAAATAAGTTTCTCCCAGCCTCAGACAGAGTAAATAGGCTTCACAGGAGCATAGCTGATGAGGTAATGAGGTGAACTACTTCATTCTAGTTCTTTCACTCTATCTGCAATGGGTATAAATACAGAGATCACTAAGCAGCGTCCAAATGGAGTGCAGATTTCCAGTGAGGTGAGCTTAGAGAATAGTGAGTTTGGTGAATCGGGGAGGAGCTGACTTTGTTCCCCTTTTTTGTTGACCATCTTCACTATCCAGTACTTGGGCCCTACTAGGAGCTTCTGATGTTTAACTGGTATTTTGCTTGTAGTTGGAATAGTTAAAATATGGCAGATACACTCAGTCAAGTGGAATATACAGTTCATCAAAAATGCCAAGTCATGAATGCATCATGTGTCCGAGAAAAGAACAGGAATGTCACCAACTGCACAAGCCCGTGCCCAGAACTTGACCAACAACTGGAATCGCTGTTGTGCATCTGTGAGGCAGAAGACTAGACGCATTTAAGGAGGTGGTCTCACTGCTGTTTAGAGGTATGCAGGCCCCTGAGGAATGGGTTACTGCCAGGCAGCTAGCATACGTGTCTGCTTAGATCATTGTGCTCACAAGTTGTTTTTTTTTGCTTTGAATACTCATGAGAGTAATAGAGTGCAGTCAGATTCAAGCCAGTGGCCCGACGACTGGCTCCGTTGTACAAGAGAGAAGAAGAAAAGCAGGAAAGTGCTATTGATGGGGATTATGTTATTTTGGGGAACAAACAGGAAAGTGCTATTGATAGGGATTATGTTATTTTAGGGAACTAACAGGCATTTCTATGGCCAGAATCATGACTCTGGCATGATGTATTACCTCTCTGGTGTCAGGGCCAAGCAGGTCATAATATGGCTGCAGGAGATTCACAATCAGAGATCGTGGTCCATATCACTTTCAATGACATAGGTAGGAAGGGGGATGAGGTCCTGAAAGCAAATTTCAAATTTCAAGAAACTAAGAAGGAGATTGAAAAGCAGGATTCGAAAGTGATAACCTCAGGATTACTCTCAATCCCAAATTCTGATGAGCATAGAAACATGAGAATTGAGCAAATGAAGATGTGGCTGGAAAACTGTTGTGGATGAAAAGAGCATCAGGTTTCTGAGGAATTGGGAAATGTTCTGGGACAGGTCTAAAATGAACAGGTTGCACCTTGGCAAACATTATTGCAGAATAACCTGCCAGGATCATTAGAGAGGGGGTAAATTAGGTAGGCAGGGGATGGACATTTAAAGGGGAGCTCAGATTCAAAGGAAGTAAAACTAGGTTAAAACAGAGGTTTAAGAAAAACATACAACATAGGTAACACAGTGGAAACCATCCAATAAGACCAAAATGGACAATAGTGTTAAAAAGCCTGAATTAAAGATAGTCTATCTGAATGTTCACCAAAACATTTATGATTTCATTGCTCAAACTGAAGTAAATGAATACAATTTTCATTTCATTACAGTGACATGGGATATAAAGGATGATTGGGAACTGGAAATCCTTGGGAAGGGTAGACAAAAAGGAAAAGGATGTGTGGTTGCACTTTTGTTAAGGGATAACATCGACATATTAATAAAGAATTTTTAATTGAAGAATCAAGGTGTAGAATTAGTTTGGATGAAGCTAAGAAACAGCAAGTGGAGGTAAACATTGGTGGGCATTGTTTATGAAATACCGGGGGAGATAATGGCGTCATGGGAATGTCACTGGACTGGCAATCCATGACCCCAGGCTGATGTTCTAGGGACATGGATTTGCATTCCACTGTGGCAAAAGGTGAAACTTGAATTTGATAAAGAGTTGGCCTAATGGTGATCATGTAATCGTTGTAAGAACACATCTAGTTCACTAACATCCTTCAAGGAAGGGAATCTGCCATCCTTACCTGGCCTGGCCTACATGTGACTCCACACAAACAGTAATGTCGTTGACTCATAATTGCCTCTGGACAATTAGAAATAGGCATTAAATGCTGGCCTAACTAGTAGTGCACACATTCCATAAACAAATTAAAAAACAAAACTATAGTGCTTATGTTGGCATGCTGTAAATCAGGAATTAAAGATGCATGTAATATGGGTAATATAATAATAATGGGCAACTTCATCTTGCATGTAGACTGGGTTAAGCAGGTCAGCACAACTGCTTTGATGAGGTTTGTTTCTAGAACAGTATCCTGAAGAGCCACATAGGGATTTGTGCTATTTTTACTTTGATCTTCTGCAATAAGAAAGGAAATTAACAACCATGCTATAAAGGAGCCTTTGGGGAATAATGACCATAAAATAACCAAGTTTTTCATTTATGCGTCAGAGTCCATTCTGAAACGAGGGTCTTAAATCTGAGCAAAGAGAACAATGAGGATATGAGGGGCAAGTTGGCTTGAATGAATTGGGAAAATATCTAAAGGGTTTGACAGTTAATAGGCAATTAGGAGAAAGTGAGGACTGCAGATGCTGGGGATCAGAGCTTAAAAATGTGTTGCTGGAAAAGCGCAGCAGGTCAGGCAGCATCAAAGGAGAAAGAGAATCGACGTTTTGGGCATAAGCTCTTCTTTAGGAATTAATAGGCAATGGCTAGCGTTTCAAGAAATACAAGGTCGACAAGAAATATATGTACCCTTAGGAACAATTACGCAAAAGGAAAGATGACTCAATTACAGTTAACAAGAGAATTTAAAGATTACATTAGATCAGAGGAGGAGATGCTAAAAATAGTGGTAAGCCTAAGGACTGGGAGCAATTCAGGACCCAGCAAAGGAGGACCAAGAAACTAGTAAGGGAAAATGGATGTGCAAGCTAATGAGAAACACAAAGGTAGAGTTATAAAACTTAGTGGTATGTGAAAAGAGAAAGATTAACAAGGATAAATGTGGGCCTATTCCAAGTCGAAACAGGAAAATTTATTCTGGAGAACAAGGACACAGTGGAGAGCCAAACAATCACTTTGCAGTTGTCTATGCAAAAAATCTTCCTGAAATGAGAGGCAGCAAAGAGATTTGTGTAATTGTACATCAAAAGAAATAGGTATTAGTAAAGAGGTAGTACATGAAAAATTAATTGGATTAATCTCCTGGATGAGATCAGCGTCATCCCGGAGTATTGAAGGATGTAGCAGTAGAGACAATGGATACATTGGTGGTTGTCTTTCATATTTTGTTGATCCTGGAGATGTTCCTGCTGACCAGAATACAGTAAATGTAACTACAGTCTTTAAGAAGGGAGAGTGACCCGTTGGTTTGACATCTGTGCTAGGAAAAATATTAGAATTGATTATAAAGAACATGATAACATTTAAGAAAGGATAGAAAAACTGGGCAAAGTCAAATGAATTAATAAATTGGAAATCATGTTTGAATAAACTTGTTGAAGGTTGTTGTTTGTATTGGAGACAAAGGAGAACTAGTGGATGTGGTGAATTCAGGTTTTAGATGGCTTTTGAGAAGGAGGTTAGTAAATAAAATTAGAGTGAATGGATTCTGGGAAAATATGGATTGAGAACTGCTCAATAAAGATAAAGTAAACAGTCAAAATAAACAGCTCATTCTCAGGATGACGGGTTATTACTAGTGAGGAATTACTAGGATTAGTGTTAGGTTTGCAAATGTTCCCAGCAAAGGAATGTGAGGAACAGTTGTAATACTTTCAAATTTGCAGGTGGCACTAAATTGGATGAGAACTTAAGTTGTGAGAGGGTGCAAGGGGGATTCAAGAGAATTTGGACAGACTAACTGAATATGCTGAAGCATGACAGATGGAATTATAATGTAAATAAATATGAGCTTATTCAATTTGGTCTAAAAAAGTCCTGAAAGCAGAATAATTCATAAATGGTGAGAGGTTGAGAAATGAGAATGCGTACAAAAGGATCTGGGTACCTTTGTCCATGAGTCACTAAATGCTCAAATGCAGGTACAGTAGGCAGTTAGGCAACTGGTATTTCAAGGGGATATGGTACAGAAGCAAAGATGTCTCACCGCAGTTATACCTCACCTGAAATACTGTGTACAATTTTAGCCGCCTTATTTATCAAAGGATATAGCTGCTGTTGAGGGAGTGCACCAAAGCCTCACCAGATGAATTCCTGGGATGGTGATAGTGGTTGTTGGAGAGAGAGATATAATTTCGAAGAATTATAGGTAATCTCATTAAAATTTGCAATATTCGCACAGGGAATTACGGCGTAGCTACAGATAGGTTACATCCCTGACTGATGACTCTAAAACTTGGAAATATAATCTCAGGGTAAGAGGTAAGCCATTAAAGACTGAGATGAGGAGGAATTTCTTCTCTCAAAGGATAGTGAGCCTTCAACTATTTAGCAAGTTTAAGGCAGAAATGTATACGTTTCTAGAAACTAATGATATGAAGGGACTTGAGGATAGTGTGGGAAAATAGCATTGAGGGGCTGATTATTAATGATCTGGAATGGCAAGGCACACTCAAATTGGCATAATGGCCAATGCCTACTTGTATCTTCCCATACAATATTGGTTCTGAACAGTGCAATGTGACATTGATTTCACCTATTCTATGAACGTGACACAGTTTGTGGGTGAAGATAAAGAGTTTTTCTCTAGCTTTCTGGGGGAGCAAATTTATCGATATCAACAACCTAATGTCTGTGCAATTATGCCTGACCAATTTAGTTGTGCCCATTACTGTCACGCAATAAATCTTTTTATTACCTAAGAATGGTGCCTCTTCTGTAGAACATAGAACATAGAACATAGAAAAAATACAGCGCAGTACAGGCCCTTTGGCCCTCGATGTTGCGCCGATCCAAGCCCACCTAACCTATACTAGCCCACTATCCTCCATATGCCTATCCAATTCCAGTTTAAATGCTCATAAAGAGGGAGAGTCTACCACTGCTACTGGCAGGACATTCCATGAACTCACGATCGCTGAGTAAAGAATCTACCCCTAACATATGTCCTATACCTAACACCCCTTAATTTAAAGCTATGCCCCCTCGTAATAGCTGACTCCATACGTGGAAAAAGGTTCTCACGGTCAACCCTATCTAAACCCCTAATCATCTTGTACACCTCTATCAAGTCACCCTAGTACTTTGGCTTGTCTTGCCTTTAAGTTCTTCTCTCTAATGAAAACAGCCTCAAGTCCCTCAGCCTTTCCTCGTACGATCTTCCTACCATACCAGGCAACATCCTGGTAAACCTCCTCTGCACCCGTTCCAGTGCCTCCACATCCTTCCTATAGTATGGCGACCAAAACTGCACACAATACTCCAGATGCGGCCGCACCAGAGTCTTATACAACTGCAACATGACCTCAGTACTCCAGAACTCAATTCCTCTACCAATAAAAGCCAGTACGCCATATGCCTTCCTCACCGCACTATTTACCTGGGTGGCAACTTTCAAAGATCTCCAGCTTCTGCAGTCCTCACTTTCTCCTATAAGATCATGAGAGGCATGGATAGGGTGAATGCACTCGGTCTTTTCCCCAGGGTTAGGGAATCGAGGACTAGAGGGCATCAGGTTAAGGTTAGAGGGGAAAGAATAAAAGGGAACCTGAGAG
>NC_057713.1:45781809-45817820 GCF_004010195.1 Chiloscyllium plagiosum
AAGGGGACCACATTTGCTATCCTCCAGTCTTCTGGCACTACTCCTGTAGACATCGAGGACATAAAAATCAAGGCCAATGGCTCTGCAATCTCCTCCCTTGCTTCCCAGAGAATCCTAGGATAAATGCCATCAGGCCCAGGGGACTTATCTATTTTCACCCTTTCCAGAATTTCCAACACCTCTTCTCTACATGCCTCAAAGCCATCCATTCTACTTAATTGTGACTCAGTACTCACATTGACAACAATGTCCTGTTCCTGATTGAATACTGACGAAAAGTATTCATTCAGTGTCTCCCCAATCTCTTCCGCCTCCACACGCAACTTCCCACTACTATCCTTGACTGGACCTATTCCTACCCTAGTCATTCTTTTATTGCTGACCTACCTATAGAAAGCCTTAGGGTTTTCCCTAATCCTACCAGCTAAGGGCCTTTCATGTCCCCTCCTTGCTGCTCTTATCTCTCTCTTCAGGTCCTTCCTGGCTACCTTATAACTCTCAATCGCCCCAATTGAACCTTCACGCCTCGTCTTTACATAGGCCGCCCTCTTCCATTTAACAAGTGATTCCAATTCCTTATTAAACCACGGCTCCCTCACGCGACCCTTTCCTCCCTGCCTGACGGGTACTTACTTATCAAGGACACTCAATAGTTGCTCCTTGAACAGCTCCACATATCAATTGCCCCCTTGCCTTGAAGCCTACTTTTCCAAGCCACGCATCCTAGGTCGTGCCTCACTGCATCATAATTTCTCTGCCCCCAGCTATAACTCTTGCCCTGTAGTGCACACTTATCCCTCTCCATCACTAGAGTAAAAGTCACCGAATTGTGGTCACTGTCCCCAAAGTGCTCACCTACCTCCAATTCTAACACCTGGCCTGGTTCGTTATCCAGAACCAAATCCAGTATGGCCTCACCTCTTGTTGGCCTGTCTACATATTATGTCAGGAAATCCTCCTGCACACATTGGACAAACACCGACCCATCTAACGAACTCGAGCTATAGCTTTCCCAGTCAATATACTTTCACTCTTCTCCTGAATCATCCTCGCAATCCTTTCTTCTACGTCTCTAGGACTATTAGGAGGCTTGTAGAAAACTCCTAACAGGGTGACCTCACCTTTTCTATTCCAAACCTAAGATAATATAAAGTGGTGCATTGTCCAGCACTTGATAGGCTGAAAGGAGGTTTAGTGGCAGCAAACCAGCTCAATCAATCCCTACACAGTCAGAAGTCACACGAATAGCTAGGCAGGAGGCTGGAAAAACACAGCAGGAGGCAGTATCAGAAGGTGGAGCACTGCTGTCGGAGCACTGCTCCTTCATCAGGTAAAGTGATTCCAAATAAACCTGTCGGACTATAACCTGGTGTAATGTGACTTCTGACTTTACTCACACCAGCCCAATACCGGCACCTCCGCATCAGTAGAGGTGGCCAATTCCACAACGTGGTCAGTTCCACAAGGGTATTAGGAAATCCTGAAAAATACCTCACTTTTGCCAGCAGCAAGCTGGTGAGATTAGCTAGGCCACCCTTTTAACATCCATCCAAAATTGTTGCATGTGTAAATGTACACAAATGTAAACAGTAAACACAAATGCTGCAGAACAAATATAACCCGAGTACTTTCCAATTGCAGGACCATTGGTTTTGGCGTGTTCGAAACAATAAGGTTCTGGATGGTTACCCCATGCAGATTGCTTATTTCTGGAGGGGTTTGCCTTCAAACATTGATGCAGTGTATGAGCGGCCTGATGGGAAATTTGTGTTTTTTAAAGGTGAGTGTGATCATTGTCAGCAGAGCAAAAAGTGATTTCTGTCTCATATTTCAAGCATCCTCAGTGATTTTGTCTAATTGTGCTGTTTACAATTAACAGAAACTGCACCTTTTTAATCATTGTATGCTCCAGAAGTTTGCTATTTAATTTTATGTTAATCCAATTTTTAAAAACTATGTTAATGAAAATTAAATTTTAAAGGCTAAACATAGTTAAGAAATTATCTGAAGTTATGCAAAGTTTATTCCTGTACAAAATTGTAATTTTGCAATATATGATGAAAAGCATTTATTAATCAAATCTTTTGTCATTTATTAATCAAATGTGACTGCAGTCAGAGATTGAAGAAGGTGTTATTTATCAGACAATTAATAATTTGGTTTGACTCCATTGTCACTCACAAAATAGTAAAAATTACAGTATTACAATTCAGAATTGAACTTATGTAAAACTGATATTCTGAATTATCCTCATGAGTACAGCAAGCTACAATCAGGAAAAGTAATGATTTTGTTCAATTGCCTCAGGGCTTTGATGCATGACGTAAAATGATATTGTGTCTCACACCTGTTCAGAAAGACTTTCAAATAAGATCTGTTCTCTGAGATTTACATGTAGGATTTCACAAGAAGATGCTGATATTCAAACATTTTTGTTTCCAAACCTTACTTACTCAAACTCTGCAAGCCGGAAGCATGAATCCAGTTCCAATCTGGCTGCAGAAAATCTACAAAAGTAACCAATAATGAAGGACCTTTTTAGATATTAGGAAGGAAAGCAACAGAAGTGAAAGGAATCACCACTTTGAGGAGCATGCAAAGCTTTTACAATGAATGAAGTAGCAAGGACATTAACAGCCAGATTTATACCACCAAGGTAGGAAGCTCAAGTCAAGAAATCTTTTTCTCCTTGGAAACAACTCCCATATGCATGGTTTTTACACTAATGTTGGGAGTGTGGGGCATGGGTGTGACTATCCAGATGTGGCCATAGAGGAAGTCAAGTGCTTAGATGAGCAGTTCCAGAAATCTGCCCGTGTTCTCTGAGATTTCAGCTCACTTGTATAAAAGCCACTAGAGTCACCTGTTAATCTTCCTTCCCAACCCCTCCACATGCCCCCTCACACTCCACGCCCCTCACCCTATTCTTATGTCATCAATACCCCTTATGCCACCTCCTTAACACTCATTCAATATCCTCTTTGGGAAGACTTCAGACCCATATAGAATTGAAAACAAATTATCTTCAGACAATGTAAACAAGCTCTCATTCATACACAATTGATACTGAAAAAGAAGGCGCCCCCTATCATCTAACCCTCAAGCGCTGAATAAGCCTGAATTTGTGAGGAGTCACATTGATAGACGAATTAGGACAATCAGTCGGGCCCACGGTGTGACGCACTTGTGTGCTTCCATGGCAATGCCTCCAAAAGCAGAGTCTGCCTGTCAACCAGTCAGCACTTTCTCCTAATTCAGAATAAATGTTGGTTTTCTCCTCAAATTTGTATTCTTGCAAAATGGCCTGATGAATGCAAGATGAGAAACATCAAAACCAAAGTCTCTTTTTCATGAATGTTCATGTTCAGTACTACCAAATGACTGTTCTAACGTTCAAATCAAACAATTGACTTGGGTTAAAAATGCATGGTTACCTGCATCTGACTTTTCTTGACTACAGCTGATGATCCCATTAATGATGACTTAAATTTGCTATACCCTGATATGCTAAGATGAAAAAAGCATTGATGGAGCGGGAGAGTTACAAAGTGTTTATGACACATCAGTTAACCCTGGTTAACCGATATTTCAATGTTACCTAGTTCTGGCAGAAGCTCCTGTCACCTAGATTAAAATCTACCAAAAGTTCAGACATGCTTTAGACACATCCATCACAATTTTCAGTCTGTCACAAACACAGATTCATATTCCAATCTTGAATGGAGGGAAGCTCTTAACATTAGCAGACCAATGAGAAAGCTCTCCAGTAGTGGGTGACTGGCAGCTCCAGCAGCCAAGGTGGACACTGCTGCTGTGAGGGTACAGACAGTGTGGGATAAAAACAGGAAGTACAATCACTTCGTTATTCGTGGACTTGTTGGGCCGAAGGGCCTGTTTCCACACTGTAAAGTAATCTAATCTAATCTAATCTAGTGGGTGACTGGCAGCTCCAGCAGCCAAGGTGGGCACTGCTGCTGTGAGGGTACAGACAGTGTGGGATAAAAACAGGAAGTACAATCACTTCGTTATTCAAAAAGCTATAATTGCCTGACCCTCATCCTGGAGGGGCAAGCTATGGCCCAACATCCATTACGGAGCAGGAGAAGATGGCCATTCATTTGACCTCATGTACTAAGCCCCCTCCTCCAAATACACACACCCTCCCCCAACAACCAGACAAAAGGTCTCCAGTCCTGTACTCAACCTTTGACCATAGTCCGCTGTGGCTGCCTTCATTACCAATTGCTAATGCCGGTTGGACCGGAAATGGATCCTTAACAGACCAAATGTAATTACACTAAACTGGCTGCCATTCTTTGCCAGGAGTCAGTTGATGCAACCTGAAGCTGATCCCAGCATCAGAATCACATAGAGGACTGGCACGGTCCTAAGTGGCCTGGTAAATGCATCTCCCTGCCTTTGATCTGGGCCTCAAACCCTTCTAAAGCTCAAGCCTCAAATTCCTAGCTTTTCAAACCATGAAACAACTTTGATTCTGCTGTGTGAATAGGGTAGTTGTGACATGACAATCCCTTACATTGACTAGGCTAACACATGAAGATTGTCCATTTAAAGTGTGAAGGCTGCTAATGGCAGTAGAATCACATCCCAGCAGCCTTTAAGGAAAGAAGGTGAGAATGTTGCGTTAAAGAAGAGATTGAGCCATGGGTTCTCCTCTATTTTGTACTTCTTCCGAACAAGGTTACATAAGACCGTAAGACATAGGAGCAGAAATTAGGCCATTCAGCCCATCAGGTCTGCTCCAACATTCAATCATGGCTGATAAGTTTCTCAACCCCATTTTCCTGCTTTCTCCCCATAACCCTTGATCTCCTTGATACTCAAGAACAGATCTATCTCCGTCTTAAATGGACTCAATGACCGGACCTCCAGTGCCTTCTGTGGCAATGAATTCCATAGATTCGCCACTCTCTGGCTGAGGAAATTTCTCCTTATCTCTGTTCTAAAGGGTCTTCCCTTTACTCTAGAGCTGCACCCTTGGGTCCTAGTCTCTCCTACCAATGGAAACATCTTCCCAACATCCACTCTGTCCAGGCCATTCAGTATTCTGTCTGTTTCAATTAGATCCCCCCTCCTCCTTCTAAACTCCATCAAGTATAGACCCAGAGCCCTCAGACATTCCTCATATATCAAGCTTTTCATTCCTGGGAAAATTCTCGTGAACGCCCTCTGAAAACGTCCAAGTCCAGTTGTCCTATTACATTTTAGAATGCGACTTGATATCATGTGCTCTTAGTTTCTTTGCAGCATAAATTCACCCATTGAAGAAAGCATAGATTGACATGTAAAACATGCAAAATCTAGATCCTCCAGTTCTGATGAAGAATCCCCAGGCTTTAAACATGGACTCTGCTTTCTTCCCACAGATGCTGCCAGACCTGCTGAGTTTCTCTAGTAACATTTGTTTTTGTTTCAAATGCTCCAATACCTAATTCCTTGAAAAACAGAATTTCTAACCACAAGAATGAGTTCTGTAAATTACCCCTAACAAATACAAACACAATCATAAAAATGCTTTCAATTGCAATCGAATGCATCTGATAAAAATGATTTGGGATTGATTCAGACACTCATTTTATGTCCATGGATTTTTCCAAAGTTTTAACTTAACTGGAGTTAAATTTTATAGAGCGTAAATTGGACATCTGATGTAACTCTGTTTTCACAATCTGGGTTATGTTAAAATTAGGACTTTTAATATCAGTGCAATATAAAACATTCCACTTAGGGTAGCCCAGAAAATCATTAAATGGTGCTGTAAAGTTTACACAAAACCTACATGGAGCTTTTACCTTATAAACAGGATTTTATAGAAAATTGAATTTTACATAAAATGGACTTTTAACATTAATTTAAAGGGAATAAAAGGTTTACACACAATTCTGCCCAAAAGACCATTCTGTCGCTTTTATTAATCATAGAAACTAATACCATATTACTCTTTTTTTTCTGAATAATCCCTCAATGCACTTACTTCTCATATAATTAGTTTCTTCTCATTAAATACCTCAAATGACTTTACATTTCTTATCTTCCAACACAGTGGCTGCTACATTATACATAAGCTGTGACAAAAATAGATTTTCTTTGTTTGAAGTCAAGGATTCTGCCACCCCCTTCTAAATTTATCTTTTAGAGAGAACATTCCCTGTCTGTCTTTGTTAACTCCTTTCATTATTTTGAACTTCTCAATAAGGTCATCCCTTACCCTCAAGAGAATGAGATTTATAGTTGTTATCTGCTATTCAACCTTAATTAATTTCATCATCCTATTTAACTTTCCATTAGACTTTCCCTGGGTTCACATATTTTTCTTAATGTGGGACACCAGAAACAGTACGATATATTCCAATTGGGATCTGCTGGCATTTACAGGAGAGGAAAAAGAGCTAGAGCCGAGGCAGTGAAATAGACAGAAAGAGCAAGAGGAATGTGCATAACCACTCATTGAGAGAAGGCTCACATTATAGGAAGGAGTAGCTATAACAAACCTCCTGAAGTGCATAGTGATTATCTTAAGGGGGCTAATCTGAAGCAGTCCGAAATAACTCTGCAGATGCTGGTATCCTGTCATCAAGTCACGCTTTATTTACATGGGGAGAATCCTTGACACTGATCCAGCTCTGTCAGAGCCAGCTGTCAGAGTGAACAGGATATCTGATACTCCTGTTCATATCTGTCAGCCAGAGCTCCCTGATTGGACCAGGCTAACAGCCCCAAACACAGAATTCATACTCCGTGAGGTCTTCCTGGCTGACCTCGTTGCAATCACTACATCCTCTTCCCCACGCCCCCCACCCTTTGAGTCCAAGCTCATAGGCCAGTTCATTTTTTTTGTAGATCGTCCTGAGGTGTTTTAGTACTGGGACAGGTTCCTCCAACTCTGCCTCTGATATGGGTGGTGTATAACGTAACAGCAGCTTGCCTCTTGCGTCTGGTGTGTCTCAGAAGAAATTCATTCTGTTCATCAGGTGGCTAAGGCATCAAAACAGTGACATCTGCCATGTCCATGTTAGATTCCAAGGTATCTTCAATGTTTGATGGAGACAGAGAGACAACAGATTCCGGAAGAGTTGGAAAGCTGTTGAGGAGCCAGGCATGTTTTGCTCCTGCACCCTTTGCACGTTTGCAGCTTTCATATGGTCCACGTGCTTGTTCAGGACCGTCGCACCTACCCAAACTTTATACACCATTGGACTTGATCTCACATCAACCATGCCTCTTACCCATGCAGGGCTATTCCTGCAGTTCCTGCACCAAGCTTCATCCCCTGAAGTAAACTGTCTCTCTCCCTTAGCAGAGTCTTGATTCTAGCATTGGCCTTCCTGATGCCATTTCACCCTTCCCCTTCAGGTCCAAGAAGACCAGATTTCACCCCGTGCAGAGCCTTCTGCCCATTAGCAACTGTGCTGGAGCTATCCCTGTAGTTGCATGAGAGTGGTCCTAAAATCAAATAGGAACCAGGAGAGTTTGGTGTCTGGTGAAGCTATAGGCTGTTTCTTTAAGCCTGTCTTCAAAGTTTAGTCTGCTCTTTCTGCCAGATCATTCGATAATGGATGGTATTGGGCTGTCATTATATGTTGAATACCATTCACCTTTCGGAAATACTCAAATCCCTTACTGGTAAACAATGGCTTGTTATCTGTGACCGACATTTCCGGGAGTCCATGTATTACAAAAGATGCGTGAGGTTTTTCAATTGTCATTTCCCCGTTGGATGAATGAACTCTGCACACGTCCAGCCACTTTGAGTGGCCATCTGCAGTGACTAAGAACATTGAGCTGATGAAAGGACCTGCCCAGTCAACGTGTAACCAAGTCCAGGAATGACCATTCCAATGAATGTGGGGGAGCTGCAGCCAGTATTTTCTGACCATGTTAGCACTCTGAACACCGCCCCACCAATGCAGTTATGTCCACATCCAGTCCTGGCCACCAGACATACCTTTTCGTCAACATCTTCATTTTGGGAACCCCTGGATGACCCTGGTGGACTTCAGCCAGTATCCAACCTGTGCTCGGAAGAGTCACTCTTGCTCCCCATTAAAAAATGCAGTCTTCTACTGTGATTGGGTGTCTCCGGGTCCGAAAAGGTTTCAATTCTGGTTATGATGACCCTTTTGTTTCCGCCATTACCAACAGCTATTTCAGTTTTGCCAGGACCAGATCTTTCTGAATCCAAAGCCTGTTATTGTCATGTGTGACTGGAAATGTGTCCAGAAACTTTAAAACCATTGCAGACTGTTGCAATGGCAGTACCACCAGTAGTGTAGCTGCCAGCGGGAGACAGCTCAATGCATCTGCATTTGCTACTGGGCCTCCCAGTCAGTGATGAAGGGCTTATGCCTGAAACATCAATTCTCCTGCTCCTCGGATACTGCCCTTTTCTAGCACCACACTCTTCGACTCCCAATCAGTGTTCCAACTCGTAATTATTGGTGATAACTTTGGAACTTTGGAAAATTGCTGCAGTGCATCTCGTAGCAAGTACACAAGATGATGGTGGAGGAAGTGGATGTAGTACCAATCAAGCAAGATCCTTTGACAGCACCTTTCAAACATATGACCACTTCAACAACAACAAGGGCAGCAGATACATTGGATGATCACTATCTGCAAATTCCCGTCCCAGCCATGCACCTTCCTGACTAGGAAATATATTGCTATTTCTTCACTGAGGCTTGGTCACAATCCTGGAATTCCCTCCCTCAGGACATTGTTGGACCGCCAGCATATGGGCTGCAAAGGTTAAAGAAAACAGCTCATCACCACCTTCGCAAGAGCAATGAGGGCTGGGCAATACATGCTGACTAGCCAGCAATACCGTCATCCCACAGGTGAATATATATGCAACAAGATTCTGGTGAGCGCTTTTTCCCCCGCAGAATCTCTCCTCCTGCAAACCCAATTTTTATTCTCAGGGCGTTATCAGACGAAATCATTTTCTCTCTTGCATAATCCAATTTAATTTGCAATTGGAGTGATTTAAATTGCACAGGAACACACGACATTCATTCAGTAATGGTCAGTGGGAAGGAACAACACCAAAATGGATTCCAATCAATATAGTCCTGTGGTATATGTGAACAGGGAAGAGGACATAGTGTGGTCACAGAAACATTGATCTCATGAATGAGGTTGCTGGGTACATTAGTGCCCAGTACAGTAGAGGCCAATCTGGCCTCTCTTGACCAGGTTGGATATTCCCTATTGTTGCCATATTAATTGAATAATTAATTAATTAAGCGTGATATCTTTTTCTAACCTGGAGTAGTTATTGCAGTTCTTTGGGCTGGCCAAGCTGGTTGTTCCCATGGAATATTGCTGGTGTTCCCATTGCTCTGAAATCATTTTACACACTAGGAAGAGTAGGACCTGACTCTGACGTAGCAAAAAATGATGGCAAGTGAGATGTGTTAATCAGGTGAGGGTCCAAAAATAGGATTCCTAATGTTGACGATATTGCTCCTGGTTTAGTTCCTGAGATGGTGAATTTAGAACCTTAACACTGGAGCACAAGAAGCTTATTTCCATGCATTTGCATCTCATTCATAATATTGGGACCACAACTTTTCACTTCATATGTTAATTATCTGAATGAAGGAACTGAGGGCATTTTGGCTAAGTTTGCAGATAGCTGGACAGACTGGTAGTATTGAGGAGGTGGGAAGGCTACAGAAAGATTTAGACAAGTTAGGGGAGTGGGCTAAGAAGTGGTAGATGGAGTACAATGTGGGAAAGTGTGAGATCGTGCACTTTAGTAGGAAGAATAGAGGCATGGACTATTTTCTAAATGGGGAGAAAATTCAGAATCTGGAGTACAAAGGGATTTGGGGGTCCGAGTCCAGATTTCTCTGAAGGTGAACTTGAAGGTTGAGTCGGTAATTAGGAAGGCAAATGCAAAGTTGTCATTCATCTCGAGAGGACTAGAATATGAAAGCAGGGATGTAATTCTTACGCTCTGGTCAGACCACATTTGGAGTATTATGAGCAATTTTGGGCCCCATATCTCAGGAAGGATATACTGGCCCTGGAAGGTATTCAGAGAAGGTTCATGAGAATGATCCCAGGAATCAAAGGCTTAACATATGAGGAATGTTTGAGGACTCTGGGAGTATACTCGATGCAGTTTAGAAGGATGAGGGGGTTCTGATTGAAACTTAGAGAATACTGAATGGCCTGGACAGCATGGGCATTGAGAAAATAGTTCCATTGGCAGAAAGGCTAGGACCCGAGGGCACAGCCTTAGAGTAAAGGGAAAATGTGATGTGAATAGTTAAGTGATTGTTTTTGAGCAGCTTGGACAGAATGGGCCAAAGGGCTTTTTCTGTGCTGCAGCTCTCTGACTGTATGACTATGCCAGGTAAGCTGCTACCACATGCTGAAAATGTGATGTTGACAATACACGGTATCTCCCTTTAGAATGGAGATAAGGAGAAACTTCTTCAACCAGAGAGTGGTGAACCTGTGGAATTCATTGCCACAGAAGGTGTGGAGGGCAGGTCATTGAATACGTTTAAGACAGAGATAGGTTCTTGATTGCTGAGGGGATCAAAGGTTACGAGGAGAAAGCGGGAAAATAGTGTTGATAAATTTGTCAGCCATGATCGAATGGTGGAGCAAACTCAATAGTCCAAATGACCTACCTTCTGCTCCTATGGTCTTATGGTCTTAATAACCCAACTCAGTATATTAGCATCGCATTTCCACAAGTGAGAAACTCAATGCCACAAAGCCCTGACTAGTTAAGCAGAGTGAGTAGCTCGCAGCTTGATTTGCCAATGTCCATTACGGTTTACGGAATGGCTGTTCCAATTAGAGACCAAGGTCTTTCTACTGTGCTGGAGACAGACATCTTGAGATGGTGAGGAGCCACTTGATGTGACAGTGAATCAATCAGAAAGGGGCAGACATATCAATGTATGATACCATGCAGTGTCAAAATCACACTTACAGCATGTAGTTGCAGCTTACCTGGCAAACAGTCATATAGTCAGAGAGCTGCAGCACAGAAAAAGACCTTTGGCACATTGCATCCGCGCCAGTCAAAAACAATCACTTAACTATTCGCATTGTATTTTCCAGCACTTGGCCCATAACCTTGTATGTCTTGGCATTGCAAGTGCACATGTAAATGCTCCTTAAATGTTATGAGGGCTTTTGCCTCTACCACCCTCAGAAGCAGTGAGTTCCAAATTCCCACCACCCTCTGAGTGAAAATGTTTTTTTCTCACATCTCTACATCTCTTGCCCCTTACCTTCATTCTATGGCCCCAGTCATTGATCTCTCCATTAAGTGGAAAAGTCCCTTTGTGTCTACTCTATCAACATCCCCTCATAATTTTGCATATGTCAATCATATCTTCCCCTCCTCAGTCTCCACTACTCTAAGGAAAGCAATCCCTATCCTTCCAATTTCTCTTCATAACTGACACTCTCCAGCCCAGAGAACATCGTGGTAAAACTCCTCTGTATCCTTTCCAGTGCAATCACATCTTTCCTGTAATGTGGATTCCAGAACGACACATAATACTCTAGCTGTGGCCTAACCAATGGTTTATACAGATTTGGCGTAAACTCTTAAACTCTGCCTCAACTAATGAAGCTAAGTATTCCATATGTCTTCTTAACACTATATTCACCTGTCCTGAAACCTTAAGGGATCAGTATACATGCATATCAAGGTCTCTGTGATCCTCGGTGCTTCCCAGGATCCTACCAAAAGCATCCTAAGGGACAACTTTTTCAAGGCAAGGATGGTGCTTGTATGAAATAAGCTTCTAAAGGAGGTGGTGGAGGCTGGCCCAAGTACAACATTTAAAAGATATCTGGATAGGTGTATGAATAGGAAGGATTTAGAGAGATATGTCAAATAGAATTAGTTTATTTAGGATATCTGATCAGCATGGACAAGTTGGACCAAAGGGTCTGTTTCCATGCTGTACATCTCAATGGCTCTATTCATACGGCACCTTGCATTTATCCAGGTTGAATTTCATTTGCCACAAATCACCTACCTGACTAGCCTGACTATATCCTCTTGTCATCGAAGGCTATTTTCCTCTCTATTTACCACACCATCAATTTTTGTTTCATCTGCAAATTTACTGATCAACCCTCTAAATTCAAGTCGAAGTTATTAATATAAACCACAACCAGCAAGAGTCCCAACACTGACTTCGCTGGGCAGAGTCTTCCGGTCAGAAAATATCCCTCAACCATCACCCTCTACTTCCTGCCACTCAGCCAATTGTGGATCCAATTAGCCAAATGTCATTAGACTTTAAGGGTGTTTATCTTTGTAAGCAGGCTCCCGTGTGGGACCTTATCAAAAGCCTTGCTCAAGCCCAAGTAGACTACATCAAAAACATTGCCTTCATCTACACACCTGGTCTCCAATCAAGTTAGTTGGAAATTACATCCCCTTTTCAAAGCGATGGTGACTGTTCTTGTTTTTCTCCAAATGCAGACTAATTTTGTCCCTCTGAATTGCTTCCAAAGGTTTCTCCACCACTAAACTGAGACTGACCAGCTTGTAACTTCTTGGTTTATCCCTTGCTTCCTTCTTGAATAACAGTTCCACATTGGCTGTCCTCCAGTCCACTTCTCCTGCAACCAGAGAGGATTTGAAAGTTTTTGCAAGCACCCCTGCTATTTCCTCCCTTGCCTAATGTCAATGACCTGGGATACAATTCATCTGGCCCTGGAGATTTATTTACTTTTAAGTCTGTCAGACTGCTCAGAATGTCCTTTCGACAATGCTAATTTCTTTAATTCTGTCATCAACTGTCTCCCTGATTTTTGTGCCCATATTTTCCCTCTCACTGAGCATGTGCTTGCAGAAAATAATGGTGCGTGAAAGTCAGGTGCGTTAAGTGTTTAGTGGAGTGAGTGTGGACTCCAGTCAGTCAGGAGATATTTCCACAATCAGTCATGGGAATGGCCTGATTCCAGTCTAGGCATTGGTATTAGCCAGTCAGCTGCTTGATCTTGTGGTTCAGATATTGGGCCACAGTCAGTCCTCATGGTTACTTGAAAACAGTCCCGCAATAAGATGTTGATCAGTCAGTGTCCTGCAGAGAAATTAGGGCAATTGGTCAGTAATTAAGGGGATCATCAGGGTTAGTCCATGGGGCCTTGGGGAAAGAAGGCAGCTGAACAATGGGATGAGTCCCATTGTACAGGGTTTCTAAGGGAATAGTAACTGTGATGGGGCAATTGCGGGTATTAGAGTGGGACCTGACAGTTAAATACCTCTGGTTAAATGATACTGGAGAGATAATAGTGGGGTACAAGGAAATGGCTGAAGAACTGAGTAATTACTTCACGTCAGTCTTCGCTGTGGAAGACACGAGTAATATCCCAAAATTTCAAGAGAGTGAGGGGGCAGAGCTGAGCATGATGGCCTTCACCAAGGAAAAGGTACGAGAAAAACTGAACAGCTGAAGGTGGATAAGTCACCTGGACCAGATGGACTACATTCCAGAGTTCTAATACTTGAAGGCCTTTGACAAGGTGCCGCACAGGAAACTGCTGAGTTAGATAAGGGCCCATGGTGTTAGAGGCAAGGTGTTAGCATGGATAGAAGCTCGGCTGTCTGGCAGAAAGTAGAAAGTGGGGATAAAATAGTCCTTTTCTGGATGGCAGCCGGTGATGAGTGGTGTTCCACAAGGCTCAATGTTGGGACCACAACTTTTCACTTTATACATTAATGATCTAGTTGAAGGAACCAAGGGTATTCTGGCTAAGTTTGCAGATGATAGAAAGGTAAGGAGAGGGACAGATAGCATTGAGGAGGCGGGGAGGCTGCAGAAGGATTTGGACAGGTTAGGAGAGTGAACAAAGAAGTGGCAAGTGGAGTACAATGTGGGAACGTATGAGGTCATGCACTTAGGTGAGAAGAATAGAAGCATGGAACTTTTTCGAAACGGGGAGAGAATTCAGAAGTCTGATGTGAAAAGAGACTTGGGAGTTCTAGTCCAGGATTCTCTCAAGGAAGAGGACCGACCTTCTCTCCATCACCTGTCTACCAGCACCTCCACATCATTCTCCATTAACCAAGAAGCAAGCTTAGATTCTTCATTGCCACCTGGCCAGTGTTCAGAGGCAAGCACCTCAGTGTGAGGGGTAGTTTGGAGGTTGCAGCCACTGAAGTGGTATCCTGCTGGACCAGTATCCTGGAAGCTTGGCAATTCCAGCAGTGGTGTGCACTCGCATCTCACTTGCAATGTAATTCAGTGAGGGATGCATTTTAAGTGATAAGGTGAAAAGTGTTTGATCAACATATGAGATCACTCACCCCAATCTTTGGGAATGATGGCAGTCACTCTCTGCCATTCTTTAACTTCAACTGGGAAAATCCTGGCAACCATTTTAGCAGATTACCAAATGATGGATGCAATACATACAATGCAATTCTAAAACATTTGCGGGAAGTGCAGTAGAAACTCAGCAGGTCTGGCAACATCTCTTAGCTGAGAAACAAAGTTAGCATTTCAAGTCCAGTGTGATTTTTCTTCAAAACCCTTCTTCTAAACAGCTTCAGAGCTTAAACACTGTTTTTCCCTCCACAGATACTGCCAGATATGCTGGGTTTCTCCAGCACTTTTAGTTTTTATTTCAGATTTCCATCATCTGCAGTAATGTGCATAGTGCTTTTCACCTTCACATTTTAAAAGCAAACATGCACTGTGTGAATATTGGTATTGTGATTATATGCCCCATGAAGGTTTTTCATTTCCGTAACTAACTCAGACTGAGAACTCCCAAAACTGAATGTGCTGGGCTCGGAGAGACATTAAAACTTTTAAAATCTCCAACCCATCTTCAATCTTATGCAGTTAACAGAACTGGTATAAATGAGGGGTGGCCAATCTAATCAAATTTTAATGTGGCTGGCCATCTTTGATTTATCCTAAGCCTAAGGAAAGTCAGGGGTCTGAGGAAAGGTTAGGATCTTCTGAGGCCTCTCTAGCTGCCCCCGTAAGAAACACTCCCCCATGCGGTAGCTCCACAGTCCTCTAAACAGCGGCAAGGAACCTATCTGCAGGATCAACCAGATGGGCATGCAGGAGGGAACTTGACAAAGGTATGCACCTCATACCATCAAGAATCCACGACATACAGAGAAACTAAATTTGCCTGTGTTTCCTATTAGAAACTATCGACACATCTCACCCTATCCATTGCATAGCACTGAAACATATCATTTGGCTCAACTGGACAATGTCTGTTTATATTGTGGAGCAGCCAATGTTGAACTGGGATGGACAAAGTTAAAAATCACACAACTTTCGACTTGGGCTGGATTATAATTTGAGAATGGGCTCCTTGCTACAAGGAGAGAGCACCTCCCCTCACCCCAGAGGCCAGAGGACACAGGGAAAACCAGGCAGGCTTCCCATTGGGCCTGCCACCCATTACATCTGACAGTGATGTCAATGGAAGTTCAGAAAAGCAGTGGACAAGAGAGAACAATATGGATTGAGATATTGGTTGAAATCACTTCAGGATGAGAAGTCATTCAGACCCAATGCACGAAAGCTGAAAACCTGGCGCATTGAGAAAATTGGTGGGAGAGAATTAGGAATTTAAATGAAACACAAGAGCACTGGAACAGGGTAGAATGATCAAAGAAGAAAAAAATGTCAGAACAGTAAGGACACAAACCAAGTCAAAATGTGGTTACAAAAGCCACACCACCACTGCAACAATCTTGGGGGAAAGGGTACAGCCAAACAAGGAAGCTTCAGTGAAATGAAAGATGGTATTTTCACACCTCAGCCAGAGCCTACAACCTTGATCAGATTAGACAAAAATCAGTAAAACCAAAAATTTCATGCCATTCTGAATGAGAAGAAAATAATCTGATGTTTCCTTGGTAACAAAATATTTATTTCTTGTAGGATGAATGCTTTTCGAATACTAGAGGAACCTATATTTGTCCAGGAGTATCTGTGGTGATATCGTGCCCTTTGCTTCAGTTCATCCTGTCAATAGATAATAACATTTGTCTGTCAGTGTAGTCAAAATAGCAGACAAATGATTTCCAGTTTAGGGAATTAACAAACCTCAGGAGGGCATAAACACAATAAATGAGCTGGGCAGACCTCTGATAAACCTTGTGATTGTCTGACTCAATTTTTCCTTGTGTGGCTCAGTATCATATTTGTTTTATAATGCTCTTGTGATGCACTAAAGACCTTTATTATTTTTGAGAAAGATTGCAAATATAAGTCATTGTCTTTGTCCATTTTTCCCACTAATATTTTCTCATTGCTGCTTTTGAAATAAAATCTTACCTACCTAAAAACCTGAGTTGTTAAATTGGCTCAAAAACAGGCATTAATAAGTTTTGCTGACATTTTGAAAATTTGTACCTATAAAGAATAGCATTTCAAAGCCAGGTAGTATACAAGTCCAAATCCTCTGGCATTGATGGAACATCGTCTGACACTGAGGATGTGAGTGACCGTATAGGTGTAAATGGATAGGTAAGTGGATGAAGTGTTGGGACATTAGCAGCTGGGTAGGAAATGGAGGTGCATGGGGTGACAGTTGGGTAGGTATACGGGGTGGCAGTAGTTGTGTAAGGTGAGTGTGGGTCTTAATTGGGGGTGGGTGGGTGCTGTCAGGGAACTAATTATGAGTTTGAGGGAGGAATAAAAGGGCCAGTTGTGCATTTACCAAACAGTTAGACTAGATTTTTTAAGAATAACTATCCACGTGACGATATCAGATTTGACCAAAGTCTCCAACTCGAACTGAAGAGTCAAAGACTTTTTGAAGAGTTCCAGGGATAATGGGAATTGCCCATTCAGAGTTTAAACTTCCAAGGCAATTCCAAGAGTCAGTGCATCAGGAATTCTATGGGTTCCCAAAGCAGGGTTTGCATCATAGTTCCAAGTCTCACCAAGTCTAAGGGCAGAAGATTTGGGTCATTGCCTTATCCCTTATTCTTAGAATACTGTAATGTGTGCTAGCATTGCATGTGCATTCAAGAGCTTTTGAATCGTTAACAAAGGCTGAGAGTCCTATCAGGTCTGCAAGGTCGAACTGCACATCTTCAAAGCTTCGCCCATCAACCGATAGCAACATGCCTCCAAGTAATTAATACTCATCCATACAAAATGAAAAGACTAGTATATTTTCCACAACTAAATACCAGAATATATATTTTGGATCATCGTAATTAATTGGATTTTCTACAATCTGAAGAACAGCCCAAAGAAGAGTCCTACATCAACAAATGTTTGTTCAATCATGTACTTATATAAATTGACTACTTTTATTTTCCATGTCCAGATATGCTTCTAAAAGGGTTTGCCTTTTTCAGCAACATAGAAAAGCTTCTTAAATGAGACTGAAAGTTGTTTTTCATACTCATCAGTCATCCAATTTAAGAGGCATTAGACTGCAGATCGGTCTGCAGCTCCACACAGACCATTTGATATAATGTCCATACATCAATAAAGAGCTTCAGAAATGCAGCCTGTTACTAAGTTACAGGTTATTTTATTGTGAATTTTGTGTCTTGTCTATTAGGTGAAACTGAAAACCACTTAAAGCTATTAATCAGCCACTGGAAAAGTGCACCGTAGGATTGAGAGATTATTGAAACATATTGCAGCTCTTCCTACTGTAATGGGAAAGCAGTGCTCTGCCAGGATAACAAGTCTGCTGGAATGAAAGATCAGGTGGAATGACAGGACATTGTGAAACCACTAACTATGAACAGCTAAGCATTCAATTCATGCTGATGTCAAGAAAAGTGGACAGTTCAGTGACTCCCAGACTCTCTTACAGCAAAGTGCGCTGCAGGTCCACCAATGTCTTTTGTGAGTTAAAGTGAAAATGTTAGTGGTAGAGAAGTTATTCCAATAGTGATTAGCTTTAGTATTGGGTGTCTAGAAACAACTACTCACACTAAAAGGAAAATACAGAGGGAACATCAGACAAAATGTTTCAGGTAATGAAGCATTTTTAAAAAATGAACCATTACAAAGCTTTATTAAACTACTGAATCAAAATTTGCTAGTTCTTCACAGTTTTTATATATTTAAAAATATATAATCCACAAGTTCGATTTTCCTGTTGGATTCTACAGCAGTTTAAGATTGCGATGGCATGCATTTGTTTCCAGCTTGATCATACATTTTTCCTTTTTGAATTTTATCTCAGTATTTATACCTGCAGGATTGACTTGTTGGTTCAGTGTATTTTCAAAGACTATTTCTCGTATCACTGCCTTGCGAGTAGAATGAGATTGTGATAAATATGAGAAATCTTTCACAATATTTCAGGGCATTTCTTAATACTCCACGCTCCTGCACTGGCTATTTATAGCTGCTGAAATAAGTTCAGCTCAAAGACTCAATAATCTATTCCTTTCTTACAATCAGAAGCTTCATTAGCCTCGACCAACATTACAATAATCTGACTAGCGATCTTTGACAAATTTCAGGAGATAGGCCAGGTTTAATGTTGTCTAATGCTAAATTTCTGATGTGTTGATGAAGACGGAAATAATTTTTTTTTCGGTTGTAACGATAAAATAATTCTACCAGCATTTCTGAGAATGAGTAGTTACATGTGACCCCACAGATGTGTATAACTGAATGCACCTTCTTGATAAGCTCAATTAAATTGCAATGCTTGGTAGACCTGGGGACTGAAAACAGCAATTCTCCACACAGCAGGATCTCTTATTGACTTGGTCTCTGCCATCATAGAAAGTCTATCAGGCTGTGAGAGTTGACAGCATGGTTCCAATGGGAAAGGATAGCAAATGAGCTGTGAGTCACCTTGAACTAGTCTCACATATCCTTTCACTGCAGCTCAGGAGTTTAACGAACATGCAAGGAGAGATCACAAAGTGGTTGTAAATCCTACTGGTGCAACTGAACATTTTAACCAGGACAATTGGCTCTGCCTGTCTACAGTGAAATCTCCCACAGTGCACTCATTCAAATACAGGTACAGTTATCAGTGGTCTGGATGCCTTCAACAAAAACAAAAATTATGCTGGTTGCCTCTTAAAGTGGCACTTCCTGTTGATGACACTGGTTAAAACTTGCATTTTCTACTTTGTTTTGTGCTGAGATCAGGTTGAAGAATAATACCTAAGGGATATGTGGGACAACCCATGTTAACAATAGGCTTTGAGTGTTTGGATCAGTAAAGTTCAAACCAAATAGCAACAAATAAACATCAATTCAATGGTGCAATGTGTAGAAGCAAAAAGAGGAAAGAATAGGATTAATCTAATTAAAAGGCTGTTTTGATGGGATGAAAGGTACTTCTGGTTGCTATACTGTTAGTTTGAAAGGCACACAATAATCAACTTGAGACAAGTGTGCAACACATCAAAACCCCCAAGATATTAAGGTGTGTGCAAATTACCACAAGCTGCCTTTAATTCAGGTGCTTATTTTAAAAATTCCACAGATAATCAAAATTGCTAAAGCTTTATTGCATGTAGTAACCAAAGTAAGATCCTTCAAGTCAGCAAGTTAAACTTCACAATTCAACTTAGCTATTACCTGACTAATGGTGGAATCTAGCAACGATTCCAACCAACAGTGTCTGTCTCTGGATGCCCAGGGTTCGATCTTGGTACATTGTTGTTGTCCAGAATTCTGCAGCTGAAGAATTCCGAAGTTGAATTCTTATTGGATTTTCTGTCTTGTTAAGTTTGTGGTGTGACATTATTTATGACACTTCTGAAGTTAGAAGGTCTGTAGTTTGCTTTTTTATCAGCTGTAGCTTCTCTATTCTTTGTTACATTCAGTGTTAACTGTCTGTTCAAAACACAGCCTACTTTGCCATTAACTCCTTAAATTCTTCTGCAGGGCAGTCTTTAATGCCCCTTTATCACAAGGCAACTAATTATCAAACAGATATTATTTCCTGTCTCCCAGGAATTAATTTGTTTATCCTGTTTCAACTCCTTTCTCCCAGGGATAGTTAATTGCTTTTAGCTTCTTTCTTTCAGCAAATGTTATTGTTGATTCTTTCAACCTATGAACAGTTATAGAGTCATAGAGTCATACAGGTGTACAATGCGGAAACAGACCCTTCGGTCCAACCCGACCAGATATCCCAACCCAATCTAGCCCCACCTGCCGGCCCATATCCCTCCAAACCCTTCCTATTCATGTACTCATCCAAATGCCTCTTAAATGTTGCAATTGTACCAGCCTCTACCACTTCCACTGGCAGCTCATTCCATACACGTACCACCCTCTGTGTGAAAACGTTGCCCCTTAGGTCTCTTTTATATCTTTTTCCTCTCACCCTAAACCTATGCCCTCTATTTCTGGACTCCCCAACCCCTGGGGAAAGACTTTGTCTAGTTACCCTATCCATGCCCCTTATAATTTTGTAAACTTCTATAAGGTCACCCCTCAGCCTCCAACGCTCCAGGGAAAACAGCCCCAGTCTGTTCAGCCTCTCTTTATAGCTCAAATCTTCCAACTCTGGCAACATCCTTGTAAATCTTTTCTGAACCCTTTCAAGTTTCACAACATCTTTCCGAAAGGAAGGAGAGCAATATTCCAACAGCGGTCTAACCAATGTCCTGTACAGCCGCAACATGACCTCCCAACTCCTGCACTCAATACTCTGACCAAGAAAAGAAAGCACACCAAACGCCTTCTTCACTATCCTATCTACCGGTGACTGAACTTTCAAGGAGCTATGAACCTGCATTTTAAGGTCTCTTTGATCAGCAACACTCCCAAGGACCTGACTATTAAGTGTATAAGTCCTGCTAAGATTTGCTTTCCCAAAATGCAGCACCTCGCATTTATCTGAATTAAACTCCATCTGCCACTTCTCAGCCCATTGGCCCATCTGGTCAAGATCCTGTTGTAATCTGAGGTAACCCTCTTCGCTGTCCACTACACCTCCATTTTGGTGTCATCTGCAAACTTACTAACTGTACCTCTTATGCTCGCATCCAAATCATTTATGTGAATGACAAAAAGTAGAGGACCCAGCACCGATCCTTATGGCACTCCACTGGTCACAGGCTTTCAGTCTAAAAACCAACCCTCCACCACCACCCTCTGTCTTCTACTTTTGATCCAGTTCTGTATCTGAATGGCTAGTTCTCTATGTATGCCATGAGATCTAACCTTGCTAACCAGTCTCCCATGGGGAACCTTGTCGAATGCCTTACTGAAGTCCATATAGATCAGATCAACCGCTCTGCCCTCAGCAATCCTCTTTGTTACTTCTTCAAAAAACTCAATCAAGTTTGTGAGACATGATTTCTCACGCACAAAGCCGTGTTGACTATCCCTAAATCAGTCCTTGACTTTCCAAATACATGTACATCCTGTCTCTCAGGATTCCCTCCAACAGCTTGCCCACCACCGACGTTAGGCTCACTGGTCTATAGTTCCCTGGCTTGTCCTTATTGCCTTTCTTAAACAGTGGCACCATGGTAGCCAACCTCCAGTCTTCCAGCACCTCATGTGTGACTATCGATGATACAAATATCTCAGCAGGAGGCCCAGCAATCACTTCTCTAACTTCCCACAGAGTTCAAAGGTACACCTAATCAGGTCCTTGGGATATATCCACCTTTATGCATTTCAAGACATCCAGCACTTCCTCCTCTGTAATATGGACATTTTGCAAGGTGTCACCATCTATTTCCCTACAATCAATATCTTCCCTATCCTTTTCCACAGTAACTACTGATGCAAAATACTCGTTTAGAAGCTCCCCTATTTTCTGTGGCTCCACACAAAGGCCGCCTTGCTGATCTTTGAGGGGCCCTATTCTCTCCCTCATTACCCTTTTTTCCTTAATGTATTTGTAAAAACCCTTTGGATTCTCCTTAATTCTATTTGCCAAAGCTATCTCATGTCCCCTTTTTGCCCTCCTGATTTCCCTCTTAATAATACTCCAACTGCCTTTATATTCTTCTAAGGATTCACTCGATCTATTCTGCTTCTAACTTACATACGCTTCCTTCTTTTTCTTAACCAAACCCTCAATTTCTTTAGTCATCCAGCATTCCCTATACCTACCAGCCTTTCCTTTCACCCTAACAGGAATATACTTTCTTTGGATTCTTGTGATCTCACTTCTGAAGGCTTCCCATTTTCCAGCCGCTCCTTTACCTGCGAACATCTGCCCCACATCAGCTTTCAAAAGTTCTTGCCTAATACCGTCAAAATTGGCTTTTCTGCAATTTAGAACTTCAACTTTTAGATCTGGTCTATCCTTTTCCATCATTATTTTAAATTTAATACAATTATGGTCGCTGACCCCAAAGTGCTCCCGCACTGACACCTCAGGTCACCTGCCCTGCCTTATTTTCCAAGAGTAGGTCAAGTTTTGCACCTTCTCCAGTAGGTACATCCACATACTGAATCAGAAAATTTTCTTGTACACACTTAACAAATTCTTCTCCATCTAAACCCTTAACACTATGGCAGTCACAGTCGATGTTTGGAAAGTTAAAATCACCTATCATAACCACCCTATTATTCTTACAGATAGCTGAGATCTCCTTACAAGTTTGTTTCTCAATTTCCCTCTGACTATTAGGAGGTCTATATTACAATCCCAATAAGGTGATCATCTCTTTCTTATTTCTCAATTCCACCCAAATATCTTCCCTGGATGTATTTCCAGGAATATCCTCCTTTAGCACAGCTGTAATGCTATCCCTTATCAAAACGCCACTCCCCCTCGTCTAGTTCTGAAGTTTACCTATATGACAAAGGACACAATTCCAAACTCCAATAGTTATGCTGAGGTTTCTGCCAAGGAGCTGCACAAAGCGTGATGAATCCATGCCCATTAGGAAACACAAGGTGCGCAGAGTGGAGCTTTAGACCCAAACATCTGAGATTCAGATGAAGAAGGCACTTTTGACCATTTTACCTCATTCTTCCAATATGTATGCAATTGTTCTGAGCTTGGTCCTTTACTTCGGGACTGTTCGATACAGGTCGCTTAGCCTGCACATGATATCCACAGATATCTATTTGGAATCTACTATCAACCACACACTTTAATAGAAATAATACATCCTGTTGCAAACATCAAACAGATGCATCAGGATATCATTTAAACAAATGTGATATCAAGGAGTCCTAGCAGAACTGATGTCAATGAAAATCGATGAGAAATCTCTCCACTGGTTGAAATCAAACCTAACATAAGGAAGTTTTTGTAGTTCTTGCAGGTCAATCATCTCAGTCCCAGGACATTGCTGCTTTTTAGTGATGTCCCTCAGCCTCGATAATAGATGGTAGAATTCTGGGAAGATCTGGCACATGCCAAATGCATTCTTTATAGAGGAGCTCAGAGTACGAGCAGAAGGACCAAACCTTCCTGAAAAACAGTGGTGTTATGAATTCTTCATAATATCAAATATTAATTTTAATTGTAATTTCATTGGCTGGATTCACATATCAGACTTCTAAAAAAGCGATTTTAATTGATAACGGATATTTTCACAAAATGAGAGAATTCATTAAAATGGCTGCCAATAAGACACACGGTCTACAAAGACCACCAGAGATAACAATCCATGAAGAGGTTTTTGTTCAGGGAGGTGTTAACATAATCCTAAATTTATACTTATCAAACATGAAGATATAAAGTATGTAAGAGATCTTGTGGAACCTTGGCTAAAATGACTGCAGACATGAGCTAACAAAACTTTTGAAATGTGCAATAGATTTTTGAACTCAGAAAAAAGAACTTAGAGTGGTGTGACCAGGCAAGCTTTGAGTGTGTACCCAAGCTTCCAGAATGAATTAGCAGGAATAATATGCATTGCTCTCCCTCTGACCCCCGCTCTCTCTCTCTCTCTCTCTCTCACCCCACAGCCCACCACCTTATACTATCATGAAGTTGTCCACTTGCAGTGAAAAACATTTTCCAGTTGTCAAGACAATTAACTGCTCATCCACTGAAAGAATTGGCTCATTGAATGTGAACCATTTTTATTAGCTTTGTTAATATCTAATAAACTTGTAATATGACACATTGATTTTCTATGATCCATCATTAACTATTACAGTTGATACATTATTGTAATTTGAATCTTGTTTTGGAAAACCAGCAGCAAATTGTACAGTGTCCATAATAACAAATAGTGACGGTCAATTGCCAAGACCTCTTTAAGTTTGTAAATACTTTGTATGGAGTCAAGATAATTTCATCTCAGTTACTATACATACAATAGAAGCTAAAGGATTCAAGTTGCAATTCTTATTTGTCAAACCACTCTGCTTTTGAGTTTGAACATTGTGTAAAATGTTGCACACCTCATGATCTCCTCCTCTGTGATGAAATCAATTTCACAACTGGTGAAAGGTTACATTTATTTACTAAATATTTGTATTTGATTTCTCTTTATTCCGGTCTAAATGTGTTGAAATACATTGAGAATTCAGACTATACACAGCAGCCTATTGATCTTCCTTCTTAACAGTAATGACAACAGTTCAGAAAATGCTACCAGAAAGGAACTGGAAACCTAACCTGTGCTTTTAGAGCTTCAAGTGAATGAGTCACTCTCACTGAAAATGTATCAATCAAAAAGTAAAATAAAGACTATTATTTTTAGCAAGACCAGATAATTTATGAGATAGACATCTTTTAGCTGAATAATTTACTCAATAGAATGTTTTAAAATTGATGAATTTCTTATAGGGAGCAAGTACTGGGTCTTCAAGGAAGCGACACTGGAGTTAGGCTATCCACAGAATGTGGTGGAACTTGGAAGTGGAGTCCCTTCTCAGGGTATTGATACAGCAGTGTGGTGGGAAGAAGTTGGTAAAACCTATTTCTTCAAAGGAGACAGGTTAGTGCCTGTGCCTGTGATATATGCATGATAACGCAAAGTGATTAATGTGCTTTTAAGTTCTCGTCCTGATGGCTTATGATGGATGTGTGAAGCCTTTAACAAGAAATTAGAGATGAAGGTCATTCTTACAGAAGACTTTTTCACATCAATTCACACAAATAAAGGTTAGAATGTTTGTACATGATACACACACATAATCTATTAACTTTTAGGGTTAATTCTATTGAACTCATCACTCAGTGCACAGACTGACCTCGGTAGAAGCTTAATCCCTTTGAAATTGCACAATACAAGTGTACAATTGCTTTAGGTATTGTGTGTGCTTGTTAAATACTCTTCCATCAAGCTTTAATGCAATGTTATAAAACATGAGAGAATTCTCAAGTACTTTACGGATCCACATTAGTTATTCCCATTGTTGTTAGGTTCAGGTTTCACAACTTAAAAAATAGAATCTTCCTGCCATCGGTGTTAAATATTTTATTTGATACATCATCTACTTATTTTGAGAATGGTTTGCATTATTCCAGATCATTCTACAACCGCCTTGGCATGAATTTACCTCAAGAAATTTGTATAATGTAAATTTTTTACATTGGTAATTTTGTTATGGACAAGACCAAAACCCCTCAAAATATGCAGAAGATAGCCTAGACCCTAACATTTTCTGATTTTAAAGGTAAATGTAAGGTATTGCATTCCAGATGCAATTCAATTGGTCAAACTACTGGAATTAAAGCAAAACACACTTTATTCATCCACTATAGTTAAAATACAATAAAGGAAAGACAGAATTGGAATAACTTAACTCTTTTGAAAAACTTAACGGAATAATAGATATAGTAGCTATTGTTAATTAATGGTCAGGTCCTGGGGAGTGTTGTTGAACAAAGAGACCTTGGAGTGCAGGTTCATAGCTCCTTGAAAGTAGAGTTGCAGGTAGATATGATAGTGAAGAAGGAGTTTGGTTTGTTTTCCTTTATTGGTCAGAGTATTGAGTATAGGAGGTCATGTTGTGGCTATGCAGGACATTGGTTAGGCCACTGTTGGAATATTGCATGCAATTCTGGTCTCCTTCCTATCGAAAGGATGTTGTGAAACTTGAAAGACTTCAGAAATGATTTACAAGGATGTTGTCAGTGTTGGAGGATTTGAGCTTTAGGGAGAGGTTAAATAGACTAGGGCTGTTTTTTCTGGAGCATCGGAGGCTGAGGGGTGACCTTCTAGAGGCTTATAAAATCATGAAAGGGCATGGATAGGGTAAATAGACAAGGTATTTTCCCTGGGGTGGGGAAAGTCCAGAACTAGAGGACATTGGCTTAGGGTGAGAAGGGCAAGATATAAAAGAGACCTAAGAGGCAACATTTTCACACAGAGGGTGGTGCATGTGTAGAATGGTCTGCCAGAGGAGGTGTTGGAGGCTAGTACAATTGCAACATTTGGAAGGCATCTTGATGGATATATGAATAGGAAGCATTTGGAGGGATATGGGCTGGATGCTGGCAGGTGGGGCTAGATTGGGTTGGGATATCTGGTCAGCATGGACGAGTTGGACTGAAGGGTCTGTTTCCATGCTGTGCATCTCTATGACTCTATGTCTCTATAATTGTTCCAATGTATTAACATCACATAAACACATCCCTGCAAAAATGCAAAATCAGAAAATAGATTGTCTCACATCGAACTACTATAGCAGGCAAGAATCCCCCAGCTTTTGGCTGTAACTGAGAGAGGGATAAAAACATGCTTCCATCTTTTCAAGAAGCTAGCAGCAATTGCTAAAAGCTAAACATAAAAACCCTGATTCTGTGGGAGCTTGACCACACCTATTCAGGCTGCTTCTATTGTTCCAACTTAATAAAACACCTAAGGCCTCACAAGCTGTTTACTCACTTACTAACTGCTCGCTACCTCTCTTGCTTTTTAAAAAATCCAGGGCAAACTTCTTAAAGCCACAGCATTGTCACAACAGTTAAACTGTTTGCTTCAAAATTGACATTGGCATGAGGTAAAATTGGGCACTCCCTGAGACTGACATTGAGAGATTTTACCCTGTCAAAAGAAGATCCATCCATGTGATGTGGTAGTATCTGTGAATAGTCCCTCCTCCAGATGCAGCTATCTGAAACTTGGTGGTAGAGGAGGCCTTGAAGGGTACAAGTGGTGTGGACTAGAGGAGCCCCATTTCTATCTCAACCAAGTCCGCTTGCCATGAGTAAAGGGTAGAGGCTTTGCATGCAGTCCTGCTGACATTGCCAGCAATATTGTTCGGATGGGCATCTCAGACTCTTTGCAATTTTGATGGAGCTGGGCCAGCTTTTACAGGAGATGTGGTTCATGGTTCCTTACAGTCTGGAATCAAGAACCTAGGCAGGTAAGTTTAAAAGGTGTTTGAGATGGTCTGTGATAATTTTTGAAAGTATTTAAGTATGTGTCTAAAGCTTTTGCATGTCTTTAAGTCTGTTATCAGTGGAATAAGGGTGGCACGGTGGCACAGTGGTTAGCACTGCTGCCTCACAACGCCAGAGACCCGGGTTCAATTCCCACCTCAGGCGACTGACTGTGTGGAGTTTGCACGATCGCCCAGTGTCTGCGTGGGTTTCCTCCGGGTGCTCCGGTTTCCTCCCACAGTCCAAAGATGTGCAGGTCAAGTGAATTGGCTGTGCTAAATTGCCCGTAGTGTTAGGTAAGGGGTAAATGGAGGGGTATGGGTGGGTTACGCTTCGGCGGGTCGGTGTGGACTTGTTGGGCCGAAGGGCCTGTTTCCGCACTGTAATGTAATGTAATCTAAATTGTTCATAAAGCTCTGTACTTAAAAGGTAGATATCACCGTGTGTCAGGGTCCTTGATGCTGTTACTGATTTCATGCCCTAGTATGTGCTCAGCTTTTGAAGCACTCCAGTATCCAATGGTTACAGAACCAATGGCCCATACAAAAATTTCAACAAGTCTTTGAAATGTTCATGAAATATATAAAGAGAAAGCAATAAGTTATTCGTCATTCTGCTTTAGATTAGATTAGATTACATTACAGTGTGGAAACAGGCCCTTCGGCCCAACAAGTCCACACCGACCCACCGAAGCGCAACCCACCCATACATTTACCCCTTACCTAACACTATGGGAAATTTAGCATGGCCAATTCACCTGACCTGCACATCTTTGGACTGTGGGAGGAAACCGGAGCAAACCTGGAGGAAACCCACGCAGACACGGGGCGAACGTGCAAACTCCACACAGTCAGTCGCCTGAGGCGGGAATTGAACCTGGGTCTCAGGCGCTGTGAGGCAGCAGTGCTAACCATTGTGCCAACATGCCGCCCACCGTGCCGCTTTAGTTCAGGACGTCATCTTTGCCATGCCAGGCCAACTTGTGCACCTGAACACACTAATGTTAGACCCCCCACCTCCTGTTTGGCCAAGCTTTTATTTGTCTGTCTCAATACAAACATATGTACATGGAATAAGAGTGGGGCACTCAACCTTCTGGGCCAGCTCTTTTATTCAATAAGATTGTGGTTGTTAACCTCAACCCTACACTCCTGCGTATCCCTGATACTCTTTCATCCCATTGGTGTCTAACTCGGCCTTAAAAATATTTAAAGATTCTGCATCCACTGCCTTTTGAGGAAAGGAATTTCAAAGACCCACAACCCTTGAAGAGAAAATTTCTACTTTCGTAGCTTGGTCTCAATTTTTTTTCTTGAATCATTACTGTGAACTCTCTGGGTTGTTTTGTTACTAACCAGGCTATTAAAGTGCAAGTGGTTGCTGCTTTTGCTGTGGTGTAAATGTTTTCAATTTTCCAAAGCAGGCAATCAACTGACTATTTTCTTCTCATATAAATTCCTGAGAATCAGAATCATTTGCTTTTTCTTCCATTCCTCCTCCAATCAGATCCTTCCTTTGATCAAGTCCCGAAATGCATGTGGAATTCAAAATGCAATCTGATCAAAGTGTAGACAGCAAGAGCATAGCCTCTTTAGATTTATGTCTTATCGACTTACTAATGCAACCCAGTTCCTTATTTCCTTCATTTTCTTAACCACTGGGTAATCTGGTAATAGGCAGGCAAGCTGGAGGCACATCGTTCAGTAGCATACTAGGGAACTAGTGAATAAAATGGAGACCCAACCATTATTCTTTTGGCAACAATACCATAAATTAAATGTTAAATTAACACAATACACTCAGGCCAGGAATTTCCATGCAGCCAACCAGAGTTGCAGTAAAGGTGCAGTGGAAATCCCATTTACAGACCATAGCCTTGTACACTGTGACATTTCAAGTTTTCATCTAAATACTTCTTAACTGTTGTGATGATTCCACACTCTCCCAATCCTTCAGGCATTGGGTTCCAGCTACTCACTAACCTCTGGATGAGAAACAGTCTGCCTTTAAATTCTCTCAAACTATAGAAACGTAGAAATCGGAGTAGGAGTCTATCAAGCCAATTCAATATTATCATGGCTGATCATCCAAATCAGTGCCATGCTCCTGCTTTCGCCCTTATCCCTTGGTCCTTTAGTCCTAAAAATTATATCTAACATATTCTTGAAAACATTCAACATTTTGGCCTTAATCACTTTCTATGGCAGCAAATTCCACTGGCTCACCCCTCCCTGGGTGAAGAAATTTCTCCTCATCTCAGTCCTAAAAATGGCCTACCCCATATTCTCAAACTGTGACGCTTTGTTCTGGACTCCCTGGTCATTGGGAACATTCTTCTTGTGTTTATCCTGTCTAGTCCTGTAGAACATCCTACCATGATCTTAAACCTATGGACTTTGATCTTTCATCCTTCTACTAAAGAGAAAAGTTTCTTCCTATCTATGTCCCTCATAATTTTGTATGCTTCAATCAAGTTCCCCCGCAGCCTTTCTGTTCTACGGAAAACAATCCCAGCCTATTTAGTCTCTCTTCTTAGCTAAAATACTCCAGCCCAGGCAACAACCTGTGAATCTCTAGTGCAATCACACCCTTCCTATAGTATGACAACCAGAATTGCACACTGTATTCCAGCTGTAGCCTAACAAACATCTTATGCATCATAACCCCCTCATCTGGCATTCAATGGCTCAAATAGTAAAGGCAGGTTTTCCGATGTGCCTTCTTCACCATCCATTTGTCCTGGTGCATTTGTCCTGTTGCCTTAAGGATTTGTGGACATGCACACTAAGATCAATCTAATCCTGGGCACTTCCTAAGGTCCTACCATTCATCAAGTACTCCCTTGTCTTATTATTCTTCCAAAAGCACATTATCCCACACTTTTCTGGATTAAATTTCATTCTGAACATCCTTCTTGCATTTATCCTGTCTCAGCCAGTTAGGACTCTATAGATTTCTATGTGCTCCTCCCACCACCAATCTTCAGAACTCCAGTGAATATAATTCTAACTGATCCAGTCTTTTTTCATATGTCAGTCCTGCTATCTGAGGAATCAGTCTGGTAATTCTTTGTTGCTCTCCCTCCACAGCCAGAACATCCTCCTTTAGATAAGGAGACTAAAATTGCACATAATACTCCAGGATCTCACTATGGCCCTGTACAATTGCAGAAAGACATATCTGCTACTGTACTGAAATCCTCTCACTATGAAGGGCAATATACCATTTGCTTTCTTCGTCAACTTTTGATTATACTTGATTAATCATTACCTCTCCAACTGGAGATTAATGCTGTGCCTCAGAATCTTTTCCAATAGTTTCCCTACCAAGGTGTTGGACCATTTGCCTACAGTTGCCTGGGTTTTCCCTGAATAATCCTAGAGTCATAGAGTTTTAACACACAGCAAAAGGCTCTTCAGCTTATCTTGTCCATGCTGGTCTTAATCCCATTTTCTAGCACTTAGCCTGTGGCCTTGTATTGTATGGCATTGCAAGTTCTAATCTAAATTCTTCATCACTGTCTTGAGGTTGCCACCTCTACCACCTTCTTAGGCAGTGTGTTTCAGATACCCACCATCCTCTGGGTGAAAAGAAATTCCTCGAAGCCCTTCTAAACATTCTGCTCTTGACCGTAAAACAGTTGCCCCTGGTTATTGGACCCTTAAAACATCTTTTCTTACCTACTCTATCCTTGCCCCTAATAACTTTGTAGACATCCATCAGGTCCCCTATCAGCCTTCTCTGCTCTAGGGAAAATGACCCAGCCTATAATAATGCCACACTAAATGTCCTGACATCTCTTTTATCCATTAAGGATTTGAAAATTAGCATCGCAACTCCATCTATCTCCTCCCTTGTCTCCCAAAGCAGCCAGGGATACATTGGATCTGGGCCTGGTAATGCACAATACTCAGCACCATTCACAACTCCTCAGATACTAAAGCAGACTATGTTCAAATACAGCAAGGCCTGGATAACATCCAGATTTGGACTGATCAGTAGTAGTAACATTCACATTTTATATAAGTTTCAAATATCCATCTCTATCAAGAGAAAATCTAACTATTACCCCTTGAATCTCAATGGTGGAGTCCCCACTATCATTGTCCCAGAGGTTACCATTGACTAGAAAGCGAACTGGACAAACCATATCCACAGTGCAGCTACAGAAGCAGTTCAGAGGCTAGGAATCCTGCAACGAGCAATTCATCTCCTGTATGTCCACTCCAGATCCTTTCTTCACAAGGCAAAAGTCAGGGGTGTGATGGAATGCTCTCCACTTGCCTGGTTGAGTGCAGTTCTAACAACACTCAAGAAGCTTGACACCACCCAGGCGAAAGCAGCCTGTTTTCATTAGCATTACATTTGCAACCTTCAAAATTCACTTCTTTCATCATCAACACACATTAGCAGCTGGGAATGATGGGGCTTGATTTTCAATGTGCTAACCCAGTGAAGTGCAATGGTGCTAACTCAGGCCAACATTATTAATATTGACAAGATGCACTGCAGTAACTCACCAAGGCTCCTCAAAAGCATTTTCCAAACTTTTGGATGTGGAGGGTATGCGGGGGGGGGGGGGTAGCGTGTGCACGGTGGCTCAGTGGTTAACACTGCTGCCTCACAGTGCTAGGGACCTAGGTTCGATTCCACCCTCAGGTGACTGCCCGTAGGGAGTTTGCACATTCTCCACATATCTGTGTGAGTTTCCTCCCACAGTCCATGTGCAGGTTAGGTGGATTGGCCATGCTCAACTGCCCATAATATACTGGGATGTGCTGACTAGATGAATTAGCCCTGGGAAATGCAGAGTTACATGGATTGGGTGGGGGTTGGGTCTGGTGTCGGATGCTGTTTGGAGGTTAGTGCTAACTTGATAGGCTGAATGGCCCACTTCCACACTGTAGGGACCCTATGATGTCTACTAAATAAGGGCAGCAGATTCATGAGAGCACCATTACCTGCAAGTTCCCCTCCAACCCAAGCACCATCCTGGCTAATAACTATATAACTGTTCCTTTACTTGTCACTGTATTACTTCCTAATAGCACTATGGGTGTGTTTACAGCACAAGGATTTGCAGTGGTGCAAAAAGACAGTTCATCACTACTGAGAGATGGTCAGTAAATGATTGCCGAGCCAGCAAAGCCCTGGAATGTATTTTAAAAACTCAGTTTGACATTTTATTAAAAAGGATTAACCCAAGAAGTTGTCGTTCAAATATGTTAGCTTATTCAGATTAAATAGATTTTCATTCAAAATTCTTACAAGTCTGAGTTTACCAACAGATGCCACAGGATTTCTTTGCCTTTTATGAAAAGTAATACAGTATTCCGTGATATACCGCAGCTGTGGGTTATTGTTGTGTTATGCTGTTTGAGTTTCAATTGTGCTAATCAGACAATCTTCCTTTGAATGCAGTGCAAGAGACCTGTGTAAAATAGTATACAGACAGTCAAAAATGGTTAAAATTTGAATAGTGGACCATACAGGCCAGCAAATGGAGTAATAGAAACAGGGGAAAGGCTTGTTGCTAGGTTATCACCCGCAACAACAGTTATTGGCTCATCACAAAGAGGAGAAGAGTATCAACTGACCATTAACCTTATTAGTTTAGTTAAAACAGACATACAATTCACACTTTGATTCAGAAAAAGTTAACAGCAGGCATATAATTCATACAAGGCTAAAATCAAACTGCACAACCACTGTGTCCATGACACTCCCTGAACAGTCAACAAAAATAAAAGCTAAATACCCAAGGGTAGAAGCCTATTCTGGCCAGGTGTTTTCTCCCAGGTCTTGGGATTATCTCCACGCTTCCAGGCAGAGGGTACTCAACTTTATGAAGGCTGTTCTCCGGAGTTTTCCTATCGCATGCCAAAATCCTTCATTTTATCCTCTTTTTTTATCTTCCCAAACTGTGGTGTCTTGTCTTAGTCAATTTTTAGTTCATCTGATGCGCCAGTGTCTTTTCACTATAAGCTCACTCCAGGGATACCTTTAGGCTAACCTTATTATTCTTCCACCAAATAAGGATTCACACCTGATGTCATTTCTCTAAGTTCAACCAGCCCAAGCCAATGGCTGGGGGCTCAGTGAACTTCAGTTCACAAGTTTGCTGTTTTTATGTGTACACAGCCCCTGGTCAACAGGCTCAAAGAAGGGGATTCAAAAAATTCAAGAAAAGGAGGTGTTGGGTGAAATTTTACTCTGCATGGTGATGGCAAGAGAGGTGGTGAGGAAGAGAAATAATTGAGCAGGTTAGCCCGAGAAAGGTGCTCACCCATTTCTGGCCACCTCACCAATTGTGTTCTCGCATAAAAAAGGTCAACTTTGGAACTTTTCCCATCTGCCATCAGTTAAGCCCCTTAAATGGCCAATTAATGACCTCAAGAGCCTCAGATTTACTACCTGGGAATCTGCTTCACCCTCCTCTCCGGCTATCACCTTCACCCCCAGCTTCATCTACCTATGCATATACCAGGTACCTTCCCCCCCAGCCACACCCCCCTCCCATTTATCTCTCAGCCCCTTTGGGCCACAAGCCTCATTCCTGGTGAAGGGCTTATGCTTGAAACGGTGATTCTGTGGGTCCTCAGTTGCTGCCTGACTGGCTGTGCTTTTCTAGCACCACACTGTTCGACTCTGATCTCCAGCATCTGCAGTCCTCACTTTCTCCTGATTGATTATAATCCAAGCAACCTTGGCTTAGTATGCAACTTTCATTTTCCAAAATCTGGTGGCAGTCAGAGGCATGGAGAGGAGGCAAGGGAACAGTCTCATAAAGCCAATTGCTGCCCTTGCCTTCAACACCCCCAAGACCTCACTGCAAACATCTTGCTGTGACAAGAAACACTGATCCTCTCTCCTCAATGTTTATAGTCGTACTTTTCCTTTTTCCCTATAGGTACTGGAGGTACAATGAAGAAACACATGTTGTAGACAATGGCTATCCCAAATCCATTTCAATATGGAAAGGAATCCCCAAGTCTCCACAAGGGGCCTTTGTCAGCAAAGAAAGTGGTAAGAGCAAATGTAGATATGATTAACTGCTGATATTGTTATTTTGTTCAAACTTCAAAGTTGCTGTGTAGAAATTGAATCAAAGTGTAATTTTAGTGATTTTTGTCAATGCTTTTCATAAATGTAACAAGTAGAATTTTAAATCCAAGCAGGTTTTAACCTTCAGTTTGAATATATTTTACTGCCTTAGTTACAAACTGAACATCAAAGGTCAAGAATAGCATTTGTAAAGCAGCATCCTCTTAGCTGTAAGTCTCTAGTCAAATCAAAAACCAGGATCCGAGATCAGCTCAGTTGTAAGGATTGAAGTCTCTTTTTAATTTGTACGGCTCCACATTTGAAGACTCAAACTACTTGAATTAAGACAGTAGCTGCATCTGACTAGTTTCAACAGCTCATCTCATGCAGACACATTTTTCTTCATACATGTAAGTGAAGGATTGGCAATGTTTAATTTACAGAGAAAAATTAGAATATTAGAAAAATCTAGCTAGAAGTTTAATTCAAGGCATGCCCTCCTCTGCCTGATTTTCCTCTCTTTCCTGTGTCCTAGTGATGCTTCATGTACAAGTGAATGCTCGTAGCATTCATAACAAAGCAGATGAACTAATGGCACAGATCATCGTGAATGATTATGATGTGGTAGGCATCACAGAGACGTGGTTACAGAGGGGTCAAGACTGGCAGTTAAACATCCAAGGGTTTTCAACTTATTGAAAAGACAGGGAGGTGGGCAGAGGAGGCGGGGTTGCCTTGTTAGTTAAGAACAAAATTAAATCTATGGTGCTGAATGACATAGCGTCGGATGATGTGGAGTCTGTGTGGGTGGAATTGAGGAACCACAAAGGCAAAAAAAACATAGTGGGAGTTATGTACAGACCTCCTAACAGTGGTCAGGACCAGGAGCGCAACATGTACCGGGAAATATAGAAGGCATGTCAGAAAGACAAGGTCACGGTGATCATGGGAGACTTCAATATGCAGGTGGACTGGGTAAATAATGTTGCAAGTAGATCCAAAGAAAGGGAATTCATGGAATGCTTACAGGATGGCTTTTTGGAACAGCTTGTCATGGAGCCCACAAGGGAGCAGGCTATTCTGGACCTAGTACTATGTAATGAACCAGACTTTATAAAAAATCTTAAAGTAAGGGAACACTTAGGAAGCAGCGATCATAATATGGTAGAGTTCAGTCTGCAGTTTGAAAGAGAGAAGGCAAAATCGGATGTAATGGTGTTACAGTTAAATAAAGGTAATTATGAGGGCATGAGAGAGGAACTGACGAAAATAGACTGGGAGCAGAGCCTTGCAGGGAAGACAGTAGAGCAAAAATGGCAAGAGTTTGTGGGTATAATTGAGGACACAGTACAGAGGTTCATCCCCAAGAAAAGAAAGATTATCCAGGGAGGGATTAGACAGCCATGGCTGACAAAGAAAGTCAGGAAATCTATCAAAGAAAAAGAGAGAGCCTATGAAGTGGCCAAGAGCACTGGGAAATCAGAAGATTGGGAAGGCTACAAAAAAAAACAGAGGATAACAAAGAGAGAAATAAGGAAGGAGAGGATCAAATATGAAGATAGGCTAGCCAGTAATATTAGAAATGATAGTAAAAGTTTCTTTCAATACATAAGAAACAAACGACAGGCAAAAGTAGACATTGGGCCACTTCAAACTGATGCTGGAAGCCTAGCGATGGGAGATAAGGAAATAGCAGGAGAACTTAACAAGTACTTTGC
>NC_057713.1:45819680-45844718 GCF_004010195.1 Chiloscyllium plagiosum
TAAATTCAGAACGGAAATGCGGAGACATTTCTTCAGCCAGAGAGTGGTGGGCCTGTGGAATTCATTGCCACAGAGTGCAGTGGAGGCTGGGACGCTAAATGTCTTCAAGGCAGAAATTGATAAATTCTTGATGTCACAAGGAATTAAGGGCTACGGGGAGAATGCGGGTAAGTGGAGTTGAAATGCCCATCAGCCATGATTGAATGGCGGAGTGGACTCGATGGGCCGAATGGCCTTGCTTCCGCTCCTATGTCTTATGGTCTTGTGGTCTTAAGTGCTAACAAGGAAAGTCTACCCCGTAAGTGTGTAAGATCCTGTACTCTCACAGCAGGATTAGATTAGATTAGATTACTTACAGTGTGGAAACAGGCCCTTCGGCCCAACAAGTCCACACCGCCCCGCCGAAGCACAACCCACCCATACCCCTACATTTACCCCTTACCTAACACTACGGGCAATTTAGCATGGCCAATTCACCTGACCTGCACATCTTTGGACTGTGGGAGGAAACCGGAGCACCCGGAGGAAACCCATGAAGACACGGGGAGAACGTGCAAACTCCACACAGTCAGTCACCTGAGGCGGGAATTGAACCCGGGTCTCTGGTGCTGTGAGGCAACAGTGCTAACCACTGTGCCACCGTGCCGCCCAATGTTTTGGCTCACATCTCTATCCTGTCCATCACCACCACCACATCGGTACAAAGTCAATGAAAACTTTGGTAACAGTATAAGTAATTCCACAATAGTATTGTGCTTAAAGCAAATATATTTTGAGAATTAGGAGATGTTTGTTTTGTGCAATGGAATTTCCTACCTCAACAACTCTTTTCTTGCCTGCCTTTTCCTTCGTTAGGATGCTCTTTAAATTCAATTTTTGAGGGCTTAACTCCATATACATAGTACAGAATTAATGGTTACCATGTTTTTTAAGTTTGACCTATGTATTCCATATAAATTTTTAAATTGGTGTGAAGTCTCCTTTTGTGCCTTGTTTTCTACCATGTAAACATTTCTAACTTCGTTAGTTTTATTTTTCAAATGTCAACCAATTTGAACATGATTGAATTTCACGTTAAGTTTGAGGAAAAGAAGAAGTCCAAGACTAGTATTTTAAACCTGACTAAGGGCAATGACAAAGGCATGAAAGCCACGTTCACTGGCAAGTAGGTGAGAGGGTAGGTTGAGAGAGGTGCAGTGGCAGATGCTTAAGGGATGTTTCAGAATGCACAAAATAGATGCATCTCACTGAGAAAGACGAATTCCAGGGAGAGGGCTCATAATCCAAGGCTAACTAACAAAGTTAAAAATAGTATCAAACTTCAAGTAAAAGCATGCAATTACACAAAATTGCATGGCAAGTCAGAAGATTGAATGGAATGCATAAAAAATGCAAAAAATGGCAACATTTAATTTAAAGAGAAAAATTAGAATATTAGAAAATTCTAGCTAGAAATTTAAAGCTGATCATAGAATCATAGAGACGTACAGCTCGGAAACAGACCCTTTGGTCCAACTCATCCATGCCGACCAGATATCCTAAATTAATGTAGTCCCATTTACAGCATTTGGTCAATTTCCATCTAAACCCTTCCTATTCATATACCCATCCAGATGCCTTTTAAATGTTGCAATTATACTGGCCTCCACCACTTCCTCTAGCAGTTCATTCCACAAACGCACCACCCTTTGTGTGAAAAAGTTGCCCTTAAGCCCCTTTCAAATCTTTTCCCTCTCACCGTGGGCGGCACGCTGGCACAGTGGTTAGCACTGCTGCCTCACAGCGCCTGAGACCCAGGTTCAATTCCCGCCTCAGGCGACTGACTGTGTGGAGTTTGTACGTTCTCCCCGTGTCTGCGTGGGTTTCCTCCGGGTGCTCCGGTTTCCTCCCACAGTCCAAAGATGTGCAGGTTAGGTGAATTGGCCATGCTAAATTGCCCGTAGTGTTAGGTAAGGGGTAAATGTAGGGGCATGGGTGGGTTGCGCTTCGGCGGGTCAGTGTGGACTTGTTGGGCCGAATGGCCTGTTTCCACACTGTAATGTAATGTAATCTAATCTAATCACTCTAAACCTATGCCCTCTAGTTCTGGATTCCCGCAATCCAGGGAAAAGACCTTGTCTATTTGTGTTATCCATGCCCCTCATGATTTTATAAACCCTATAGTCTCCAGTGCTCCAGTGAAAACAGCCCCAGTCTATTCAGCCTTTCCCTATAGCTCAAACCCTCCAAGCTTGGTAACATCCTTGTCCTTAAGAAGGGCTTATGTCCGAAACATCAATTCACCTGCTCCTTTGACGCTGCCTGACCTGCTGCGCTTTTCCAGCAACACATTTTTTAGCTCTGATCTCCAGCATCTGCAGTCCTCACTTTCTCCTAACATCCTTGTAAACCTTTTCTCAATCCTTTTAAGTTTCACAGCATCCTTCCAATAGGATGGAGACTAGAATTGCACACAATATTCCAAAAGTGACCTAACCAATGTCCTGTACAGCTGCAGCATGACAGAAAATGTGAACAAAGTGATCATTGATCCTGTAGAATATTAGGTTGGAGAATAAACAATAGAAAATATGGAATTGGCATAAGACAAATATTTTGATTTGGTTTTCGCCGTAGAAGATATAGCTGGCTCTTAAAGCGCCAGATCTTGATAGACTTAATCTGAGGGTACTAACAGAAATGCCTTATAAGATAGATGAAGTTTTCGTTTTAAATTTCCAAACTTTCCCTTGATTTGGGCAAGATTCCATTAGATTGTAAAATAACAAACTAAGCTTATTGATTCAAAAGAGGGAGATAGAAAGCAAGAAACAGCAGATCAGGTACTTTAACATCTGTCTTGGGAAAATGTTAAAAGCTATAACTAAAGGTATTATGCCAGATGATTCAGAAAAGTACAAGTTAATTGGTCAGATTTAACATGGCTTAATGGAATGACACTCATTTATTTTAAGCAATTCTTTAGAATTCTTATATAGGAGCTATTAGATATGCAGGCATTTGATAAGGCGGCACATCCAAGGATTTGTGGAAAATAAGAGCTCATGGTTTAAGGGTTATGTAGAAGATTGACTGTCCATCAGAAAACAGAGTAGGTATGATTTTTTTTTCCAGTTGGCAAGATGCAATGGGTATTGTGCCACAAAGATCAGTGCTAAGGCCTCAACATTTTATTATTTATATAGTTTACTTGGATGAAGGGACAAAATTTGCTGATGACATAAACATAGACAAATCATGAAGTGGTTAAAACAAAGCATCACAGCCATAGAAATAGGTTAAGTAACCGGGCAAAGTATTAGCCAGTGAAGTACAATGTGGGAAACTGTGGAATTGTCTGTTTTGACAGGAAGATTAAGAGAGAAGCATATTATCAAAAGATGAGAGTTTTCAGAGCCCTGAGGTGCAGAGGGCTCTTGGTATCTGAATCTATGAATTGCAAGAGCTTAGCATGCAGATACAGCAGATAATTAGAAAAACAAATTGAATATTATTGTTTGTATGAGAGAAATTGAGTAGAAAGGTAAAGGTTATGCTTCAGCTCCAGAAGGCATTGATAAGACCATATGTGAATTGTTGTGTATAATATTGGTCTTCTTATTTAACAGTGTTTTGTAAATAGTTCAGAGAAGGTTTACTGGATTAATACCTTGAATAGGTGAGTAATAGATGAAAAGGTTGGACAGGTTGGTCCTGTAACTGCTGGAGTTTAGAAGTGTAGGAGGTAACTTGATTGAAACATAAGATTCTGAATGTCTTAATATGAATGGGAAGGTTATTTCCTCTTCTAGTAGATTCTAGAATGTGGAGACACTTTAAAAATAAGGAATCATCCATTTAGGAACAATACAAGGAGGTTTTTTTCAAAAAGGGGTTTAGAACATTTCTCCTTAAAAGGTGGTTGATGCAGATTCTTTGAATATTTTTAGGCAGAGATACATGGTTTCTTGTTGGGAAGGGGGTAAAAGGTTAACAGGTGGAGCGAATGATCAGTTCAATCCTGACCTTATTGAATGGCAGAGCTGTCTTGACCTAATGGCGCACATGTTGTGAAACTTGAAAGAGTTCAGAAAAGATTTACAAGGATGTTGCCAGGGTTGGAGGATTTGAGCTATAGGGGGAGAGGTTGAATAGGCTAGGGCTGTTTTCCCTGGAACATCAGCGGCTTTGTACAGGTTTATAAAATCATGAAGGACATGGATAGAATAAATAGACAAAGTCTTTTTTTTTCCCTGGGGTAGGGGAGCCCAGAACTAGAGGTCATAGGTTTAGAGTCTGAGGGGAAAGATATAAAAGAGACCTCAGGGGTAACTTTTTCACGCAGAGGTACGTGTATGGAATGAGCTGCCAGAGGAAGTGGTGAAGGTTAGTACAATTGCAACATTCAAAAGGCATCTGGATGGGTATATGAATAGGAAGGGTTTGGAGGGATGTGGGCCAGGTGCTGGCAGGTGGGACTAGATTGGGTTGGGATATCTGGTCGGCATGGATGAGTTGGACAGAAGGGTCTGTTTCCATGCTGTACATCTCTATGACTCTATGACTCTAATCATATTTTTCAATGTTTGTCATTGCCAGCTCCAGAGCATCAGTTTTAGTTGCTCTTGTCTAAGCCCTTTTACTAAAGTCAGTTTTTTATCTCACTCGATTATTATGACAAGTCACTGCATTATAGTTGGGGTCAAACTAACACTTAAGAAAAACTGAGTGTTTAACATTGAGGGGAGAAAATGTGTTAAAGTAGCACTGTTAGAAGCTGTGCTATGTAAATTAATTTCTCCCTCTAAGACATATATTTAGTACGTCTCAGAAACAACACCTTGCATTTGTTTGATGCCTTTAATATCCTGTGAACTTTCAAAGAGGTAACGGAAAAAGTCCCAAGAAAATAAGGAGACATTAAAGGAGAGTAGCCAAAAACATAGCCAAACTGTCTGAGGTAAATAGAAAGGCAGGCAATGAATTTAAGAGATGTTGCTGGATATCACATACCATCCTTGCTCAGTTGATGAATCAATGCTTTTACCAACTTGGAGGAAGCACTGAGGATGTCAAGGACATAGAATGTATACTGGAAAGAACGTCATTGTTTGCCACCTAAGGCACTACTGATTGAAATGGTTCTGTTCTAAAGGACAATGCTGGTAGATTGGGTCTGCAGCAGGTGGTGAAGCAACCAAGAAGGAAAAACATACTTGACCGCATCCTCACCAATCTGCCTTCTGCAGATGCATCTGTCCATGACAGTATTGGTAGGAATGACCACTGCTTATTCCTTGTGGAAGTCCTGCCTTTACATTGAGAACACCTTCCACTGTATTGTGTGGTGTATCATGTTGCTAAATGGGATAGACTTCAAACAGATCTAGATCCTCAAGACTGGGCATCCATGGGGCACTGTAGGCTATCACCAGCAACAGCAGAACTGTACTCCCAAAACAAGCTCATGGCCTGGCATATCCCCACTCAACCATTACCATCGAGCTAGTAGATCAGCCTTAGTTCAATGATGAAAACATGAGTACATGCCAGGAGCAGCACAAAGCATATTACAATTGAGGTGTCAACCATGTAATGCTGTACACGGGGCTACCTGTATGCCAAGTGTGTACAGTACTTATGTGCAGCAACTGATTGACAAGGCTACACAATCCCACAACTAACAGATCAAATCTGAGCTCTGTGGTCCTGTCTTTTCCAGACGTCAATGGTGATGGTACAGAACACATTTTGCCCATTGTCTAAACTTGTTCTTTGTGACAGAAGTCTTACCCTCTGACTGGAGAACAGCTGACAACACTGCATTTTCAACATTAGGGCAAGCCAATCATAAATTCCAGTCCTGAACCTCAATGGCCAGGCTTTGCCTTTCTCAAAATTAAGGACACCCAAGGTGGAAATTTGCCTCTAAGAAGATAAACAGTTCTCTATTGCCACCTTCCTGAGCAGTGGTCACTACTGATTAGATTACTTATAGATTAGATTAGATTACTTACAGTGTGGAAACAGGCCCTTCGGCCCAACAAGTCCACACCGACCCGCTGAAGCGTAACCCACCCATACCGCTACATTTACCCCTTTACCTAACACTAGGGGCAATTTAGCATGGCCAATTCACCTGACCTGCACATCTTTGGACTGTGGGAGGAAACCGGAGCCCCCGGAGGAAACCCACGCAGACACTGGGAGAACGTGCAAACTCCACACAGTCATTCGCCTGAGTCGGGAATTGAACCCGGGTCTCTTGCGCTGCGAGGCAGCAGTGCTAACCACTGTGCCACCGTGCCGCCCACTGTGGTCCAACAGAGCTAAGGATGAATTGGTGCAGGATTCCAAGCCAAAGGAGGTTGAAAGTGGGATAAGAGGTATGGGATCAGGTTGCGTGAGGAAGGAGGTTAGAAACAAGGGCAAGGGGCTGACTTTCTGCAGCTCCCCCACTTCTCAACTCTGGGTCCTGTGATCAAGCACTGAATGCCTCAGCATCATGGTTGCAGACCCCACCTCAGAGTCTATTTCCCATGTGGTGGCTTCCCAGGATGAGACCCTTAATTTCCCACCTAAGGGCTTCGCTTGACATCCAGAATGTCCTGAGCCTTACAAATTCAGTCTTAATTGATAAAAGGCAAGAAGGGAGTTGTGTCTCCACACTGCATCCATGTCTGATTTAATACCCTTTTACCACTAAAAACATCTCCAGGCAGACATAAACTTACACCCATTTAGTCTTAACTTTTCCAAATGCACTGTAAGACCTATTGAATATTTTCTGAGGATCTTTGTTTTTATTTCAAATTGTCCAGAAGTATTTGTGTTTTAACTGTGGGGACTAAAATTAGGGATCACAGTCTCAGAATAAAGTCTTAGCCATTGCGAAAAGTCTTTGTTAAAATGATTGTGAATCTTTAGAATTGTTTACCAGTCGTTGAGTATGTTCAAGTTATACTGACAGATTTTTGAAAAATCAGAGAATTTAAAGATATTGGGATAAGGTGTGAAGATGTGGCTGAAGTGGAAGATTAACCATAACCTTAGTGAACAATACAGCTGGTACAAAGAGCTTCCTGTTCCCTCCTCTTGTGTTCTTATGTTTGTTAAGTGTACAACCTGTTGCCTCATGTACAGTCTTTTATTTTATACAATGTCACCTGAGTCACATACATTTATATACCTGAGACCTCTAACTCCTGTTACAACATGGGGTAAACCCTCCTGCTTAATTTATACCAGTAACACAGAAAAGATTTATCCCGTGCAGTCAGCTGTGAAAATCCTAGAGGCCAAGAATTACTTAAAGAAAAAAATTGACAACTTCATTTCATAAAGTATAACAGAGAATAATTAACTAATAACTGTTTACAACTCCTTCCTCTAACCTATCATTTACTTGCCCCTTTACAAGACCAGTCCAATAAATGTCCCGGTTAAAATTTATAAAACAAAACTTGTTATCTCAAAACCAGGCAGCTTTCAGTTCTTCTCTGTATTCCTGTCTTGTTTTCTTCTTCTTGGGAGATTTTGCTTCACAGGTTACTGATCAATAAAGGTACCTTTAAGAGAGCCATTTTTTGGGCAATCTTTACATGCTGGTCGCTTGGCAGTTCTCCTCCCAACTGGTCAATTTTCCCTGGTCTTATATCCTCAAAGCTTCGGATTGTGTTTTTGGTTTTTAAGATTGTCAATATACTAAAATCAAACTTGATTGGAGGTTGGTATTTTGGGGTACAATTTAAACTGATTGGTCGAATTCAAATTTGTTTTTGTCTCCAGGCAACCAGCTAATTGAATTGTTCGACCAAATGTTACATTACATCATTTTTCAGAACACTTGGTGCTGTCAGGTAGTTCTATTAGCTAATAATTTTCTTAAAGATATAGTATACCCACATCTTCATAATTCTCCTACTTTAATTTTCTTTTGTTCGTAAAAATAAACTTCCCTTGTAGCTCTGACAATGCTGATGGGCATCTGACCCAAAATATTGCCTTTCTTATCAGAATCAGTTGGATGATTAGAACTTGTGAACAGTTTTCAGTTTGGTTCTGAATTACTTTTTACTTTTAACTGTGTTAAGCTGTGAGACTGAATAATTTTATTTTTACATTTCCAGGCTATACATTCTTTTACAAAGGAAAAGAGTACTGGAAATTCAACAATCATAAACTCAGGGTGGAGCCTAACTATCCAAGATCCATACTTAAAGAATGGATGGGATGTGACCGAACTAAAACTGGAGACAAAGACAGGCATGATACTCAAGATGACGTTGACATAGTGATTAAAATCGATAACACTTCCAGCACTGTGAATGCCATTGCTATTGTTATCCCTTGTACACTGGCCTTGTGCTTTCTGGTGTTGATTTACACAGTGGTTCAATTTAAGAGGAAAGGAACACCACGTCACATATTGTACTGCAAGCGATCCATGCAAGAGTGGGTGTGATTGTAGCAGAAGCAACAAAAGATTTCCAACAAGTGGGCTGTAATGCTGGAACCCAGCAATGAGCAGGCGTCTCTCTGCCTGAGACATATGAATCATGGCTGAATTTCTCAGAGTCGCCTGCTCTGAACATGAGTGGAGATTATAAAAGAGAGAGTGGGAAGGTTTCATGATACACAGTATCATCTGTATTTCAGTCCTTTGTCTTTCTTTGGTGCACCATTCCGTATAGGCCTTTTATCTGCACGCTTAATGCCCTAGTGAACTTTTGACTCCAGATTTCAGAAAGGAAAATCAAGAAAATACGTCTCAAGATCTTTCTCAAGACTGGTACTTTCTTTCCTGCTGAACCTGAACTCTTTCCTATTTTGAGGGTTTGTTTGAAAATCTTTTTGCTGACTTAAATCTTTTTCCTGAACCAGACAGACCCTTTGCATTCATTTTCCAAAGAGGATTGCTATCTGTCTAATAAGGAAATATTGCTGCACTTGCTCCTTTTAGTAGGAGACCAGGAATATAGAAGCTTAGAAAATTGGACTGTTCTGTGACTAAGTAACAGGGGCCAAAACATCTGCAATATTGTTAACAGCCTTAAATATATTTTTCATTTGTTAAAGCAGTACTGAGCAAGTCAATACGTGGAGCTTTCAATAGCTATTGTTCATGTAGTTTTAAATGCAGTGAAATGGACATGTAAAATTACAGTAAGGGGGTTCCTATAGATTGCCACACACAAATGGCTTTTCAAACTTCTATGAATCCACCAAGAGGGATTTTATTTTGCATAGAAGGTTTGAAGTTGTTTTAGAATGACAGAAATGGAAATTTTAAACAAAACTAACAGTGAAATGAATTTTGCCTGAAATTCCTGCCAGAACAACATCAGCATTAAGTACTGTACATGATGTTTAATGTCATGGGTTCAATCCCTGATTGGTTGAAGAAATGTGTATTAATGAACTAGATAGAATCCAAAGTGTGTTTAGTTTCTCAAACAGTTGCATTTGAATATTCATAACATATTTCTTACAAATGAATATTGAAAAATAAGGTGTGTGTTGATTTTCATAGGAATCAGTCAGAATAGGATATCTTATTTTTCAATGAATCCTTGTATTCTCATTAATTATTGTTATTGTATACAGACTGGTAACTATAGACAACAGCAGTGCACCACAGCAACGTCTTTCCAAGGTGCCATAACTAAACATTCAATTTTATGTGCATTACGTGTGTAGTTAACAATTTATGAACTGACAGAGATCCACAGTTACTGCTAAATTAAACATGGCAAACAGGGTAGGAACTAAAGAAAGACACTTTGAACGGAATGTAGTTTTAAGAACTATAATGTTTATGTGAAATAATGTTTGTGGATTAAAACTCCCATTTTTCACCCTTCCTTTCCTTTGCATTATTACTATGAGGACAGAAACTTAGTGAAGAGCAGAGATCCTTCATTGCCACGAGGATGGAAATGTTGTTCAAACATTCCTTTAAAAATGCTTCAATGGATAAAACATCTTCAGAAGTGGGCTCTTCCATCTTCCACTTGTTCAGTACAGAGCTACTGTGGGTTGCTCTTGCTTTAAGCAATCATGCAGCAAAGATTGTTTATTCAGTATTGTAAAACTCAGTGACTGACTGAAATCTTTGTTGATTTTAAGAATTGCTTCCCCTTGGGGCCCACCTGTTATTAGGCTATGCACTGATGTAACAAACAGCCATTCACCAATATGATTAACTTTAGACAAATCAGAACTCACTATTGTGTGGAAACATGAGTGACAAGTGGCTTTTAGAGCAGTTAAAGGTTTGCCTTTAACATGATTTAATACATTTTCAGGCTGTTGTAATTACTGAACTTCTTAAATGTCTTAATTTAGAAAATATTACTGTTCCACATCCTTCAAGAATTTTCTCTTTCTTCCTGTCTCTAACCTTTAGCTGCCAAGAATTAAATAACAGGAAAGGAACTGAATTCACATAATTGACCTGACCTATCATTTCCTGTCATTACCTAGTTAACATAATTGTACTTCTTATGAAGACCGACAGTTGAGATACTGTGGTGGTGGAGTGCTCCCAATGTGATTTAAAACATCCTCATCGAATACTTTCCTATAAACTGAAATATTCTGTCCATTGTAATTTGATTTATGTCACTGCATCATCTATTTTGTTTAATAACTCAATTCGTCCACTGTATGTGGCTTCAGTAAGCTGTTAAAAACATACCTTCCTTGATCTTAAAAGATACTGTGATTGGCAAAAACAGACAGAACCTGTGTTCATATTCAGGGAATCACAATCTATTTCTCCCCCAGATATTATGGTTCCTCTGTTGCCATTTCTTCAGCCCATTGCATGGTTCTGATAAGTATTAATATACTGAATAGAGAGGGTTCATCCTGCAGTCATTTCGAGTCAGTTGATTTGATTTCTCCCTGTTTGCTGAGTGGTGGGTAGAGGTCAAGGAAGCAGGAAGACAATGTTACTCCAGATATGAACATAACCGGTCATATGTTATGGATTATTTATGTTTACATTTTCTTGTCATAACCCTTTGACTATTATGGGTGGCCACGATCAATTTAGTACACACCAAGAATTGAATCAAAGCATTTTTTATCCCCGAACGCAACCCTAGCAATCAAAGAGTTAAGGACCGTGCAGTGATTGTTTTGTATTTATTGATTCATATTTATTTTCAGACAGTTCTTAATGTCAATTATAAGTGTCTTTTATCGGGAAGGTTAATTATCTTTTTATACTATTATATATCTCATGTATTCCGCATCACTGTTTCACTGTGTTGTATTAAAAAAGTTTAAAAAAACGAACCTGTCAATAAATGGGAATCCAGACTTTAAAGTTATTTGAAGAACTCTGTTAATTTTGTCATTGATTATTTTTTCTCTAGTTCATGGAGATTGTTTGAATTCCAATAATTTTACCCAGGGTAATGAACTTCCCCTATTTATTATAACAAACCTAGAGTTACTGATTTAAAAAGATGTTGTGTGTGTTAAAAGAATATATTATCTGGAATCATCAGTGCAAGTGTTTATTAATTTGCATAGCAATTATTGCACTGAAATACATTGAGATTTTTAGATTTACACTCAAACAGTTCATTGTTGAACTTACTGAATCTACAAGAACATTTCAGGATGTACCAGTATAGAGAGCAACATAACATTTAAACATCACCAATCATTCGCATTATGTCTTTTTTAAGAGAAATTCAATGTAGAGTTAGCTTATAGGGTGTTGTATTTTACTATCTAAATATCCTACCTTGAAGTAACTATGGAGTCACTTATCTATTCAATAAAAAAATTAAAGTTTAAAAATAAATGTGGTATAAAATGATGGAAATTAAAGAAATGCAATAACACCACAAGACACAGGAGCAGATGTAGGCCATTCAACCCATCAGTACTACTCTGTCATTCCATGAGATCATGACTAACGACTAAGCCTCAACTGTACTTCGTTGAATATTCTCTATAACCCTTGATTCCCTTTGCGATTAAAAAAAAAATCTCAGTCTTGAATATATTGAACAATCCAGCCTCAACAACTCTCTGTGGTAAAGAATTCCACAGATTCACTACCCTCTCAGGAAATAAGTTCCTCTTCATCTTTCTCGTAAAAGGGAGATTGTACCTCTGGTTCGAGATCTCTATCCATTTAAGTCTCCTAAGAATCTTGCATGTTACAATTAGCTTGCCTCTCATTTTTCTCCATTTCAATTTATACAGGCTCAATATACTCAACTTCTCCTTTTCAGACATATATGATAACAGTTTAGTAAATCTTTTCTGTACTACCTCCAATGCCAGTATATCTTCCCTTCGATGAGAATTTGGGAAATGTAAACAGTATTCCAGCTGTGGTCTGACTAGTGCCTTATAAAGGTTTAGCAAAACCTCTGAACATTTATACTTCATTCCTTTTGAAATAAAAGCCAACATTCCAATGACACAAGGAGTCTGCAGAGTGATTCAGATGAGTTAACCAAGTACTTATAAAACTTTGCAGACGGAATATCATTTGCCTTTTTATCCACTGCATTTGGATGCTAGTTTTTTGTGATTCACAGACAAGGACTCCTAAATCCATCTGATCTGTAGCCTTTCTGGAGTCTTTCTCTATTTAAATAATACCCAGCTCCTCTATTCTTCCTGCCAAAGTGTCTCACATTTCCCCACATGATATTCCATCTACCAAGTTTTATGTCCATGTGATTAACCCATCTCTGTCCCTCATTCTCACCACATGCCTTCCCACCTATTTTGTATCATCCACAAGATTACCTATAGTGCATTCACTGAACTTAACCAAGTTATTAATGAATATTGTGCATAATTATAGGCCTAGTACTGATCCCTGTGGCACACCATTAGTTACAGGTGCCATTCTGAAAAATACTCCCTTATCCCAAATCTCTCTGTTCTATTTGTTAGCCAATCCAAGCTCATATATACTACCTCCAACACTACAGGCTCTGATATTTATAACTCGCCTAATGTGTGGCACCTTATCAAACGTCTTCCAAAAATCCAAATATTTTTTATATTTACTGCTTCACCATATCTATCCTGCTTGTTATCTCCTCAAAGAATTATAGTCAATCAAGGGATACATATTGGCCAGAATACCAGGTTACCTCTCCTGTTCCACTGCTGTGGGGATCTGGAAGAGCAGGCAGCTGGGGCTTTGGATTTGAGCATTCCAACTGGAAGTCAGCATTTCTGATATGCAGTGCTTTCTCAGTATTATATCGGATTATCAACTTTAATTTTTGAGCTCGATGGTTAAACCCAAACTAGATGTCAGAATAAGTATGTGAGTTAGCTCGCGGAGCTTGAAGGTTTGTTTTCAGACATTTTGTCACCATACTAGGTAACATCATCAGTGAGACAAGCCACCAGTGCTTCACCAGAGACTCTCACTGATAATGTTACCTAGTACAGTGATGAAACATCTGAAAACAAACCTTCATGTTCAGCGAGTTAACTTACATACTTATCATCGACCTAAGCTACAAATCTTCTCAAAAATGGCTAGATGTCAGAATCTTGTGATTCAGAGTCAACATGCCACACCTGACATACACTCCATTTGATGAGAAGATTCCAAAAAAGGACGTCAATCACAATATCATGAGGAAACATTGCAATGCGTGAAACTCTTTATAATTATATAATATTTCAATCTGATTGAGAAAAGCCAACAAAAATATATTTTTCAAAAGCTATTAAAAGCTATTTCATGAACACAGAATAGCTCTAAATGGATATTACATTGTTGGCACTATTGACACATGGTGGTAATTTAATAAACATAAATACCTTATAAATAAGATATATTACAGATTCACAGTGAGCGATTCTAAGCCCTGTCTAATATACAGGCTATTGTTTTGAAACAAAACTTCAGTCAAGAACATGTCAAAAAGTAGTTTATGAATTTACAGTTGTCTTTGTCCTTTAGTTAAAAGAAGCTTAGGTAAAACTATAACTCCATGTAACTCTAGTTTAAAAAGAATCAACAAAGAAAATGTACGTTGAACCATATATTTAGATTCCTATAAGATTAGCTTGAATACATTTCAATTTTTTTTAAAACCTCTGGTTAGGCGACTGTTTAATTAGGTTTGGTAGCATCTATGGAGAGAGATTCAGAGTCCATTGGGACTCCATCTGAGCAAGAGTCATGTGGGATTCAAAATATTCACTCTGTTTTTCTCTTCACTCTTGCTGAGTTTCTCCAGCATCTTCTGTGTTAATTTCCAATTTGTAACGTCCTCAATGTTTTGCTTTAATTACTTAATTAGACAGCGTTTACACTGAAAAGCCTTAACACCTCTGTTCATCCTTCTTTCAAAACATTTTTCCCAACGTCAGGTTATCAGACGTAGAGAAGAGAGGAGTTCACTGGTAGGAGTTATCAATTGGATAATTCCCCTTGTTGTTGCAGTCACTTCTATGTCCTCTGCTTTTATTTTGCCCTCCTTGACAAAAGTATTGGAAGAACAGTGATTGCTGGAAATCCGAAACAAAAACAGAAATTGCATCATCTGTTGTATTTGCTGCTCACAATATGGTTATTTCTACATTGGGGAAACAAAGCACAGACGTGGTGCCCACTTCGCAGGACACTTGTGTTTGGTCTACAAAAAAAGGCCCCGAGCTTCTTGTTGCTTACTGCTTCAACACAGCACCATGTTCCCTGGGCAATATCATCATCTCAGGCTTTTTGCAGTGTTCCAGCAAAATTGAGCGCAAGCTGGAAGAACAACACCTCAACTTCTGCTTGCGACCCTGCTGCCTTCTGGATTTAATATTGAGGTCAACAATATTACAGCTTGAGCACCTTTCCCCATGCTTTCCCCACCTCCCCCCTCCCACTCCCATTCCCACACGCCAGGCCTTGACACCACATGGGCTGCTACCATTTTTCAGTCACTAATAGACCCCATTAGTAGTCATTCATTATCCCTGACTAACCGTTACCCACTCCTTTGCCTGTCCAACTGGCTTTCCCTCTCTTTGGGCTTTATCTCCACTATTGTTTACTCTCCTCCCTTCCCCTCACCCCTCCCTGCAACCCCGGCTTCTATATGAAAATCATTTTATTCCTAACTACCATTAGTTCTGAAGGAGGGTAATTGGACCCAAAGATTTAACTCTGACTTTTCTCCACAGATGCTGCCAGACCTGTTGAGTTTTTCTAGCACTTTCTGTTTTTTGTTTTCCCTTCTTCATTTTGTCTCTCTGCTTAACCATGACACATCAAATGAAGGATCACATACTGTCACTCTTTTCCAGATAGTGACTGATATGTGTATGTTGCGGGTTTCTATTTTTATTTAAGTTTACAAATTCTCTTTTTTCTTCTATTTATCTCTGCGTCTTCATTGGCTAATACTTCAAGGACAGCCGTTTGGGCCTCAGGTATTAATCAACCAAAAACCTTCGAATCAAACCCAGGAATTAGTCATTTTCAGTTCAAATAGACACCAATATGGCTGAATGTTATATTTTGACTTTGGCCCCATGTTTCTGAAGAGCGAATTCCCAAGGGGATTCTGCCCATCTACTTAAGTATCAATGAAATTTCCATGAAAAACCCAGAAAAATTGCCTGGATACTGCTTACATTTTTCAAGTAGCCTTCCCATTGAAATGACAGTAATGAGTGAAGTCCTATGGACATTCCCCTCCAAACTGAGCAGAAGTGCATTGATTAATTGGGCATTACACTGTGCAAGTGTGGCGTTGTGTTTTGTGACCTGCTGCAGCAGTGACTATGCAAAAATGATCAAAACATCCATCGATGCTTGTGGAGATTTTCTAAAATGCTTTATTTTGAAGGCTTTATGTTAAAGTATAATTCTCTTAGATTCTTGTCATGATATTGTGGAACACGTTAGTATAAATTGAAGAAATTGTTTGATTCTAAATGCAGCACTGGCTGAGTGGTTGGCACTGCTGCCTCACAGCACCAGAGACCTGGGTTCGATTCCAGCCTTGGGTGACCATGTGGAGTTTACACATTTCCCCTGTGTCTGCATGGATGTACTCCGGTTTCCTTCCTCAATCCGAAGATGTGCAGGTTAGGTGGATTGGCCGTAGTGTCCAGAGATATGCAGGCTAGGTGGCTTGGCCATGGAGAAATGCAGGGTTACAGGGTTAGGGTAGGCTCTTCAGAGGGTCAGCATGGGCGGAATGGCCCGCTTCCACACTGTAGGGATTCTATGTTGTCTATCGTGCTCTTTCACCATGGAGATCAATCTCACTTAAAAAAAATCTCAGCACAGACAATAATTCATGCCCCAAATAGAGGCCGAAGGTGACGCAAGGACAAAGTTGTCCTGCACAGATTTTTCAGCTGATTCTGGGTTGCAAGAAGACAGAAAGGAGAGAGGGGCATGCACAGGCCACCTCTGCAATCTCAATCTGAAACCAGGAGGAAAAGTGTCAGGAAAATCGTTTGAAGTTAAACTGAGAAACTGGCTGTAGTTTGCTTAGCACAGGCAGTGGTTAGTCACCAATTAATTTCAGTTTCATAAAGGTGTCTCAATCCTGATGCTTCTGTTCATAGCAATGGGCTGTTGACTACCAATGTTAGTGTGTGGTCTAAAATGGATGCTTGTAGTATGCATGTTAATTCCAGCATCAAAGATCCTTGAATTCAACTTCCATTGAGTTAGAATAAACTGAAGATAGCTAGATGAAGGGTTTGGCCAGTGAGAACAACCAATTTGTAATTTCCTCCCCCCGTCACCATTGGGATGGCTGCTAATCATTCCTTTCCTGCTCACTGAATTTAAATTCTGGTAGATTTTTCCTGACTTTTACAGCAATTTCCTGACCTTTACAGCCTTGGGGAAAATGATGGCCCACAATGGTTGTTAGGGTTCCCTTGTAAAGGAAGCATGCCACCTCTTTTCAATTTGTCTTTAAGCTTTATCTGCTGAAAGCCTCGATATTAACTAGTGCTTCAGTCTGACATAAGTTGTTGGGTACCTCGTGTTACTTTGCAGCACTCCCAGTGCAACACATTTGACGTGTTGCAAGGCACACTGTTGATACTGCAACATCTCCCTGTCCATGAACCAGGAGTCGGGCTACATTTTAAAGGCCTGTTCAGGGTTTACCTAAAGGCGGTACATTATTTCCTTGAGCTGGGCAATATTAAATTGTTTTTTTCTTTGAAGCTTTTACAACCCAATGCACTCCTTGCTTACTTTTATTGCTGTTCAGTTTTGTGTGTGTGAGTGAAGGAGAACAAAATAAATGTTTGTTTTGTAATGGGAACCTGTGCTGAAAGTGCAGTAATTTATTTTCTGAGCGGTCCAACAACAAAAAAAAAGTTTATGCCAATTTCTTATTGTTGGAGGAAATGCACCTTGTCTTTCACTTAGGAATTTAGAGTCTTCAAGAATCAATATTGAGTTCAACAACTTCAGACCATAAGCACTGTTCCCAATTTAATTATATCCCCTCCTCGTGTCTTCTTTGCTTGGGTTTGCGGTCAGTGGTTTTCTGCTATTAATACTTACCACTAACATCCTTAATACCCATTCTTCATCTAACAATATTCTCCCAGAACTCTTAGAACTCCTTCACCTTTTGACCTGGCACACCTACCATCTGTTCCACTTGCTCCTCCTCCCCCTTTGCCAACAGCATTAAAAAACTTTTATTTTCCAGCCCCTTTCAGTTCCAAAGAAGGGTCATATTGGACTTGAATCATTATCTCTGTTTCCCTCTCCACAGATGTTGCCAGACCTGCTGAGTATTTTTCAACACTTCCTGTTTTATTTCTTAAGATATTGCATGTGTTTTCCCCTGTCCGCAGAGTTAAGTAAATATTATTCCACCAAACTGTCATTATAAATCAATATATGTGATACAACATAGAAAAATAAAATCTTGATCCTTGGCAATTTGATCCTCACTGCTTTCTCCAGCTCACCACTAGCTGTAATGCAATGAGGTCAAGTTGCAGTGTGACTGTGGCCAAGTGACAAGCTGTCTGGTTACTGTTTGTAAAGTGATGTAAGCATATGCTTAGCATTTTCTTCTTCAACAAAATATATCATTTGCACTGGAGAAGGGTTGTTGTATTATTATGTTTGACACTGCTTATTTAAAGTAGTGGTTTATATAAGCAATACAAAAGCTGCTTGTCATAGTATTGGAGTCCACAATTCAGATGAATTTTATTAGCTAAATAATGAGTTAACCAAATTGAAGCAAGCAGCATTAAGGATGGCCCCATCTAGCCAAAGTGTTATGTATCAAAATACCAAACCACCTCACTGAAGTAGTGATGTGACAAAAGTCATCTGAAAAATCAAAACAGAAATGTTTCAACGAGGATTTTTTTTAGAATGTTCATTAACTTGCATATAATAAATGAGTGGCATGACTTCTTTTCTTCCCTGCTGATCCTGAAAATGTATTCACAAAGTTCCGCTTGATCCTTGAACAAGCAAAGTTGGATTTGAGAATGAGAAAAATGGTCAGTTTCATGGGCAGGGATTCATTCTTTGCAGCATCTGGTAGGTGTTCAAAAAAGAAGTGAAAGTATATTGTGGTTATATATGATATGTCGATACACACAATCCGAGAGGCCTTTAAGCTACTAATATTTCTAGCTGATTCTGGAAGCAGGTACAAAGGGCAAGCGCAAACTGCCTCTCAATCTGAAACCAGGAGGAAAGGTATAAGGAGAATAGTTGGTACTAGCTAGTAGCCAGTATTTCCTTCAGCAGTGAGTGGGAGAAGGCAGTGAGTGGGTACCACAGGGACTTACTATCATTGGTTTGGTCAAGCTTACCGATACCTCTGTGTACAAAGGTGAAGGAAACTTCAAGCCCAGGGGACAGAACTTTCCCTGTCCCTGAATGATTTTTCAATGAGGAAAGAGTTGGGAGAATTGTGCGAGATCAGCAGTATGAGATTCCTAACACTGAGAGCAAAAAAGTCAAATTTTCCAATCACGTGGAATAGTGAAACAAGATTCTCACTATCGTGTAGTGAGGCCATTTTGCATACAATAGCATGTGTTAACATTCTTATTCTTACATAATATTGTCTCATTGATATGCAGATTCCCATTCTTCAAACCCACCAGGAGTCTACAACTTGCTTCACAGCAAGCAGTGAACTAAAGAAATCAGTGAAGACTAATTTGTCAAGAATTAAGATTTTATTTTTCTTTACTGTTTCATTTGCATTGGTTTATAATGACAATTTAGTGAAATAATATTTACTTAACTTCACACATTGGAGAAAACGTATCCTGTGTTTTCAGAAATAAAAATAGCAAATGCTAGAAAAACTTAACAGGTGGAAAGACAAACAGAAACTAGACAGCAACAAATCCCAACATGAGAGTTAGAGTGTTAACTGGTGACTCCAGCTTGCCACTTGTTCCTTCAGTCCTCCATCTTTGACACCTGGCAGCAACATCCCAGGGCATGCTCAGGGGCAGTGACTACACATATTTCCCAGAATCTCCAGGATCCCATCATCAAAGCAAGGGACCAATTGCCCTCTATACAACACTTCTGCATTGACAGAAACCCTACAGAGTTTTTTTTTAGATTAGATTACATTAGATTTTTTTTTAGATTAGATTTTTTTTAGATTACATTACAGTGTGGAAACAGGCCCTTCGGCCCAACAAGTCCACACCGACCCGCCGAAGCGTAACCCACCAATACCCCTACATTTACCCCTTACCTAACACTACAGGCAATTTAGCATGGCCAATTCACCTGACCTGCACATCTTTGGACTGTGGGAGGAAACCGGAGCACCCGGAGGAAACCCACGCAGACACGGGGAGAATGTGCAAACTCCACACAGTCAGTCGCCTGAGGTGGGAATTGAACCCGGGTCTCTGGAGCTGTGAGGCAGCAGTGCTAACCACTGTGCCACCGTGCCGCCCAGAGTTGCTGCAAACTGCCAGTACTTGACTAGGTGCATAGCTGGCTTTCAAAGATGGATCCAGCTCCAGGAATCCTGGGAGGTCATGTCAGTAGCCAGTGGTGAGTGAGTGTCATAGGGATGGATTATGAGATGAGTTCTGGAAGACGGCGAGAGAAATCTTGCTAAAACTCACAAAGAAAAACTATGCGATGTAACTCATAAAAATTGACACTTGACCAATTTCAAGTAAAATTCAGCCCATAGTCTTTTGGTGTGTGTCTTCAAGCCTACATCCATGAGGTTATGTTCAAGAGACAGGTTGACGACAAGTTAATATTAAAAGTATCTCCAGAATAACAATTCTTTATATAATTTTTTTTTACATATTGAAACGAAATACATGGCAATGAAAGATATACCAGGCTCTAATCTCACTGTTATATCGAAGAAAGATTATTGCATAAACTCTACATCCAATAGTCAGTTCCACAAGGTTCTTTGTACATGCTTGTGCCATTCATGTCACAAGACTTCAGCTGTTCCCTAGCTCTCCACCTGTTTTGCTTTTATTAACTTTTCCCATATTAACTTATGCCCAGGGAGGAACAGCTCTAACTAACCCACAGTTCTAAACTCTTACTCTTACTAAATATAAGACCACAGAAAAGTCATCTGTTCGGTGGAACTGATCACTTGATATCATGCTTATCGTAGAATCATGGAAAGATATATCATGCAGTACAGAAGAGGTTATTAGGGCCATCAATTCTTTACTGCTAATGTTTCTGATTATTTGGAAGCTCAAAGAGACATAGACAGATTGATGGAGTGGACAGAGAAGTGGCAGATGAAATTCAGTATGGAGAAATATAAAGATGACAATTGGTACGCTTGCCTTTTTTGGTCACAGAATTGAGTATAGGAGTTGAGATGTCATGTTGCGGACATGGTTAGGCCACTTCTGGAATACTGCATTCAGTTCTGGTCTTCCTGCTTTAAAAAAAGATGTTGTAAAACCTGAAAGGGTTCAGAAAAGATTTACAAGAATGTTACCAAGGTTGGAACTACAGGGAGAGGCTGAATAGCTGGGTCCATTTTCCTTGGAACGTTGGAGACTGAGGGGTGACTTGTAGAAGTTTATAAAATCGTGCCGGGCATGGATAGGGTAAATAGACAAGGTCTTTTCCCCAGGATAGGGGAGTCCAAAACCAGAGGGCATAGGTTTAAGATGAGAGGGAGGAAGATTTAAAAGGAACACGAGGAGCAATTTTTTCATGCATTGTCTGAAATGAACTGCCAGAGGAAGTGGTGGAGGCAGGTACAATTACATTTAAAAGGCATCTGGATGGGTATATGAATAGGAAGAGTTTAGAGGGATATGGGCCAAGTGCTGGCAAATGAAACTAGATCAACTTAGGATATCTGGTCGGCATCAATGTGTTGGACCAAAGGATTTGTTTCCGTGTTGTACCGCTCTATGACTCTATAATTGTCACGTGGTTCATTTCATTTGAAGAACTTGAAGACATAATTTAAAATAAAGGGTGCAGGAGCAGAGGGACCTTGATTTATATATGCATAGATCACTGAAGATGGCAGGACAGGTGGAGAGTGTATTTAACAAAGTTTATAGCATCCCAGCGTTTATTAATAGTAGCATAGAGTGTAAGATCAAGGAGGTTATGATAAATTTGTATAAGTCACGAGTTATACCTCAGCTGGAGTATTGGTGTTCTGGGTGTCACACATTGAGAAGGATGTGAACACATTGGAGACAGAGCAGGAGAGGTTTAAAAAAATAGTTCCAGGGATGAGTAACTTAAATTCCAAAGATAGAATGGAGAAGTTAGGTTTTCTCTTGCTGGAGAGATGATGATTAAGAGGATGTTTGACAGAGGCTTTTAAAATCATGGAATCTAGAAAGAATTGATAGGAAGAAAGTATTCCTGCTCATAACAGGATTGAGGAGCAGAGGACACAGATTAATTGCGATTTGCAAAAGAATCAAAAGTACAGGATATTTTAAGGTTTGGAATGCACTCTTGGAATAATGGTAGAGACAAGATTGAGGCATTCAAAAGGGCATTAGATGATCATCTATATAGAAGCAACGTGCAGGACTTGTTGAAAAGGCACAGTGTCATGGTGTTCATTTGGAGAGCCAGTGTGTACATTGTGGGCTGAATGGCCTCCCTCTGCGTCATAACAGATCTATGATTCAGTGATGTTACTGGGGATCACTTGTGAAAATTATTGGGGGCTCAGTGGTTAGTGCTGCTGCCTCACAGCGCCAGGGACCCACATTTGATTCCACCCTCAGATGACTGTGTGGAGTTTGTATGTTATCCCCATGTTTGTGTAAGTTTCCTCCGGGTGCTCCAGTTTCCACCCACAGTCCAAAGGTGGGCAGGTTAGGTGGATTAGCCATTCTAATTTACCCACAGTGTCCAGACATGTGCAGGATAGGTGGATTAGCCATGGGAAATGCAGGGTTACAGGGATAGGGTTGCAGGGGTGGGCTGTTCTTCAAAGGGTCAAGGTGGACTCGATAGACCGAATGCCTGTTTCCATGCTGCAGGGATTCTATAATCTCCATGAATTAAGAGAAATGTTTATACAGTTTTGTCTTTACCCACAGAATAACAATGACCCCATTTCAAAGTCCATCAGACATCTACAGAACACTTTAAGATATCCAGTGGTAACTGATAGCATTATTTAAATCCTTGTCTTGCTTTTCACTTTCCATTTGTTCCATCTGTGTTTATCCACACTCAAAAAACACAAACTTGCCAGAAGTTAACTCAACTCAATTAGCATGAATTAGAACTTGCTCAGAGATTCTCCTCATCTCCTGTCATTTGTCTGAGGTTTCCAACAACTTGCTGATGGTCACTTGGGAACTGTACTTGTTTATTCCCACTTCTTTATGGATAATAGTAGAAATACAATTGTCAAAAGATCTTTTGGAACAAGTTCGATAGAGAGATGCCATCGGAAATATCATCCCCTTAAGACATAGTCCAGAGTGCAAGCCATGAAATTTCATCTCAAAGCATATTCTTGCTACCTCACCAGAATCTATTGGGCTTATTCCTGCTGACATCAGTTCACCCAAGGAATTATTGAGGGCATTTCATTCAATAACTACCGTGAGTAACATCAACCAAAAACAGGAAATGTGTAAGTGTCAGAGAGTAAATGGTTATGAAAGAAACATGTCTGGGTAATCAAAGTGTGTTGATTAATAAAATAACAAAGCTGCCTGAGCATTAATGTGCTCATCACTCACTTTCTACTATGACCAACTTCTTATTAGCTCACCCAAACCTTGGCTGCATTCAGTCCTCAGTGAATCCTCTAGTTTCAGCATGGACTGTATGTTAGGTCGAGCTGCCGACAAGCAACATGTAACCAACTGAAAGCCTATCCAGATCTATTGTTGGAGGCTAACTGGGATTTTCTAGTTGGTCTCCAGGCCCCAATAGATGGCAGGAGACGGTTCATGTGACCACCTGCCATAGATCCATGCTTCATACAAACAGGAAAAAAGATTATTATTTGCCTGCTACAAGGCATCATCAGCTCTAGGCTCCCTTAGAAAGTGATGCTCACCCCTCATCATCCCACACCCTAACGCCAATCTCACCAACTCCCCAGAGTATGGCCTACTGGCAAAAGCCGTTTCTACTGAAAATTCCAAACCACTAGGGAAGGGCCACCTCCAATTTAGGGTTCCTCTGTTCCAATTACCAGTCATGGTATCATCCTATTTCGGTCCTTGAGCTCCAAGCACCACCCATCCTTATTTGGAAAATGAGATTGCTGTTTTTCCATTTATTTTCATCCATTCATTTTATTAGGCTGAAAAATTGTATCTAAACACTTTGATTCAGAAAACAACTAATAAGACCAGAAGACCTTAAGATGTAGGAGCAGAAATTAGGCCATTTGGCCCATCAAATCTGCTCTGCCATTAAATGGTGGCTGATAGATTTTTCAACACCATTTGCCCAATTTCTCTCCGTAACCCGGTAATCAAGAACCTATCTATCTCTATTTTAAATATACTCAATGATCCAGTCTCCACAGCCTTCTGTGGCAATGGATTTGACAGATTCACCTCTCTCTGGCTAAAGAGGTTTCTCCTTATCCCTGTCTTCTCTTTACTGTGCCCTTGGTTCCTAGTCTTTCCTACCAATGGAAACATCTTCCCAACATCCATTTGGTTCAGGCCGTTCAATATTCTATAAGTTTCAAACAGACCTCCCCTCATCCTTCGAAACTCCATCAAGTATAGTCCCAGAATCCTCAAGCATTTCTCATATGTTAGGACTTTAAATCCTGGGATCATTCTCATGAACCTCCTCTGGACCTGCTCTAGGGCCAGTATATACTTCCTGAGATATGGGGCCCAAAACTGCTCACAATGCTCTATATGTGGTCTGACCAGTGCCTTATAAAGCCTCAGAAGTACATCCCTGCTTTTATATTCTTGTCGTCTTGAGATGAATGACCGTCTCAGACTCCTCCCTCCCCTTCCTAGACCTCTCCATTTCTATCTCGGAAGACCGACTCAACACGGAAGTTTATTATAAACCGACTGACTCCCACAGCTACCTAGATTACACCTTCTCCCGCCCTGCCCCCTGTAAAAATGCCATCCCATATTCCCAATTCCTTCGCCTCCACCGCATCTGCTCCCAGGAGGACCAATTCCAATACCGAACAACCCAGATGGCCTCCTTCTTCAAAGACCGCAATTTCCCCTCAGACGTGGTTGAAGATGCTATCCACCGCATCTCCTCCACTACCCACTCCTTCACCCTTGAGCCCTGCCCCTCCAATCGCCACCAGGACAGAACCCCACTGGTCCTCACCTACCACCCCACCAGCCTCCAGATACATCGCATCATCCTTCGTCATTTCTGCCACCTTCAAACAGACCCCACCACCAAGAATATATTTCCCTCCCCTCCCCTATCAGCGTTCCGGAAAGACCACTCCCTCCGCGACTCCCTCGTCAGGTCCACACCCCCCACCAACCCAACCTCCACTCCCGGCACCTTCCCCTGCAACCGCAAGAAATGCAAAACTTGCGCCCACACCTCCCCACCTTACTTCCCTCCAAGGCCCCAAGGGA